>NC_074689.1:27160544-27760544 GCF_029448725.1 Salvelinus fontinalis
CTTCTCTCCAGGTCCAGGGCTATGGACTGGGACAGTAGGGACAGCGTCCTGGAAGTCAAACAGACAGGGTGCGAGAGAGGACCGTGCTACGCCCACCACAGTGAGCTCCAGCTCTACCAGGCAGACCTCCCCAGTACCACCCCCACAGACACAGACATCCCCCCCTCGTACAGCAGAGCTACAGGCCTTGACAGGGAGGGGGCCTCGTACACCAGGGCCACGGGCCTGGACAGTGAGGGGGCCTCGTACACCAGGGCCACGGGCCTGGTCAGGGAGGGGGACTCGTACAGCAGAGCTACAGGCTTGGTCAGGGAGGAACGGGCCTCATCCATTAGGGCCCATCATAAGAAGAGGTTGGTTGTGGTGACGCCTGACGAGAAGTCTGATTTTCTGTCGGGCGTCACGAGTGGCACGTTTCCCTCGCTCACCCACGAGCTGACGGCCAGCGATCTGCTACGCAATAGGTATTGTATTTTATCGCAGCTTGTCTTGCATTGCCAATTAAAATACGAATCTCTCAGCTATTAGAAAGCCCGACATCGAGATCCAGTCAAGGCTAAAGATTAGTTTGTTTGACAATTCTAAAGGATTTAGAATTTTTAGACCCTATCTCTCTTCCTCTCTCTCTCTCCCGGTCTCTCCCTCTCTCTTTCCCTCTCTCTCTCGTTCCCCCTCTCTCTCTTCCTCTCTCTCTCTGTCTTTCTCCCCCTCTTTCTCTCTCTCCATCTCCCTCTCTCTCTCTCTCTCTCTCTCTCTCTATCGCTCTCTCCACTCTCTCTCTCTCTCTCTCTCTCTCTCTCTCTCTCTCTCTCTCTCTCTCTCTCTCGCCCCCTCTCTCTCCCCCTCTCTCTCTCTCTCTTTCTCTCTATTGCTCTCTCCCCTCCCTCTCTCTCTCTCTCTCTCTCTCACCCCCTCTCCCCCCCTCTTTCTCCCCCCCCCCCTCTTTCTCTCTCTCCCCTCTCTCCATTAGGATGTTCTACGATGAGGAGTTGGAGGATTCAGAGCGTTTCTACGGCAATCAGCCGGCAGTGCTGCAGCTGCTCTATGCTCTGTACAACATGCTGGTGGCCCACTCAGAGATGGTGTGTTTCCTGGTCATCATCCTCAACCACATGATCTCAGCGTCCGTGGCCACGCTCGTCCTTCCCATCTTCATCTTCCTCTGGGCCATGCTGTCTGTCCCCAGGCCCAGCAAACGCTTCTGGATGACCGCTATCGTCTACACAGAGGTATTAACACACAGAAGCACATTATGAATAAATAATACTGGATAGTTACAGTTGAAGTTGGAAGTTTACATACACGTAGGTTGGAGTGATTAAAAGTCATTTTCAACCACTCCACACATTTCTTGTTAACAAACTATAGTTTTGGCAACTCGGTTAGTACATCTACTTTGTGCATGACACAAGTAACTTTTCCAACAATTGTTTACAGACAGATTATTTCACTTATAATTCACTGTATCACAATTCCAGTGGGTCAGAAGTTTACATACAGTAAGTTGACTGTGCCTTTAAACAGCTTAGACAATTCCAGAAAATTATGTCATGGCTTTAGAAACTTCTGATAGGCTAATTGACATCATTTGAGTCAATTGGAGGTATACCTGTGGATGTATTTCAAGGCCTACCTTTAAACTCAGTGCCTCTTTGCTTGACATCATGGGAAAATCAAAATAAATCAGCCAAGACAGAAAAACATTGTAGACCTCCACAAGTCTGGTTCATCCTTGGGAGCAATTTCTAAACGCTTGAAGGTACCACGTTCATCTGTACAAACAATAGTACGTAAGTATAAACACCATGGGACCGCGCAGCCGTCATACCGCTCAGGAACGAGACGCCTTCTGTCTCCTAGAGATGAACGTACTTTGGTGCGAAAAGTGCAAATCAATCCCAGAACAACAGCAAAGGACCTTGTGAAGATGCTGGAGGAAACAGGTCCAGAAGTTTCTATATCCACAGTAAAATGAGTCCTATATCAACATAACCTGAAAGGCCATTCAGCAAGGAAGAAGCCACTGCTCTAAAACCGCCATAAAAAACCCAGACCACGGTTTGCAACTGCACATGGGGACAAAGATCATACTTTTTGGAGAAATGTTCTCTGGTCTGATGAAACAAAAATAGAACTGTTTGGCCATAATGACCACCGTTATGTTTGGAGGAAAAAGGGGGAGGCTTGCAAGCCAAAGAATACCATCCCAGCCGTGACGCACGGGGGTGGCAGTATCATATTGTGGGGGTGCTTTGCTGCAGGAGGGACTGATGCACTTCACAAAATAGATGGCATCATGAGGGAGAAAAATTATGTGGATATATTAAAGCAACATCTCAAGACATCAGTCAGGAAGTTAAATGGGTCTTCCAAATGGACAATGACCCCAAGCCTACTTCCAAAGTTGTGTCAAAATGGCTTAAGGACAACAAAGTCAAGGTATTGGAGTGGCCATCACAAAGCTCTGACCTCAATCCTATAGAAAATTTGTGGGCAGAACTGAAAAAGTGTGTGCGAGCAAGGAGGCTTACAAACCTGACTCAGTTACACCAACTCTGTCAGGAGGAATGGGCCAAAATTCATCCAACATATTGTGGGAAGCTTGTGGAAGGCTTCTCGAAACGTTTGACCCAAGTTCAACAATTTAAAGGCAATACTACCAAATACTAATTGAGTGTATGTAAACTTCTGACCCACTGGGAATGTGATGAAAGAAATGAAAGCTGAAAAAAATCATTCTCTCTACTATTATTCTGACATTTGACATTCTTAAAATAAACTGGTGATCCTAACTGACCTAAGACTGGGAATTTGTCACTAATTGTGAAAAACTGAGTTTAAATGTATTTGCCTAAGGTTTTATGTAAACTTCCGACTTCAACTGTATTTTATAAAGCGGTTTTTATACAGAATATCAGTCGCTTTTAAAAAAAACTAAAGATACATTCAGGAAGCGTGCAGTTCATGGGAGATGGTCTTCCATAATGCAGTTCAGTACACGAGTAACTTGAGAGGAGGTGGCAGCGATGGTGCAGCCAGGGAGGGAGAAACATCCGTCAGACATCCTCAGGCAACACCAGTTCACTCCTCCTCTGTAGTTAGGCTGCAACTTCCACCACCGAAAGTGTAGCACCTGAGAGACCACCAGTCCTCGGCAGTAGTCAATAACAGCGTCCTACGAGGCGAGCCTCTGTCATCCTCTCACACCACAGTCCACATCCTTCCACAAACAGTGGCAGGTGGAATACAAAGCCGGTGTTGTGTTTATCAGGTGTTGATGCATCATTCAGTTTAGATTAGCCAGCCAACTAGTTGTAACTAAACAAGCCAAGTTAGACATTAGTCAGGCTCTCATCAATGTAAATCTGCCTTGACCCCTGGTCCTTTGCAGTTTTAAAAAGAGTGTTCACCCAAAATATTAAGGTGAACCATCCCTTTATGATTTCCATTTAATCGTTTTCATGAATGTATTTCAAATCAAATCAAATCACATTTTATTCGTCACATGCGCCGAATACCGAAACAACTGACCGTGAAATGTTTACTTACAAGCCCTTAACCAACAATGCAGTTCAAGAAATAGAGTTAAGAAAATATTTACTAAATAAACGAAAGTTTAAAAAATTATTAAAAAAGTAACACAATAAAACAACAATACCAAGGCTATAAACAAGGGGTACCGGTACCGAGTCAATGTTCCGGGGTACAGGTTAGTCGAGGTAATTTGTACAAGTAGGTAGGGGTAAAGTGACTATGCATAATAATAAACAGCGAGTAGCAGCAGTGCACAAAACAAAGGGGGGGGGGGGGGACTGTAAATGTAAATTGGAAATTGTCTAGATGGCCATTTGATTATTTGTTCAGCAGTCTTATGGCTTGGGGGTAGAAGCTGTTAAGGGGCATTTTGGACCTAGACTTGGCGCTCTGGTAACGCTTGCCGTGCGGTAGCAGAGAGAACAGTCTATGACTTGGATGACTGGAGTCTTTGACAATTTTTTGGCCACGCAGTCGTGGGTGAACAGGGAGTACAGGAGGTGACTAAGCACGCAACTCTGAGGGGCCCCAGTGTTGAGGAACAGTGTGGCAGATGTGTTGTTGCCTACCCTTACCACCTGGGGGCGACCAGTCAGGAAGTCCAGGAACCAGTTGCAGAGGGAGGTGTTTAGTCCTAGGGTCCTTAGCTTAGTGGTGAGCTTTGTGGGCACTCTGGTGTTAAACACTGAGCTGTAGTCAATGAACAGCATTCTCACATAGGTGTTCATTTTGTCCAGGTGAGAAAAGGGCAGTGTGGAGTGCGATTGCAATTGCGCCATCTGTGGATCTGTTGGGGCGGTATGTGAATTGGAGTGAGTCTAGGGTGTCCGGGATGAGGGTGTTGATGTGAGTCATGACCAGCCTTTCAAAGCACTTCATGGCATTCGACTACGGGGCGAAAGTAATTTAGGCAGGTTACCTTCGCTTTCTTGGGCATAGGGACTATGGTGGTCTGCTTGAAACATGTAGGTATTACAGACTGGGTCAGGGAGAGGTTGAAAATGTCAGTGAAGACACTTGCCAGTTGGTCCGCACATGCTCTGAGTACACGTCCCGGTAATCCGTCTGGCCCTTTTGGAGTTCGTAATAGTTTGGAAGACCTGCCACATCCGACGAATGTCAGAGCCGGTGTAGTAGGATTCAATCTTAGTCCTGTATTGATGCTTTGCCCTTTTTTCTTTGTCCAGCTATGAAAATTGAAGTTTTTGTTAAAACATGTGTGGAAATAATACTCTGTTACTGTACTCAATAATTAATTGTGTTGATAGACAATGTTGCTATTTCTTGATTTTATCACTCAGGCAGCTGCTAAATGTTTTTGAATGTTTTTCCCCTTCTCTCTGTACCACCAGGTCACCATTGTGATCAAGTACTTCTTCCAGTTTGGTTTCTTCCCCTTCAACCAGAACATTGAGCTGGACAAGTCCAAACCCTTCCATCCTCCCAACATCATTGGTGTGGAGAAGAGGGAGGGATACGTGAACTATGATCTGGTTCAGCTGCTAGCTCTGTTCTTCCACCGATCTATTCTCAAGGTGCCCACTAAGTCTTACTAGGTGTGATGCCTATTAGCTACAGTACATGGTTATTCCTTTAAAGGGATAGTTAACTTTTTTCAAAAAATAAGTAAAAAAAAAAAAGTGTACTGCACCTTTAACTATGTTGTTAATTCTGACTTGTTACCTGTATTGATACACAGTTATATTTAGCACACTGAATGGCTTAACCATCCTATTCCTTGGTCTTGACCTCCAGTGTCATGGGCTGTGGGATGAGGACAACCCCAGGGGAGGAGGGGGGGAAACCCCCAAGCAGCATCACCATGAGAGGGAGAAGAGGACCCGCTCCAGGTCAGTGGAGAAGCAGGCTGCGGAGGGAAGCAGCTCCCTGCTGGAGTCGGTCCGCACCCGCATCCCCCGAAAATTCCACTCCATGTCCACCTCCACCTCGCTGCGCCGCAAGAGCTCCAGCGCCGCCTCCCACCTTTCCCAGCACACCGTGCGCTCCGCCCACTCCAAAGGAGGTGAGGTCACAAGTCTGTAGAGTAACTCCCTTATTGGGCTTAGATATGTTTGGGAGAAATATCTAGGCTTTTCATTATGAACCAACACAATATCATCTGTGAGCCCTATGTCTTCCAAACCTCAACCTCCTGGTGACTCCACAGACAGTGTGAGCTCACGGCCCGGCCTGCGGAGAGGGCACAGCCTGCGGAGAGGGGACAGCCTGCGGAGAGGGGACAGTGTGCTGAGTGTCCAACAGAGGAGCAAGAAGGAGATGATCCTGGAGAAACTCAGAGAGCAGCTCATCAAAGCCAAGAGCTTCACTGTCAAAAAGTAGGTGTACTGACTTGAGATGCCTTATTACTGTTATTAGGCTACCATTCAGTCACTTTCCAGGATAATAAATTGTTTAATGTTGGCTGTAATGTAAATCTCTAAGCCTGATTTGATTTTGATGCATACACATTACAAGGTTCAGAAAAACGACATTAACCGTTCATAAAGGTATCTAGTTTATCTTGTTTACCTTGTTTACTGTAACAGATTCAACTCTCTAGAGACCGCAGGAGCGGTAGAGATACTCTTAATGATCAGTTATGAAAAGCCAACTGACATTTACTCCTGAGGTGTTGACTTGCTGCACCCTCGACAACTACTGTGATTATTATTATTTGACCATGCTGGTCATTTATGAACATTTGAACATCTTGGCCATGTTCTGTTATAATCTCCACCCCTCATAGCCTGGTTCCTCTCTAGGTTTCTTCCTAGGTTTTGGCCTTTCTAGGGATTTTTTCCTAGCCACCGTGCTTCTACACCTGCATTGCTTGCTGTTTGGGGTTTTAGGCTGGGTTTCTGTACAGCACTTTGAGATATCAGCTGATGTACGAAGGGCTATAGAAATACATTTTATTTGATTTGATCATTGTTTCTTTGCCTCTCTGTAGAACTCTAGAGATGTACATCCCCATCCGTCAGTTCTTCTACAACCTGATCCACCCAGAGTACAGTGCAGTGACAGACGTCTATGTGCTCATGTTCCTGGCCGACACTGTGGACTTTATCATCATCGTCTTTGGCTTCTGGGCATTTGGGGTAAGTTTGATATATGATATGTTAGTGCTAAAATTCTGGTATAAACTGTCATGGTCTTTGTGAGTGAAACCCAGTGTAATGAATTTCAATTGTCCCTGAATGGACAAGAACACTTTTGAACTTGAAACTTCCAAATGAATACCATAACATTTCCATAACATTTACTAACATAACAGTACTTCCTGTACCCCAAAAGAAACACTCTGCGGCGGCTGACATCACTTCCTCCCTGTCGGAGGACCAGGTTCCCGAAGCCTTCCTGGTGATGGTGCTGATCCAGTTTGGCACCATGATCATCGACCGAGCCCTCTACCTTCGCAAGACTGTCATGGGAAAAGTCATCTTCCAAGTCATCCTGGTGTTCGGCATCCACTTCTGGATGTTCTTCATCCTGCCTGGAGTCACAGAGAGGTATGAATGTGGAGAAATAACATGTATTTATTGAGTAATTTTAGTAATTTAGTCACAACCAGCTCCTTCTTTCTTTTAAATGCATATTTTAAATACTTACGAAATAGTTGCGTCATTAGTAAGTAAAGCATAATGTTTTACTTTGAAAATACACGCTAACATTATTTCCATATCAATCACTAGACGGTTCAGTCAGAACACAGTGGCCCAGCTGTGGTACTTCGTCAAGTGCATCTACTTTGGCCTGTCGGCCTATCAGATCCGCTGTGGCTACCCCACCCGCGTCCTGGGCAACTTCCTCACCAAGAGTTACAACTACCTCAATCTTTTCCTCTTCCAAGGGTGAGTGCTATTCAGGCCACTTATGACCACAATCACCAATTGAGAATACAATAATGAATGAATTTCTCCCGTATCAGCAGTGTTGGGAGTAATGCTTTACAAAAATAATGCGTTAGGTAAACGGATTGACTAATTAGTAAACGGATTGACCAATTACCCCGTTTTTACTTTTAAAAACGGGGTAATATAAATATAGTTACTTTGTCAAGTAACGCTTGTGAATCATATCTCTTTATTTTTTTTAACCCCTTTTTCATGGTATCCAATTGGTAATAGTTACAGTCTTGTCTCATCGCTGCAACTCCCGTACGGACTCGGGAGAGGCAAAGGTCAAGAGCCATGCGTCCTCCGAAACACAACCCAACCTAGCCACACTGCACATCCAACCCAGAAGCCAGCCGCACCAATGTGTCAGAGGAAACCTGGCAACCTGGTACACCTGGCAACCTGGTCAGCATGCACTGCACCCAGCCCGCCACAGGAGTCACTAGTGCGCGATGAGACAAGGATATCCATGCCGGCCAAACCCTCCCTAACCCGGACGACGCTGAGCCAATTGTGCGTCGCCCCATGGACCTCCCGGGTTGCGGCCGGCTGTGGCAGAGCCTGGGCTCGAACCCAGAATCTCTGGTGGCACAGCTAGCACTGTGATGCAGTGCCTTAGATCACTGCGCCACCGTGTGAATCATATCTCTACTGGGCGTATGTTTCCATGATCCGATCTCGACTTGTTTCCTAATTTTGTTCTCGAGTTAGCGGATACAGGCCATTTGTCCATAGAAATGTCCATAGAAATGTAAAGAAGGTCCACATCTTTGCCATTGATCGCTTCTATAATAGCAAAGCGCATAGACGGCTTCAACATCTAGTGGCAAGTGTGCCCTCTATACATCTCTGGCTCTGCGACATGCGGTCTAACCAGAACTGGTGGCTCGAGAGGTATAGATATTTAGCTTACAGTATATATGACTAATTAAGCAGCCCATGTGATAGTGTAGCACTTGTAGACTAGTACAGGAAATCATCGCCACAGATGAAAGGAGAAACTAGTGATCAAACCTGAGATAGTAAGTAGCCTGTCTATGGTAGAGCCCGTTCAGCTTGCCTTGCTCCCTCCGACAGTCAAACAGTGAGATTTAGAGATTCATTTCATGAAAGTAATGCAAAGTAATGTAACGAGTGATATAACGTGTTACTTTCTATGCAAAGTAACATTTCTAAAGTAACTTTTTGTTAAATGTAACAAGTAATAAATAATGTTTTACTTTTCCAAGTATCTAATCCCAACACTGCTCATCAGTGACGGCACATGCAACAAATGGCTGCCTGGCTGCCTGGTTCATTACTATTGCCATAACGTTGCCCTATTGTTGCCCTAACGCTGCCCTAACATTGCTCTAACGTTGTCCTTGTTCCCAGGTTCCGCCTGGTCCCATTCCTGACGGAGCTGCGAGCGGTGATGGACTGGGTGTGGACGGACACCACCCTCAGCCTGTCCAGCTGGATCTGTGTAGAGGACATCTACGCCCACATCTTTGTCCTCAAGTGCTGGAGGATGTCAGAGAAGGTGAGGGACCATGGGCCTGCTGTGTTAGTTCTCCTCTAGGAGCTCCCTATCAATATCTGAATGATGCTTAGAGTGGAATAAGATAGTATGTTGTCAAAGAGGCTGTGTCGAAATGAGATACAGCAGATTTATGCAGGACAATCCTCACACGGGGCACCAATTACGTAGGTTCGCACAAAAGTTTTAAAACATTTATAGAAACTGTAACGAAAGTCGATTGTTTATTTCCCCAAAATATTTTTTATATTCCTTTATGTGTGTTGTTTGCCAGAGGTACCCCCAGCCTCGCGGGCAGAAGAAGAAGAAGGTGGTGAAGTATGGGATGGGAGGTTTGATCGTCATGCTTCTTATCTGCATTGTTTGGTTCCCGCTGCTCTTCATGTCACTGGTCAAGTCAGTGGCCGGGGTGGTCAACAAACCTCTGGACGTGTCGGTCACCATCACCCTGGGAGGCTTTCAGGTAGCGCCACTCATGTTGACCGCAGTCATATATAGAGAGACAGTTCGGCCGCCATTTTTCACACTGGGCGCAATGTTAGCATATGTTGGTAGAAACATCAGTCCAAATGCTATCTATAGCTCTGGGATTGAAGGTGTGTAGATGTTTTTATTTATTTTTTATTTTTTTAACTTACATTTATATCTATTTTAATATTATAACGTTGGTATCCCTTCCTTCAGCCCATTTTCACTATGAGTGCCCAGCAAAATCAACTGAAGGACATTAGCAAAGCAGATTTTGCAGACTTCATGAATTCATACAACTACATTCCGGTAAGAAGACCACCCATTTTACAGCTTGCTTTCTAAATCATAATTTTAAGCCATACAATACAACAAATATTTCAGATATTTCTCAGGATTTCCAAATATCGTGTGATGATATAGGTTTGACTGCTATTACATTCTGGTTTGAATATATTACTGTGTATTGAATTAATGTGTATTACTATAACAAAGACCTGTCTTGCCCCACTCACACGGGACTTTGTGCATCTAAGTGTTCTACAGTATGTTTGAGTAGTTGTAATATTTCAATACTTCTATCAATGTAGTCAGCGATGCAGTTCCTGGAGGCCTACACGTCAGCGGACGTGGCTGTGGCGGAGCTGGAGGGCAGTTCCAACTCCCTGTGGACCATAAGCCCCCCCAGCAGGAAGAACCTGATGGACGTTCTCAGCAAGGAGGAATACTTCCCTGTCACCATGTCCTGGACCATCCAGAGGTAAGAGTGACACGGCACCAGGGGAAGAAAACAGACTGAAACAGGGAAGGACAACATGGAAATGCCCAATAAGATACGTTCATTTCCGTTGCACGCTGCACTCAACCAGGACATAGAGAAACAAATCAATACTCGACTGCACACATGGAAACACACTCACTTACAATCTGAGAGAGAACCAAATCTAAACTCACACACTTATTACAAACTCAAAAGTCTTGCACAACTCAACATTCAACACTTCGTACAGAGCGGGTGGGAGACAAGGATGGAGGGAGTCAATATATTTGTTTCTTGCTTCCATTTTGAATGGATGAATTAGTTCCGCTCTAGGGTGTCTGTGTTGTTAGAGATTTGTGTGAACTTGATAAAATGACATAGTTGTGTAGATACACATAGGTTACATAGTACTTTAGAGCCGTAAAATATCTGTTGAGATACCTGTCCATTTGCAATGTCTGTGAGCCGGAAAATAACACATTTACGAGTTCACAAAGTAATGTGTGTGGGAAAGAATGTGTGGTGTACCATTTGTGACCACAATGTACTGTGTGCAATTGCGATTTTTCTCTCTTCGACAGGAATCTCAGTCTTGGAGCCAAAGCTGAAGTTGCAACAGATAAACATATAACATACCTTGATATGACAACGCGACAAGAGTTAATAGATCTGCTGAATGGGACCAGAAACCAGGCTGTGTAAGTAGACTTCACTAAGGAACACGGACTACAACTTTTGAGGCTTAATTAAGCCTTCATAAACCCTTTATAAGGCCTTTATAAATGGTTCATAAATCATTCCTTATTAAATGGCATGCTATATAATGTATACAACCACTTGACAGGGTGAGGTAGGCTACTTTATAAATATAATTCGTTACAGTTAGCACATTTTTTTGTCGGTAATGTAACTTTTGTATTACCCAAACTAAGTAATGTAATCTGATTACTTTCAGTTACTTCTGGATTACTTTCCCCTTAAGATGCAATAGAAGATGACAAAAAGGATCCAGCAAAATGCATTTGGTGTGTCATCATAGTGGTCTCTGATTGGTGGTCACCATTTGGTGTGTCATCATAGTGGTCTCTGATTGGTGGTCATTATTTGGTGTGTCATCATAGTGGTCTCTGATTGGTGGTCATCATTTGGTGTGTCATCATAGTGGTCTCTGACTTGTGTTCAGACTCACTTAGATGGAACAAATTTAAACGTGCGCCTTTTTTCAATGCTGAATTTAATGTCATTGAGAAAATAAAAAGGTGTCAATGTATTTTTTTGCAAACATCCTTTCTGAACTCAAAAGTAATCTAAGATGTAATCATGTGGTTATTCAAATTTGTCTGTAATCTGATTACAATATTTTTGCTAGTAACATAACTGATTACAGGTACTTGTTTTTTGTAATCAGATTCAATGTAATTAGTTACTCCCCAACCATGTCAATGCACTATGGACATATTTATTTTAGGTCTCTTTCTCCCCTCTCTTCTCCAGGGTGATAGAACAAGTCTTCCCATGCTTCCTCAGAGCTCCCAGTGACTCCAATGCCAAACCTATAGAACAACTCTATAAAGGTAATGCCTCTATAAAGGTAATGCCTCTAGAAAGGTAATTTGGGGTGGCAGGTAGCCTAGTGGTTAGAGCGTTCGGCCAGTAACCAAAAGGTTGCTAGATTGAATCCCTGAGCTGACAAGGTAAAAATCGGTTGTTCTGCTGCTGAACAAGGCAGTGTTCCTAGGCTGTCATTGTAAATAATAATTTGTTCTTAACTGACTTGCCTAGTTAAATAAAGGTTAACACTTCTACATTTCTTATTTTGACACTGTTTCGAACTGAAGCATCCCCCTTTTATTACTGACTGCTGATGTAGCATTAACGATATTATCTCCCTTTCAGACAAAAGCTACAAGAACATCCTGCTAGCCCTGGGGAGAACCCACAACAGCAGTGGAGAGATCCAGGAGTGGTGGATTGTGGACCAGCCGTCGGCAGGACAGATCCAGATGAGGGGTGCGGCGGTTGGGAAGACGAGAGAGGCGGGCCTCCAGCTGTACGTGTTCAGTGACAAAGTCAGCCCGCCCAGTCTGGGCTTCCTGGCAGGATATGGGTGAGTGGAGGATATCTGACAGTGTGACTTGGGTTGTTTTCAGTCAGGCACACCTTAGTAAAACGTTAAGCAGCGAAACATGAAAATTAGCATTTCTTGTTTAAGGTCAGGCAGTACCACCTTGTTTCAAGATATTGTTTTGTGCCTACTGGACACAACCCTGGTCTTGCTTTCTAAAAGGGATCCTGCATTTATAGTGCTTTATGACTAGTTATAAGCACGTATGAGCCTTTATAATGTATAATTACAAGGCTTATAATGTGTTACGTCGCTCACCGACAGGATCATGGGTCTCTACGCCTCGGTGGTGCTCGTCATCGGAAAGTTTGTGCGCGAGTTCTTCAGCGGCATCTCGCACTCCATCATGTTCGAGGAGCTGCCCGTCGTGGACCGCATCTTGAAGCTGTGTACCGACATCTTCCTGGTTAGAGAGACGGGCGAGCTGGAGCTGGAGGAAGACCTGTATGCCAAGCTCATCTTCTTGTACCGATCACCAGAGACGATGATCAAGTGGACCAGGGACCAGAAAACTAAGTGAGATCAAGTCTCAGAATGAGATTTCTTTTAAAAAGCACAATCCGGCAGGAAGTTCCAAGCTAGCTTGTTGCGCTCCCTGTCTTTTGGTGTGACTGTGATAAGAACCATCTCCATATCGAGCCTACAGTGAAACAATGTGACCTACACATGAAAGGTGACTGCAGAAGCAGTTTTTTGTTTGTACTTTTTTAGTGCATCTCTGAAGATTTGCAGCCATCAGTCAGTCAGTGTGTTAGAGATGACAGACAGATGTCTGGCCTTTTTCCTATTGGGAACCATGAACCATGGGTTGTGCAATATACTGTCCAGATAGCTGGCTGTAAACTTGAACCGACATGTTATCTTGAGCTACACGGAAGATAGGGGGGCAACGACAGAGACACTAGCCACTTGTATTCTCCAAGATATTTTCCCTTACAGTAGCCTACTGGAGGTGCTTTGACTTTTCCAGCAAGACAACAGCGAGAGGTTGTGACATGGAAAACAAGTTAAGATACTTTGTTGCCGTTATGTTGATGTTTCTACAGAGTAATCAATAGAGCTGTCATTCTCAGGAAATGTATATCATCTCACCAGAACGGGAATACGTTTTTATTTTTTACCTGTAGGACACCTAGGAGAAACAGTGATGATGTGATGAACACTGAGTATTTCTATCATATTATGGAGTATGTTCATGGAACCCCTATGAAGACCTGTGATTTGAGAATAGGAGGGCATCAATACAGCCATTCTTTTTTAAGCTTGTAACCTGTATTGCTTGAAAACCCCTTTTTTTTTTTTTTTTTTTTACATTGTTAGTGTTAAGTTCATACGGTCAACCAAAATGTGATCAAGGCCATCAAATCCATGCAATACAAGGTGTAAGTGAATAGATTGTTTTCTTGTCATGAGAAAGAAGATGCATAATGTCTGTGCACCTCCACAGTGTAAGGAATCCAGTTTGTGGTGTTATTGTGGTTCAGCGACCTGAACATAAAGCACATGTTTGAAAGCTGCCGTGCTGCCATTTTATTCCATTCGGACTTGATTCAGTAAAAACACAAGAGGGCATGCCACAAACATCCAGCCTGCATGCTCCACAATACTTGACACACATTTTAAGATTAGTTGTAAACAGGAGTCATCATTTCTATCTTTCAGTTGGTTAAAAAGCATAACCATATGAAAACTAGAAAGGCATTCTGAAATCCTGACGAAACAAAAAAATAAATCACTTTATACCAAATTACCCACTATATTATTTTCTCAACATTCATTTGATTCCATATATGAGTGTAGCCTTCACACAGACAATAGCAACTGAAATAGCTGTTTTAACACTTTATACTATAGAAATTCAAAAAGGGATTCATCCACCCCTTTACACATCAATCATTGAGGCACAGCATTTTTAGATTGTAAGTTAAATGTTCAAATCAATATTTTCACAATGTGTATCTTGTTGCATACGGTTGTAGATTTAAAGATAAAAAAAACATCCACTGAGGCAAATACAACAAAAGCAATCTAATATTTTATATCACTTTAAATGCAGCAAAATAAACAATATTTTACAATCACAGTAAACCCAAAAAGGGACAAATAATATATATTCAAATGATTGAGTAGCTTATGATTATTTTCCACACTGACGTTACCATGCTTATGTTATTGTTCTGAGCATAACTCGTTATGCTTGTATGGTCCGAGTGCCTGCAGTTGTTGCTTGGATTCTGGAGATGGGAGGGTAAGTTCACAACCCCCTGACATGCTCAGAACGGAAGGACAGGCTGTGGAAGATTCAGACTCCCCTCCTAACAGGCAACAGGAAGTGTTCTGGTCCAGACATGAAGTCCAGGTTCTGTGGCTAACATAGCCCACCGGCATAATCATCCTCGTCAGCCTCTCCGGCACCTGCTCCTCCTTCCCCAGCATCGGCAGCTGGCGACTTCTTCTTCTTACCACCCCCTGGAACCCTCAGGCTGATGGACAACTTGGCATACTGCAAGACCATTGGCACCTTGTTCAGGTTAAGGCAAGGTAGTGGTCTCTACAGTATATGTTTCTCAGAAGAGTGTATTCCAAATCTCTCCTTGAGTACCCCCCCCAGCCAGTTCCATGTTTTTGCTGATTCAACTAACTAATGAATCAGAAAACCCTTGGTTGGTTTGAATCAGGTGTGTGTGTCTCTTTCAGAAATAGATCAGGAGAGGTTTGGGAAACATAATTCTTGAGTATTACGATAATTGAAAAGATAAATCATACAAAACAACAAGGAAGCAGGGTGACGCAGGTTAAAAAACAGTTGGACTGCTATTGTGTCTATTAATAAACTACTTCTCTGACTTTGGATTACTCAGCCTAGCCTGGAAATGCATCTATGGGGTGGCTAGGGAGAGAGGTTTCATATAGAAAGGACAGCTCATGATCCCATACCTTTTAAAGTCCTTAAATGGGATCAAGAAAGACAGTAAAGAGGGGTGTATTCATTAATCGGATTCTGCTGCAAAACGTTTTGCAATGGAAACAGTTTAGTCCAACAAGTGTTTCTATTCGACAAATTCTGGAAGGTCCCACTACCTCCCTGTTTCATTGCATTTTCTTCCTAGAGTAAACAGTTTTTGTTGCAAAACATTTTGTAACAGACTAAATGTTTTTCAACAGAATCCGCCTAATAAATACACCCCTGAACACCAATTTTAAACGTAGACACTCAAACGTGATGACATGCTTGGAAATAAACGTTGGTTACATAGTAGGCTCTAGGCACCACACTCACATCATTGTCCATATACTTGAATAAGGGCGAGTTACAGACACGGTGCACTTGGTCCTCATCCTGCTCGTCGTAGCCCTGCAAGAGTTGCTCCAAGGCAATACAGTCCTCGCTCCCACTGAAGCCTGGCAGACTAGGAGTAATGGTTAGAATGATTAGTCAAACATAACAGTCATAACAATTACTTTCCTATTTTGTCTTTAATTATAAACTAGGTGGTTCGAGCCATGAATGCTAATTGGCTGACAGCCATTGTATATCAGACCGTATAACATGGCTATGACAAAACATGTATTTTTACTGATCTAATTACATTGATAACCAGTTTATAATAGCAATAAGACACCTCAGGGGTTTGTGGCATATGACCAATATACCACGGCTAAGAGCTGTATCCTGGCACTCCACCTTTCATCATTCCACCTTTCGTCATATATTGGCCTTATTGCTTAATTAGAAAGTATAGCTCCCGAGTGCCACAGTGGTCTCAGGACACTACAGTCCCTGGTTCGAATCCAGGCCGTATCACATCTGGCGCACAATTGGCCTAGCATCGTCCGGGGTAGGCCGTCATTGTAAATAAGAATTTGTTCTTAACTGACTTGCCTAGTTAAATAAAAGGTAAAAAATAAATGTAAAAAAGTGAAGTCAGTACCTGTAACTCTCTCGGACACATTTATCTGCTGCTACGAAGTCATTTCTGTGAAGGTGGACTAGCACTTGGGCACTGGTTTTCTGGAGATAAGCAAATACACAGGCAACAATTTGGTTTCAACACACAGTCAATTTTCTTTATCAGGTTAATTAAGTTAAACGCACCTTAAAGCATGTTGGGTAATTCTCTATTTCTTTATACATGTTCTTCTCCTTCTGAATCGACACTGCTGCTTCATCAAGCCTGATGGACAAAAACACAGTTAGCGGGTAGGGAATGAGTAGGACAGGTAGAAAAATCTGTAAAGCAAGTGAGAATTTACTTGTGTTGCCTGACGAGCAGTCTTGATGATTTCCCCAGCATCTCTACAGCTTGACGTAGACGGTCCTCGTTCTGCAGAAATATGCATTCACCATATCAATACTCCCTCAATTGATTTGATCACATTACCGTTACAACATTATAATGTATTCGATATAAAATAGGACTGTGTTAATATCGCCATGCAATAAGTGCCATGCAATAAGTGAGATCCCTACAAATGTGGCCCTGAACCGAGGTAGCGGCATGGAAGCAACACAATGATTTCTGGTCTTCTATCAAATATTGAACTCATATAGCTGTACCTCAAACACTGATGCAGCTTTCTGGTACAGATCCACTGCTTTTGCTAGATCCTGTGATTCGATTAGCCTACACAAAAAGGTACGCATTTAACTTTTTTTTTTAAAGCATCAAAACAAGGAATAAAAACAAGTATCAGCATCATCAATATGTTTAGTGACATGCCAATGATGTCAGGGAATTAATTTCTAGAGCCCATCTATGATGATCAATATTGGCTGCGTACTTTCCAGCTCTGTCGAGGGCCAAGGCTGCAGTGTCCGGTGTGCCGTTCTCTACATACATCATGCTTGCTCTCTCAATGTACTGGATAGCCTCTGGTATCCTCTGCATGTCCTGGAGAGAAACACATGTCTGTCAATGATTAGCTTCAGTAAGTAGTTAATAGTAAAACTAAAACAGTAGTCATGTGTCAAATGTCTGACTAACAACAATGGCATTAATCCTGAAGTGGGCAACAAAGAGTTAAAACTATGGAATAAAAATAACAGCAAATTTGATCCGACGCCTGATAACAATGTATGAGTGTAGATACTGTTTATCACATTAACACTAACCTTAAGCATCATACCAGCTGCTTCAAGTGCTCTGCAACAGAAATGTCTCCTTAGCAACATCCAATACAGACAAAAGTAGACCAACCAGTGTCTATTGTACATCATCTGGATTCTATGAATAGCATTACATGAGACAGATCTTTCATACTCACTTGGCAGCATGGAATAGTCTGAACATTTAGTTAAGTTAAAGAAAACATTGATGTTTATATGAGATTTGGAGTCAATATTGTTCAAATGTAGCATATAAAATCCCTACATTAACTGTCAAACAACTCTGTGAAAGTAGTCTCCCTAGGCAGACGGGTTGCCACCCACATTAACAATGCCCTAGGTCTGCGATTTACAAGACTACTGCGAAAGCATTCATGGTCGTTAAAATTGTGTGATAAGCCTAGCCCGCTATAGGAAGTGAGCATTGAAAGGATACGTTTTGTTGTTGGTATGGGCTTCTGCCTCTTGCAGGTATGCCTCCTTCGCTTCTTCAAGCATCTTGGCATTTTTAAAGGCAACAGCTGGAAGAGAGGGAATGCTTCATTATGCATTTATAATTAAGAAATAAGGCCCGAGGGGGTGTGGTATATGGCCAATATACCACGGCTAAGGGCTGTTCTTATGTTCGACACAACGCAGAGAGCATGGACACACCCCGTAGCCGTAGTATATTAACCAGGGGCGCAACTTTCTCTGGGGACATGTCCCCCACACATTCTGAAATTGCATTTTTGTCCCCCCCAGTTTTATCATTGGAATGTGATACAAAACGAGGCAACGGTGTGCTTTAGGACCATGTGGACGCCTCCGAGTGGCCAGGTAGGCTATTTGGAATGTTTATCTGACTGGGTAAAAAGGTTTTATAATAAGAAGAATGATGCCCCCCCCCCACACTTCTAAAACCAAAGTTGCACCCCTAATATTAGCCATGTATCACAAACCCCTGAGATGCCTTATTGCTATTATAAACTGGTTGCCAACTTAATTAGAGCTGTAAAAAGAAATGTTTAGTCATACCTGTGGTATACCTCTGATATGCCATGGCTGTCAGCCAATCAGCATTCAGTGCTCAAACCACCCAGTTTAAAATAAATAGCTATGTCATTGGACAACTTGAGCAACATTAAGTGCAATCTAGCATCATAATACTGGCAGTGTGTTATTGCCCAACTAGCCAAGTAAAACTAAACTCCATGATGTACATCACATCAACAGAGTTGAGCGGAACATAAAATAAAGGTTTTATTCAAAAAAAACTTCAGCACCCAAAAAAAACTACCCACAATTGCACAGCACATTGTCACTGTAATTGCGGGCGATTTTTTGGATGATGAAATCTGTAGTTTTTATATTTTTTGTATAAAAACTTTATTTTATGTGATGTCGGAGCTCCAGTCAGCCCACACTAGTCACCGCTCAACTCTGTTGATGTGAAGTACATCGTGGAGTTTAGTTTTACTTGGCTAGTGCTCACCAGTCGTTGTAGTAGGGAACATGTTTTCAGGTGTATTGAATAATGTAATAAATAGCCTTTAATACAATACCTGCTTTTGAGTACTCTGATGCAGCACTGTCATAGTCAGGCTTCCATTTCATGAAACTAGTCCTTAAACTTTGGGGGGAAAGGCATTATATTCAGTGAAAACATAACACCAGTGTTGTCTCATATGGATTTACCATAGGGTTTAATACAGGTGTGGACGTCCTATTATGTATGCAGTGATACTGTCAGGAATAACTGCAGCGCAGGAAGACGCTAACGTTAGCCAGCCAGCTCAACTGGCTTCCAATCCTGTATAGAGTGGCTAGCTAGCTAGCTAAATAGCATATACTTAACTAGAAATACAATTTCCTTCCTACTTGTGTTGTAAATAAGTATATTTACAATATAAACTAGCTAATCCTATGGAACTGGCTACCTACTGAAATAAAATGCTCAAAAGCAATACAGCTAAATTGGCTAGCTAACGTCAGCTAGCTAGCAAGATTTCCTTACTATTTTTCAGCCTTGGCAATGTGGTCGTGCGCCTCGTTGATTTTCGCAGCCATCTGGTCCAAACTAGCTAACAATGTAATTCAAAGATGAGTATTAAACATACTACTAACTAAAATATAGTGAGATGTTGCTGTAGCTAGCTCTGGGTGCTAGCGTTACTGGTTTCAGGAGACTTTTTCGTCATCGGGGTTTGACTACGGAATCCCGTGAGTTGCCTATTCTTTATATAATGATACATGGCGACAAAGTGTTGCAATGTTGCAGCTACTGTGTACAAAAGGGGCAACAATGTAACAAGAAGGTTATTTTCATTGAATGCCCTAAAGTAAACCAAAGTAACCTAGTCTTCGTCCATCACTATTCGCAATGCATTATGAAATATCCAGTTATTCATTCATAGTCTAGCCTACAATTTGCAATTGAATTACTCAATATTGTAAACGATGACTTTTATATAGCCTACATAATTCATAATATTATTGGTCATTACATTTATTTTATAAAACCCTTTTTACATCAGCAGTTGCAAAGTTCTTAACAGATACCAAGCCCAAAGTAAGCAATGCAGAGGCAGAAACACACTGGCCAGGTAGAAAGAAACCTAGAAAGGAACAAGGCTCAGAGTGATGCCCAGTCCTCTTCTGGCTAGTATTATCAGTGAATGTGATCAGTGAAATGATCAGAAGTATCTTTCAAAATGGTTGCTACTATTTACTAAGTAACAATCTAATAAATATGTACAGTGGAATACAGTATAGCTAAACAAATCAGATCAACACACAAGTAGAAATGGCATTTTATATGATGCCAGCAGACATAATCGTCTTGGCTCGGGTTCACCTGAGCTGCGGGGCTACTGTGCCTGCAGCCTGAAATGGTAACTGTATCTTTAAGGCGCTTGTCTACCACTGTCTGCTTTGTTTAGCCAGAGGGGAGAGTCACGCCATCAGAACATGCTTTAATTCTGAAAAGTAGAGGTAAACAAAGGTAAGAAACGTTCACCTCTGGAGCAAGAATCGACTATTTGGGCAAGGTAAGTTTATTTACTACTTCTATGGTTCCTTGGTGTGGGTTCTTTACCAAGACCAAAAAAGTCCATCCTTCTTTCTTCCTAGTTAGTTCATGTTGAGAAAAGGTGTTTATAGCTTTGGGTAGCGTATTTGCCTCTCCAAAACACGAGGCTCGTCCATAAACGCAGCCTGAAAAGTGTCAGACTTTTCATACAATGTATCCAAAGTGTTTAATTTTAGGATAAAATGTAACATTCCTTCCTTATGTAACCCTGAAGTCCAAGTGTTGCACTACTGGAACGATAAACATGCTATTATTGAATTAGACTACCGTAATAGGTATACAACGTTTGAACATGGATTTGAAACGTATTCAGATGTTTTAATGAAAGTGCGCAGCAACCTTTATTAGAATTGAGTTGCCAACAAGTGAGAAACCAATGTCTTTTTGCATTACACTGGGTTTGTGTAGAAAAGGAATGCTCCTTTGAAGCAAGCGGGCAATTTACCATAACAACTGAATCAAAGGGATGGTTCCTTGACACGACTTTAACTGTATTTTATTAGTATGTTTGTGCCTGGATGACGTCTTGTGTTATCTCATTGAATAAGGGGTACATTCTAAGTTATTGTCTGTCTCTGTTTTGTCGGTTCAGGTTACCGTTGTTTCGTGCGTGTCGGAATGAAGTCTACTCAAATCTTACTATCCACTGCACTTATTTTCCTTCTCTCGGGACTTTCCATGACCACAGCCTGCAACAAGGCTCTCTGTGCCAGTGATGTCAGCAAATGTCTCATTCAGGTAAGAAGGCTAAACTCTTAGCATAACGTTTTTGGAAAGGCATCATTCAATTAAGAAGGCTAAGCGCTTAGTATGATGTGACGTTTCCAGAAAGGCATTAGGTTAACTTTTTTTTTTCTCGCACGAATAAAATGTTTCTAAGTCACGTTGAGAACTCTATGCAAATTCTATAAGGGATTGTTGTCTTTTCAGAGTAAAGTTCGACTGCCATACAATATTATGCCAACATTTTACTCCTTAGTGTTAATCTAAAATGTGATTAACTTCCCACTATGCATTTCCTCTGTATGTCTGAAGTTATTTTACATTAACCTGAATTCTCTGCTGTGATCACAGTATTCTCTTTGTACTGGAAAAGCACATTAAACCATGACAGTTGCTGGGATCCCTCAACGAACTAACAAAAAAAAAAAAGAACTTGCCGAGTTGGCAGGGCTACAATGAAGTGAAGGTTTTCAATTTACAGCTGCACAGTGTCCTCAAAGGATTTAGCCTAGTCTACCCTGGCTGTACATGAGATAGCCAATGGAGATACAGTACCAGTCAAAAGTTTGAACACACCTACTCATTCAAAGGTTTTTCTTTTTGACTATTTTCTACATTGTAGAATAATAGTGGAGACATCAAAACTATGAAATAACACATGTAGTAACCAAAAAAGTGTTAAACAAATCAAAATATATGTTATATTTGAGATTCTTCAAAGTAGCCACCCTTTGCCTTGATGATAGCTTTGCTTTCTCTCAACCAGCTTCATGAGGTAGTCACATGGAATGCTTTTCCAACAGTCTTGAAGGAGTTCCCATATATGCTGAGCACTTGTTGGCTGCTTTTCCTTCACTCTGCGGTCCAACTCATCCCAAACCATCTCAATTGGGATGAGGTTGGGTGATTGTGGAGACCAGGTCATCTGATGCAGCTCTCCATCACTCTTCTTCTTAGTCAAATAGCCCTTACACAGTCTGGAGGTGTGTTGGGTCATTGTCCTGTTGAAAAACAAATGATAGTCTCACTAAGTGCAACCAGATGAGATGGCGTATCGCTGCAGAATGCTGTAGTTGCCATGCTGGTTAAGTGTGCCTTGAATTCTAAATAAATCACTGACAGTGTCACCAGCAAAGCACCATCACACCTCCTCCTCCATGCTTCATGGTGGGAACTACACGTGCGGAGGTCATCTGTTCACTTACTCTGCGTCTCACAAAGACACGGCGGTTGGAACCAAAAATCTCAAATTTGGACTCATCAGACCAAAGGACAGATTTTCACCGGTCTAATGTTCATTGCTTGTGTTTCTTGGCCCAAGCAAGTCTCTTCTTATTATTGGTGTCCTTTAGTAGTGGTTTCTTTGCAGCAATTTGACCATGAAGGCCTGATTCACACAGTCTCCTCTGAACAGTTGATGTTGAGATGTGTCTGTTACTTGAACTCTGTGAGGTGCAATCTGAGGTGCAGTTAACTGCCGATTTCTGGGGCTGGTAACTCTAATGAACGTATCCTCTGCAGCAGAAGTAACTCTGGGTCTTCCTTTCCTGTGGCAGTCCTCACGAGAGACAGTTTCATCATGGCGCATGATGGTTTTTGCGACTGCACTTGAAGAAACGTTCAAAGTTCTTGAAATGTTCCACATTGACTGAGCTTCAAGTAATGATGGACTGTCGTTTCTCTTTGCTTATTTGAGCTGCCGTAATATGGACTTGGTCTTTTACCAAATAGGGCCATCTTCTGTATACCATCCCTACTTTGTCACAACACAACTGATTGGCTGAAATGCATTAAGAATAAATTAAATTCCACAAATTTACAAGGCACACCTGTTCATTGAAATGCATTACAGGTGACTACCTCGTGAAGCTGGTTGAGAGAATGCCAAGAGTGTGCAAATCTGTCAAGGCAAAGGGTGGCTACTTTGAAGAATCTCAAATATATTTGAGAAAATTAATTTTCTAATTAATGTAGAAAATTGTAAAAATAAAGAAAGCCTTGAATGAGTAGGTGTGTGTCAATTTTTGACTGGTACTGTATATATGTGTACCTTCCCTGGGCATTGGTCTTTGCCTGGCTACCCAAACTCCTTGCGCCAGCCAAACGCTACTTTACAGACTTTAGTTTCTTCTCCACAATGAGTCTGGCGTACCTCCCCGACGATTTATAGAATGCAAACACATTCTAACCGTTCCGATTGGTCCCAGAAACCGATGGGTTGGGCCAGAGCCAGAACACACGTGGGTAAAGTGTTTTTATTGGCTTTTTGATACTCTGATTTAGAAATTATCCAATTACTGATGACTTTGTTTTGTACAACACCCCTCATTATGACATTGCCATCATTGAAGTCATTTATGGTGGTCTCAGTTTGAAGTATGTAGTGAACGTAGAGCAGCGGGAGTATTCAGTTTGAGTCGTCAGGCAAGGTGCTGCCACAACCACACTTGACTGTGGGCTCAGTTAAAGCCATCCTTTTGCACATCTGGAATTTGACCTCTTCTCCCTTTCAACCGCTCTGCACTGGAGGAGTCACAGAACAGGCAACTTGAGGTCGGCCCACTCACTCCGGTGGAAACCTCAAGCATACGCAGTAAAACACACACACAGTCACCGCTCGCACACACACACATCCTCTCCCTAGTGATTTCTAAATAGGGACAGGATATTATATGGTTTATTTTCTTGGCGTTGTATCAACCATGATGTGCTCGATACACATCAAGATAAATAAACTCTTATGTTGTTTTTTCTCTCCTCGTGTTACGACTGAAGCCTGACTGAGGCTACTGCATTGTCTGAGTGTTAACACACGTGTGCACAACATGATAGAAGGATTATACCAGATTGTTGCAGAATTTCTCTCCTATCAGTACTGACACGTACATAAAGTGGTTTCCATTTTGTGTGTGTGTGTGTTTTGTGATGTACAGGAGCTGTGTCAGTGCAGGCCCTCGGATGGGAACTGCTCGTGCTGTAAAGAGTGTATGCTCTGTCTTGGCACACTGTGGGAGGAGTGCTGCGACTGTGTTGGTAGGTGCCACGGACTAGGTGCAGTTGTGAGCATATTGGGAAGGACAAACAAGAACCGGTGTCAGAATGGATGAGGCTAATGAGGATGGGTATTTGATTTTTGCATCATATTGAGCTCCTTCAAATCCTTCCATGTCTATGTCCTTTATTCACTGATTGTTGAAGATATTGCATCCATCAGATTTTACAGTGAATGTTGAGTATCAAATCACATATTATTTGTCACATGCGCCGAATACAACAGGTGGACAACCTTACCGTGGAAGGCTTACTTACAAGCCCTTAACCAACAATGCAGTTTTAAGAAAATAGTTAAAATATTGACAAAATAAACTAAAGTAAAAATAAATAAATATAAAAAGTAACACAATAAAATAACAATAATGAGGATATACAGGGGGTACTGAGTCAGTGTGTAATTTGAACAAGAGAAGAATAGTGGTTTACTGACTTATCAGTCATTTATTGTAATATTTTATTTATTTATCAATATTTAGTAACTTGCTTCCTGTCTCCCCTCACAGGGATGTGTAACCCTAGGAACTACAGTGACACTCCAGCTACCTCCAAAAGCACGGTGGAGGAACTCTACCGACCCATCCCCTCACTGTTCCGCGCCCTCACCGAGGGCGAAGCGCCCATCAACATGATGGTGGTATCCTTCCCCGTGGCCGAGGAACTATCTTACCACGAGAACCTGGTGTCTTTCCTGGAGACCATCGAGGACCAGCACCAAAATGTCTCCCTGCCTGGGAACAGTATCCACGCCAGCTACGATAACAGCCAAAGTACTGAAGGTAGGGAGGGGTGAGGGGGTTGAATTATGTGAATGCTAATAGCTGCTGTGTACTCATTTTAATAAGAGAATAAAACATAGGCACATCATACAGTCTTGTGCAGGTGCCTGTTATCAAAGTATTAAACTCAGTTCATCAGCAAAACAGACTCTGAAGATTCCACATTGCAATATACTATTTTATTTATATATACACTTCCGTTCAAAAGTTTGGGTCACTTAGAAATGTCCTTGTTTTTGAAAGAAAAGCACACTCTGTCCATTTTCTGTCCATTTAAAATAACATCAAATTGATCAGAAATACATTGTAGACATTGTTAATGTTGTAAATGACTATTGGAAACGGCAGCTTTTTCTTATGGAATATCTACATAGGCGTACAGAGGACCATTATCAGCAACCAGCACTCCTGTGTTCCAATGGCACGTTGTGTTAGCTAATCCAAGTTTATAATTTTAAAAGGCTAATTGATCATTAGAAAACCCTTCTCAAATTATGTTGGCACAGCTGAAAACTGTTGTTCTGATTAAAGAAGCAATAAAACTGGCCTTCTTTAGACTAGTTGAGTATCTGGAGCATCAGCATTTGTGGGTTTGATTACAGGCTCAAAATGGCCAGAAACAAAGACCTTTCTTCTGAAACTCGTCAGTCTATTCTTGTTCTGAGAAATGACGGCTATTCCATGAGAGAAATTGCCAAGAAACTGAAGATCTCGTACAGCGCTGTGTACTACTCCCTTCACAGAACAGCGCAAACTGGCTCTAACCAGAATAGAAAGAGGAGTGGGAGGCCCCGGTGCACAACTGAGCAAGAGGACAAGTACATTTAGTGTCTAGTTTGAGAAACAGATGCCTCAAAAGTCCTCAACTGGCAGCTTCATTAAATAGTACCGGCAAAACACCAGTCTCAACGTCAACAGTGAAGAGGCGACGCCGGGATGCTGGCCTTCTAGGCAGAGTTGCAAAGAAAAAGCCATATCTTAGACTGGCCAATGAAAATAAAAGATTAAGATGGGCAAAATAAAACAGACACTGGACAGACGAACTCTGCCTAGAAGGCCAGCATCCCGGAGTCGCCTCTTCACTGTTGACATTGAGACTGGTGTTTTGTGGGTACTATTTAATGAAGCTGCCAGTTGAGGACTTGTGAGGTGGTAGTGTATGTATGTATGTATGTATGTATGTATGTATATGTATGTACGTATATACACACAGTACCAGTCAAATGTTTGGACACACCTACTCATTGCAAGGTTTGTCTTTATTTTTACTATTTTCTACATTGTAGAATAAAAGTGAAGAATTCAAAACTATGGAATCGTGTAGTAACCAAAAAAGTGTTTAACAAATCAAAATATATTTTAGATTCATCAAAGTAGCCACTCTTTGCCTTGATGACAGCTTTGCACACTCTTGGCATTCTTTCATCCAGCTTCACGAGGTAGTCACCTGGAATGCATTTCAATTAACAGGTGTGCCCTGTTAATTTGTGGAATTTCTTTCCTTCTTAATGCGTTTGAGCCAATCAGTTTTGTTGTGACAAGGTAGGGGTGGTATACAGAAGATGGCCCTATTTGGTAAAAGACCAAGTCCATATTATGGCAAGAACAGCTCAAATAAGAAAGGAGAAACAACCATCATTACTTTAGGACATGAAGGTCAGTCAATGCGGAATATTTCAAGAACTTTGAACGTTTCTTCAAGTGTAGTTGCAAAAACCATCAAGCGTTATGATGAATCTGGCTGTCATGAGGACCTCCACAGGAATGGAAGACCCAGAGTTACCTCTGCTGCAGAGGATAAGTTCATTAGAGTTACCAGCCTCAGAAATTGCAGCCCAAATAAATGCTTCAGAGTTCAAGTAACAGACACATCTCAACATCAGCTGTTCAGAGAAGACTGTGATGGAGAGCTGCATCAGATGAACTGGCCACCACAATCACCCGACCTCAACCCAATTGAGAGAGGACCGCAGAGTGAAGAAAAAGCAGCCAACAAGTGCTCAGCCTGTGGGAACTCCTTCAAGACTGTTGGAAAAGCATTCCTCATGGAGCTGGTTGAGAGAATGCCAAGAGTGTGTAAAGCTGTCAAGGCAAAGGGGGGCTACTTTTAAAGAATTTAAAATATATTTTGATTTGTTAAACACTTTTTTGGTTACTACATGATTCCATGTGTTATTTCCTGGTTTTGATGTCTTCACCATTATTCTACAATGTAGAAAACAGTAAAAATCAAACATCTCCCATAACAAATCAGGACAGCCCAATTGGCTTTAGAGGTATTAACCTGGGCAGATTGGGCAACCCATAAGTGCTAAATATATGGACTTTGATCCAACACACTATTTTAGGGAACCCCCAGGAGTTCCCTAACTCATCCCCCTGGCAGGGACCATATTGTTTTAGGAGGGGAGGGCTAAGCTATAATGAACTCATGGCTAAGGCTGCTTTGAACTGAGCTCTGTGGTTTGACCCCTCCATAAAAGCTTATGAGATCTCAGGGCCTTGGCTTTCGTTTGATGGTTTTAGCAGGCCGCTATTTGAAAACCAAGCAGCCCTGTAAATTATTGAGTATATTGCTGCTGGCCTAGTGAACTTTCATGTGCATCCGCTCCAGTTGTCCTCTCCTCAGCCTCTGGTCCTAGTGATTCTAATTGACGAGGAATCTAGGGGGGGGGAGAGTAAGCGAGCTCCTTACGTATCCGCTCTGTGAACCTGTGACCCAGATCTGTTTTCCCTTTGGGAAAACACGCTCATTAATCAGGCCTCCAGCGATGGGGGATGCCCTCGCCTTATGAGGTGGGATGGGTGTGGGGCGGCAGAGATAAACACATGGGCTTAAATCAAGACGTACGCATGCAGCCCTTTAGCGTAGGATGGATGATGCATGTCAATCAAGAGGTTAGGCTCTACTAGGCTTTAGCTCAGCTGGCTAACACATACTTGTGGCACAATAGTTCAAACTATGGAAGGTCACATGGTGGAGGTGGACTCATTTTGTGATTTAAAAAAAAATATGTATTAAACATTTAAATAAATACTGAGATTTGATACGATACATAGAGGTGGACTAACAGGACTTTGCTTCTTTTGTGCTTTAGAGTACCTTCATAAAAGTAAAGTGAAGACTACAATATATCGCTTAAGCATTTTATTGCTAATATTTGCCTGTTGTATTCAAAGACTTATTTCTCCCGTTTTTTTTCCCCCTCCACAGATAACATGTGCACTGTGGTGTACTTTGATGACTGCGTGTCCATCCGCCAGTGCAAGCAGTACTGCGAGTCCATGGGCGGCTCCAAGTACCGCTGGTTCCACAACGCCTGCTGTGAATGCATCGGCCCGGAGTGCCTCGACTACGGCAGCAAAGCCGTCAAGTGCATGAACTGCCTGTTCTAATGAAAGCCAATGGGACTAGCCACGTTAGGGTACTGTGCTCAAAATGCCACAAGGGGGCACTGTCTGCAATATGCAGATTAGCTGATGAGGTTGACTGAGTAGGATGACTTGTGCCTCAGCCTTTTTGTAAAATGTTTCCATGTTGTGATGTAAAATATTAGCCCTGACAAATTATTTTTCACTCTTGAATTAGTTTTTATATCTTATATAGGTTCTCTAGCAGAGAATAAATATATATTGATTGTTTTATATTCTCATATAGTTAATGCTGAAAGAGTCACTATGCCAAATCGTTTTTATATATATAGCCGCGTAAAGACAAGCAATCAATGTTATAAAATCTGTAGTGAAATGGCATTTTATTTTTGCTGTAATGGACAATCATAGTAAATACTGTTTTGTATAATTATATAATTGTTAGTAATATAACATACACTACATGGCCAAAGGTATAGACACCTGCTCGTCAAACATCTCATTCCAAAATCATGGGCATTAATATGGAGATGGTCCCCCCCCTTTGCTGCTATAACAGCCTACGCTCTTCTGGGAAAACATTCCACTAGATGTTAGAACATTGCTGAGGGGACTTGCTTCCATTCAGCCACAAGAACATTAGTGAGGTTGGCACTGATGTTGGGCGATTAGGCCTGGCTCGCAGTCGGCGTTCCAATTCATCCCAAAGGTGTTCGATGGGGTTGAGGTCAGGGCTCTGTGCAGGCCAGTCAAGTTCTTCCACAACAATCTTGATAAACCATTTCTGTATGGACCTTTCTTTGTGCATGGGGACATTGTCATACTGAAACAGGAAAGGGCCTTCCCCAAACTGTTGCCACAAAGTTGGAAGCAAAGAATTGTCTAGAATGGTGTATCGTTAAGATTTTCCTTCACTGGAACTAAGGGGCCTGAACCATGAAAAACAGCCCCAGATCATTATTCCTACTCCACCAAACTTTACAGTTGGCATTGTGCATTGGGGCAGGAAGCGTTCTTATGGCATCCGTCAAACCCAGATTAGTCCGTCGGACTGCCAGATGGTGAAGCGTGATTCATCACTCCAGAGAATGCGTTTCCACTGCTCCAGAGTCCAATGGCTGAGCGCTTTACAGCACTCCAGTCGACGCTTGGCATTGAGCATGGTATTCTTAGGCTCTTGTGCTCTCTTCTTGTGCGTGCGGCTGCTCGGCCATGGAAACCCATTTCATGAAGCTCCCGACGAACAGTTCTTGTGCTGGCGTTGCTTCCAGAGGCAGTAGAACTCAGTAGTGAGTGTTGTAACTGAGGACAGACGATTTTTATGCACTTCAGCACTCGGCGGTCCCGTTCTGTGAGCTTGTGTGGCCTACCACTTCACAGCTGAGCCGTTGTTGCTCCTATACGTTTCCACTTCATAATAACAGCACTTACAGTTGACTGGGGCAGCTTTAGCAGGGCAGAAATGTGATGAACTGACTTGTTGGAAAGGTGACATCCTATGACGGTGCCACGTTGCAAGTCACTGAGCTCTTCAGTAAGGCCATTCTACAGCCAACATTTGTCTATGGAGCTTGCATGGCTGTGTGCTCGATTTTATACACACGTCAGCAACGGGTGTGGCTGAAATAGCCGGATCCACTAATGTGAAGGGTTGTCCACATACTTCTAGCCATTTAGTGTATGTTATTTTAAACGATGGCCATATTCAATCAAAACTGATGGCCAGCCTTTCACAGACAACAGGTTTGATTTTATAGGCGCAGTTAAGATGATTTGTTTCATACTGTAAACATGTATCATTCTAGCACAAGTATGTTGTTTGACTGTATACCACACTGTTACTATACACACTCCGGAATGGAACAGTTGATTGGTCTAAAGGTAGTCTGGTGGGATCCGTTTCAGACCAGGAGTGTGTTCCACTCTGAGGTGTGTACTGTAAGTCATGTCAGAGGAATCCAGTTGTTATTGCACGAGCCCTCTGTGTTTATTCCCCCGTTCTTCATGTCTTTAGCTATGCTTATTAAAGGTCTGCAACATTTGGTTTCAATTAGGGCCACAGAGGCTGGCAGAGAGCAGCAAAAACGTTACTGCAACGTCTTTCCGCAGCTTTATTGGTCTGGTAGAGGTTGTATGTGCTACATTCAATCTGTTTGTGTCCTTGCTTTTTGTGCTGGTTCCGTCGTGCATTGCTTATTTCCTTGATCTGTCAAGTTTTTATAGGGTTGTCGTGTAGCCAGTGGGTCTCGTGAAACAGAAAATGTTGGTTATTTGGCACAGAAGTGGAGCAATGTGGTTTATGGAAGCAGTGAGGTACTAAAGATAAATGCTTTAATTTCTAAGCCAATGCTTAGAAATTCACAAATAACAGCTTATGAAAATGTGGGGAAAGTAAAGTAGATACATTGTTCATGTAAAAGCAATAATATAACTTGAATTGTGACAGGAACATGTGTAAAACACTTCATTCCAAACTGCAAACAGTAAAACAATGTTTTGTGTAAAATGTAATAAATTAAACATTTCTCATTTTTACACTAAACAGTTTCCCAACAGGAGCATTTGATGCCTAACAGTTCCTTTTCATCCTGGGTTTTCTAAACCGGTTTGCCACACAACCCAGGTGTCCCAATCAGTTTGCCCCACTTTCCCTGTAAGAGGAAGGGGAGGCATGGAGAAGTGAGGAGCATGATGCTGGGCACAGCCCACTGGCTGACAGGCAACAAAAGTGTTGTGTGTCGGGTACATCCAAGGCCTCACAAAGAAGCCTTTGTCTCAGGAGGATGGCTCTGGTCACGTAAACAGTCTGTCCACCTGACATGGCAAGCCAGCCAAACCTGCTGCAATGCAGTCGATCGGGGTTGCGTGCAGGCAGACATCCTTGTTGCAGCGTTGGACAATGATGCTATTGTGTTGGCTGTAAAAGCATGGAGGAATGGATCTTATGAAGGACATGAATTTCGGGTTCGGTTTAGGCAAATGGTCTTTGATAAAGGGAAGAGAGTAATAGTAATTGGCTTTTTTGGAAGAAATTAATGGCGTTTTTGGATAAAACACTGAAAATAAGGTCTGTGGTAAACACAGGCTTAGGAAATCTTATGTTTTGCTGTATGAAGTCATCTTCATCGCTTAACGTAGTTTAATTTTGAAACATTTATGTAAAAAAATATATAAAGGTCATGTTAACTGACTAATATCTCAGAACAAAACATACACTATATGTACAGTCGTGGCCAAAAGTTGAGAATGACAAATATTAATTACCACAGTTTGCTGCTTCAGTGTCTTTAGATATTTGTCAGATGTTACTATGGAATACTGAAGTATAATTACAAGCATTTCATAAGTTTCAAAGGCTTTTATTGACAATTACATGAAGTTGATGCAAAGAGTCAATATTTGCAATGTTAACCCTTCTTTTTCAAAACCTCTGCAATCCGCCCTGGCGTGCTGTCAATTAACTTCTGGGCCACATCCTGACTGATGGCAGCCCATTCTTGCATAATCAATGCTTGGAGTTTGTCAGAATTTGTGGGGTTTTGTTTGTCCACCCGCCCCTTGAGGATTGACCAAGTTCTCAATGGGATTAAGGTCTGGGGCGTTTCCTGGCCATGGACCAAAAATATTGATGTTTTGTTCCTCGAGCCACTTAGTTATCACTTTTGCCTTATGTCAAGGTGCTCCATCATGCTGGAAAAGGCATTGTTCGTCACCAAACTGTTCCTGGATAGTTGGGAGAAGTTGCTCTTGGAGGATGTGTTGGTACCATTCTTTATTCATGGCTGTGTACTTTAGCAAAATTGTGAGTGAGCCCACTCCCTTGGCTGAGAAGCAACCCCACACATGAATGGTCTCAGGATGCTTTACTGTTGGCATGACATAGGACTGATGGTAGCGCTCACCTTGTCTTCTCCGGACAAGCTTTTTCCGGATGCCCCAAACAATCGGAAAGGGGATTCATCAGAGAAAATGACTTGACCCCAGTCCTCAGCAGTCCAATACCTATACCTTTTGCAGAATATCAGTCTGTCCCTGATGTTTTTCCTGGAGAGAAGTGGCTTCTTTGCTGCCCTTCTTGACACCAGGCTATCCTCCAAAAGTCTTTGCCTCACTGTGCGTGCAGATGCATTCACACCTGCCTGCTGCCATTCCTGAGCAAGCTCTGTACTGGTGGTGCCCCGATCCCGCAGCTGAATCAACTTTAGGAGACGGTCCTGGCGCTTGCTGGACTTTCTTGGGCGCCCTGAAGCCTTCTTCACAACAATTGAACCTCTCTCCTTGAAGTTCTTGATGATCTGATAAATGGTTGATTTAGGTGCAATCTTAGTGGCAACAATATCCTTGCCTGTGAAGCCCTTTTTGTGCAAAGCAATGATGACGGCACGTGTTTCCTTGCAGGAAACCATGGTTGACAGAGGAAGAACAATGATTCCAAGCACCACCCTCCTTTTGAAGCTTCCAGTCTGTTATTCGAACTCAATCAGCATGACAGAGTGATCTCCAGCCTTGTCCTCGTCAACACTCACACCTGTGTTAACGAGAGAATCACTGACATGTCAGCTGGTCCTTTTGTGGCAGGGCTGAAATGCAGTGGAAATGTTTTTTGGGGGGAGATTCAGTTAATTGCAAAGTCCCTCTGCCATGCAAATTAATTGCAATTCATCTGATCACTCGTCATAACATTCTGGAGTATATGCAAATTGCCATCATACAAACTGAGGCAGCAGACTTTGAAAATGAATGTCATTCTCAAAACTTTTGGCCACGACTGTAGACACCCCTGTGGATTTGGCCATTTCAGCCCCGGTCAACTGTAAGTGCCGTTATTGTAAAGTGGAAAAGTCTAGAAGCAACTGGCTCAACCGCGAAGTGGTAGGCCACATAAGCTCACAGAATGGGAACGCCAAGTGCTGAAGCGCTTAGCACGTAAAAATAGTCCGTCCTCGGTTGCAACACTCAATAGAGTTCCAAACTGCCTCTGGAAGTAACATCAGCACAAGAACTGTTCGTCTCGAGTGCACAAGCATCGGCTGGAGTGGTATAAAGCTTGCAGCCATTGGACTCTGGAGCAGTGAAAACGCATTCTCTGGAGTGATGAATCATGCTTCACTATCTGGCAGTCTGACGGACTAATCTGGGGTTGGCCAGGAGAACGCTGCCAGGAGAACGCTACCTGCCCCAATGCAAACTGTAAAGTTGAGGTAAAATAATTGTCTGGGACTGTTTTTCATGGTTCGGGCCCCTTAGTTCCAGTGAAGAGATCATAACACTACAGCATACAATGACATCCTAGACAATTCTGTGCTTCCAACTTCGTGCCAACAGTTTGGGGAAGGCCCTTTCCTGTTTCAGCATGACAATGCCCCCGTGCACAGAGAGGTCCATAAAGAAATGGTTTATTGAGATCAGTGTGGAAGAACTTGACTGGCCTGCAGAGCCCTGGCATCAAACACCTTTGGGATGAATTGGAACACCGACTGTGAGCAGCCCAACCTCACTAATGCTCTTGTAGCATGTTCCAACATCTAGTGGAAAGCCTTCCCAGAAGAGTGGATGCTGTTACAGCAGCAAAGGGGGGAGGCAACTCCATATTAATGCCTATGATTTTGGAATGAGATGTTCATGTAGTGTATAAGATCTAAGCCTGTGTTAACTTCATTCCTTATTTTCAGCATTTTTTCCCCCCATAGAAATGACTGATTAAACCAAAGGCAACTAATTTCTGGTTTTTAGGACTAAAAGCTGGCGAGCTCAATTGGTTAATGAAAATGAGTGGGTTAGTTTTTTCACACTGTACATGCAAACTTTCGTGATCTGGTCCTGGGGGCAGAGGGGTATACTACAAAGCAGGATTAATGAGTTAGCCTGCTAACTTGACATTTTCTAGAGTTTTCTTTCTAGATGAGCCAATTTCAAGCTTAACAACCAAAAACACAAATTAAACTTAACTTTTTGGGCCACCCAACCAAATTCACATTGAGTTATAAAGCTGTCACTCATTGAAAGCAAGTATAAGATATGGTAGAACTGTTCTACATGCACTATTTCTACGCTTTAATTTAGTTTTTGCATCTTTCACAATTTGGTTTGTAAACTAGCTTCAAAAACAATAATTGAAGTTAGCCGGCTAACTAATTGATCCTGCTTTGTAGTAAACCTCAGCTTCAGAATAAATGATTGATTTATTGGAAGAATGATCAATGGGCAGACTTTAGCGACTGGGCTTTTCCAGTCATGTATAGATTGAGGTTGGATGGTTGTGGAGATAGTAAAGAACGTGGGATTGTGCTGCAACAGGTCCCTGGTTTGATTCAACACACTGTCTAACTAATCATTTTCTGGCTCAAGGACCAGTGGGCGGAGTTGAGTGACCAATGAGAGCAACCAGCAATAGAAGGAACATGGTGGAGGGTGTAACGATGTTTGAATCCCAGTGTCGTTACAGTTTATGCCCTCAGTGTAAATCCAATAAGCAAGGTAAACGAAAGTCTTCGTGTAAATGGCTCAATGATTTTGATGCTTACACTTTTTAAAACTTGTTAAAACAGTCTGACAAGGGCCGACATACATTCTGATCGCGGGTTATAGGCGTAGACGTTTAAGGCAATTTCCGATTGAGCCGACATATGCATCGTTTACTGTAAAATTGCCTTTAAAAGCCACAATGCCTGTGATCCGCAATCCGACTCAATCCCAGCCCGGGCATGGCACCAGTTGTATATAAAACTCTTCTTTGGTGTTAAGAATATCCTGAGCAACGTGTTCCAGAGCCTCCATCCTACACAAACAAAATACAAATGTGTGCCTGCTTTTTATTTAATGTTGCGACAGGTAAAACATGGTATCACAATACATGATCGCTGATCAAAATGGAAAAGTTGCTATGTATATGAGATATGTACAGATAGGGTATACAGGTGGGGGTGCGGCGCAGTATTTTATTCTCAGGTTAAATACCACGTTTCAAGTGTGCTGACCTTTTACAGTTGTATATCTCTCCGCTTACTTAATTAAAAAACACCGCAAAGGACAGCCATAATATGAATAAAAAGACATTTATTTCTCATTGACAACAGGAGCCCCTGCCTGCCAGGGGGAGACCCTCTGTCTATGGGTACAACAATGTGCTGCACTAGAGAGTTAAAACAATGGAGGCAGGAGCCCAGGAGGAGAAGACGTGCTACGTCCACAGAAGGCGGCTGATGGTAGACGGTTTTAAGTTTATTTTTTTTATATATATATATGCAGCATAGGAGTCATTTATACAGTATCAATAAGAAAAAGCAATTACAGAAACTTTACACCGTTTAAATGTTTTGAGTTAGAGACAGTCATCCTGCTATGTGGTTCCATAAAGCTTGTGAGATACTGGCTTTTCCGCTAAGTCTCAGGAGGATGAGAGCGATAGAAAGAGAGCGGGAAGGGGAGGAACCGATGGGGGAAAATGGTCCCTATTAGCGCCGTTCCCCATGCGTCCCCCCCCATTTGTTTTGTTAGTCACTGAATCCACTCCGGACATTCAAGTATTTTCCAGTTTAAGGAAGACACTTAAGGCTTCTGTGGCAAAAAAATATATAAACAAATCAAAGCACTAAATTAATCTGTAGTGTTGATTGGAGTTGTATTGATGCATGGGTCCTCCCCCTGTGCCTGTTTACAAGTGGCAGTAAAAAAAACTGCCTCAAGCCCTCTGCACCCTAACCTGTGTGTGTTTAGATGGGCGAGGGGTGCTCTGGGCTCAATAGGTGGAGGAGGTGGTGCTCATGGCATCCTCGCTGAGGCGAGTGCTCCCAGGATGCACGCTGGCAAAGTATTTGACGTCCTTGTCCAGGTCCATCTGCAGGGCCACCAGTGTCTGCTCTAGCGCCTCCTGGTGGGAGTTTGCAGAATGCAGGAAGTACTCTGCAGGGACGACAGGAAGAATAGAGGACAGATGTGACCAGGGTTCAACTGCAGTTAAGCTGACGATATATGGAGAACAGCCATACTTTGTCATGTTTCCTTATTGGGGATTAATAATGACATAACTATATATATATACACACACACCATCCAGACTATTTCACTATGCATTTTGTGAGTGCAGTTAAATACGATTCGTTTTTATAATAAAATAAGCAATTATGGATTCATTTGTTGTTTCCTAGGCCTAACTATGGAATTGGTCAGAGGAGCATGCAGGTGTGCGTGTACGTACCTCTCTCCAGCAGGCTCTGGCGGATGGTCTTGGCCAGCAGCACCCTGACGTTGGCCACGGGGTCGGAGGCCAGCTGTAACAAAGGGGCCAGCAGGTGCTCCGAGAACTGCTCCAACGACACACAGTCATCCTCAATCGCCAGCTGACAGAAAGAGAGAGGGAGGATGGTTAGAGGGTGTGTGTGTGTGTGTGTGTGTGTTTCAGAGATGGATTGGAGGAGTGTGTGATTCTGTGTGTGCATGCACAAGACACACACACACTTGTGCTTTCTGTTGTGTTTGTGCGTTAACACACTTGACCACTCAGTCATCATGATCTCATTGTCCTCCAACACAATAGACATTGTGGGACAGAGAATGGTGCCACTCATGTTATCAAATAAAACGGCGAGGACAATGTCAAGTGGCCCGTTGAAAGCAGTGTCCTCATAGCTACCATAGCCACTTACTCCACTGTGTAATATGAGGGTGGTGAAACTAAAGGCTCTTCAATTAAAAAAACGTAATTAAAAATCCTTGGCAGCTGACAATGTTTTGATATTCATCTTTAGCCCCGAGACTTCAAATTACACCTCTTGTTAATATTCTTGAATTATTCAGTGTATTCTCAGGCTACAAGATTAATTTAACTAGATCAGAGACTATACCACTTTGTAGTCTTACCTCTGTACCCCCTCCCTTTCCTTTCAAAAATAGTCTCCATCAGGTTAAATGTATCTGGGTATGTTCATAACTCCTAAATTCTAGCAAAATGTACAAAGACAATTTTGTTTCCTTATTTGACACAATAAGACAGGATTTGGAGCGCTGCAACTCTGATGTCATGGATGGGTAGAATATCCCTCTTAAATTAACATTTTACCTAGACTACTTTACCCAATCCAAATTATCTCAGTCTTACGTTCCAATAAGGTAATCAGAGCCATAAATGGCTGGTTAAGTTCCTTCATATGGAGTAAACACAAGGCAAGACTTCGGATGGCCATATTGCAGCTGCCAGATTCTATTGGAGGCTTGGATATTAGGTTATCAGTGGTGTGCCCACTTATGTTATATAATGAGGACGCCTCGATTTTGTTAGAGGGATTCTGAAAAAGTCTTGTATTTTTCAGAAGCTTCAAATCTATAAAAGATTACTGCAATAATCCCATTAGTTAATACACTCAAAGCATGTAGGTCAGTTCAATGTTTTTTAGGAAAGCCCAAACTAACCTCTGCTCTTAACCACCTAGATTTTTTGTACCCTGATTGCTGGCTAACATTTGGCTTAATAAGGGCATAGGCAGACCTAACTTTTTATTTGCTGAAAATATTTTGTAATTTGAGGAGATGGTTGAGCAGGACTTGTTCCGCTTTCTACAAGTAAGACATTTTGAAGAGCACCACCTTGATAAGCAACCCTGATGTGTTTGTCATTGAAAAAACGTGTTTCGCACAAAGGAAAATATCTACATGTATTTTATGATGCTTTAGGGCCCTTTTTTCTTTTGGCACACGGGGGGGAGAGAAATAATTTTCTATTACTATTGACGAGGATATGTGGGAGGACATTTGGAGATACGCAAAAACAATATCTAGCTGTAATCGTACTAGAGCAATCCAATTAAGAATAAGACACAGATTGCATACAGCCCCTCATCCATGTCTAAAATGTAAAACTGATACAGACACCCTAACACATTGGAATGTGACCATAAACAAATTACAAAAAAGGTACTGGACTAATGTTCAAGGGGGGGGGGGGGGGGGGGGTCGACCTAGAATTGGACAATTTCTTTGACGTTAGTTCTCCCTAATAGGCATGTTATTTCGGTGGCAAGGATGAGGCTTTACAATATCCCTACCATCACAGTGAGGAAAAACATCCTCTTACAGTGGATTAATGACAAGGTCCCTTCTATTAAGGATTGGCATAAGACACTATTTGAATGGGTTCCATTGGAATATCTGACATGTACATTACATTCTAAAAAGAGATCAGTGCTACTAAGTGTGGGAACCTTATTTGAATTACCTAGAACCTGATTTATCAGCCATTACGCTGCAAGGATTTACTTAAGAGTGGTGGTAGATTACTTGTCTCAGGATTACACTGTACATTCCATGTGTTGGACCTAATTCCTTTATTTAAACTGAAATTGTGTTTAATTTCTGTCTGTTAGTTATTCTTATTTTATATATTTGTTACTGTGGTGCATAATGTGGGTGAATTACCGTAGTTCAGACAGAAGACAGTATTTACCTTGTTTATTTGGTTAGGCCTATTGGATGTTTATTTGTGTTGTATAGGTCAGGAGATAACAAGAGAAGAATAACGCTGAATAGGCTTGGGCGGTTGTCATACCGACCTTGTGCCATCTCGGGATATTTGGTAATACTTGCACTGAACACAAGGGGCACTATTGTCAAACCCCTTTAATCCAAATGTTAGTAATAGTAATGCTAACAAGTAAAATGAGAAAAGGAAAGTCTCAATGGGCTTTACCATGGTTAAATAAAGAACACATGTCAAATCCCATAGCAAGTGCTAGCTAAATGCTAACGAACAAATTGGGAACATTTTATAAAGTCTGACAAACTATTTGTAGGACAGACATCCCAGCGCAAAGTTATACAAGTAACACAAAAATGCTACTCACACTTTGCTGCACATACAAAACAAATATGAGACCGCTAGGCTATTGATCCAGGAGGGGACTCTGCTGTTACCGCAAGAAGCTAAATTAGCAAACCAAATACACAACCGCAGAGCATTTAGCACATTTTAGACAGTTCACTGAATAGTTGTAAGATATCTAGCCGGCAAACATTTAGTTATGAATTCCATACTGTAACTAAACCACCTGGTGCATGCTGCACAACAGTGAGTGACTCATAAGGCTATGCTGGCAGACTCATCGTTGTGTGCTTGTCAGCAAACACCATGTGACTGGGGACTACCAGTAAGCTTCATAATGAAAAAATTATGTGACAGGTGAAATGAACAGCGCAATGTGCTTTATTTCCTAACGTATTACACAAGTTGACTGCAGGTATTTACTTAAAAGTAGCTACAAATAACTTATAAACAAGCAGAAAAATGGTTAACAGTATTGATGGAGTTGAAAAACCATCCCGTGGCTAGTTCCAAATAACCCAGTATACCGCCAAAGCCTAACGATGAACATGACAAAGATGTCCTCACCTGACAGATGAAAGTGAAGGCCTGTCGTCCCGACCACTTGGGGGAGTGGCAGAACTTCTCTACCAGCTCACTGAGGAAGTCTGCCAGCAGCGCCTGGCACGACGCCACCTTCCTGATGATCTCACTCACCTAAGAATATACAATAAATATTATGGATTCCTTTTTGTGCGTCAAAATTCTCATCAAATTATGGGTAAATGAAGCCCAGAGAACTTAAAAGATGGGCTCAGTAATATGACATCATACAGATAGATGGGTGACGTCTTGAACGGAATAGTCGTTGTTTCAGAGTGATCGCTAAACTACTACTATGATCTCTTCCCAATCAGGGCATGCCTCAGTGAAAGGCTAATATTGGGAAGAGACAATAGCGGCCATCTTTAGCCGACTTGAATAGCGTTGTTGCTGATGTCTGTAAGCAGTACGTCGCCCTGCTGTGTATGTTGAGCAAAACATGAGAAATGTTCTAGATCTGTGGAAATGGTAGGGAGGGAGAAATATTTACCAAGGATGTGGTGGTGTAACATTACAAAATACTACCAGTAGATGTATACACTACCGTTCAAAAGTTTGAGTTCACTTAGAAATGTCATTGTTTAAAGAAAAGCACACTTTGTCATTTAAAAAAAAAACATCAAATTGATCAGAAATACAGTGTAGACATTGTAAATGTTGTAAATGACTATTGTAGCTGGAAACGGCAGATTTTTTAAATCAGAACAGTTCTGGGGGGGGGGGGGGGGGGGGCTGTGACCGCGTGTGTCGCCGGCTGTGACCGCGTGTGTCGCCGGCTGTGACCGCGTGTGTCGCCGGCTGTGACCGCGTGTGTCGCCGGCTGTGACCGCGTGTGTCGCCGGCTGTGACCGCGTCGGGGGTGTGTCGCCGGCTGTGACCGCGTCGGGGGTGTGTCGCCGGCTGTGACCGCGTCGGGGGTGTGTCGCCGGCTGTGACCGCGTCGGGGGTGTGTCGCCGGCTGTGACCGCGTCGGGGGTGTGTCGCCGGCTGTGACCGCGTCGGGGGTGTGTCGCCGGCTGTGACCGCGTCGGGGGTGTGTCGCCGGCTGTGACCGCGTCGGGGGTGTGTCGCCGGCTGTGACCGCGTCGGGGGTGTGTCGCCGGCTGTGACCGCGTCGGGGGTGTGTCGCCGGCTGTGACCGCGTCGGGGGTGTGTCGCCGGCTGTGACCGCGTCGGGGGTGTGTCGCCGGCTGTGACCGCGTCGGGGGTGTGTCGCCGGCTGTGACCGCGTCGGGGGTGTGTCGCCGGCTGTGACCGCGTCGGGGGTGTGTCGCCGGCTGTGACCGCGTCGGGGGTGTGTCGCCGGCTGTGACCGCGTCGGGGGTGTGTCGCCGGCTGTGACCGCGTCGGGGGTGTGTCGCCGGCTGTGACCGCGTCGGGGGTGTGTCGCCGGCTGTGACCGCGTCGGGGGTGTGTCGCCGGCTGTGACCGCGTCGGGGGTGTGTCGCCGGCTGTGACCGCGTCGGGGGTGTGTCGCCGGCTGTGACCGCGTGTGTTGTTGGCTGTGACCGCGTGTGTTGCTGGCTGTGACCGCGTGTGTTGTTGGCTGTGACCGCGTGTGTTGTTGGCTGTGACCGTGTGTGTTGTTGGCTGTGACCGTGTGTGTTGTTGGCTGTGACCGTGTCGCTGGCTGTGACGTACCAGTTTGTAGGAGGTCCAGCGTACAGAGGACACCCTGTCCAGACACAGGCTGAAGGCCAGGGGTCGAAGGTAGTCATAAACATCCTGACCACTGTACAGCTCCAGTAACAACACCAGCTGTCTGAGAACACAGAGGAGATACAGATTACCCTGACCCATAGAACATAATGTCACCAAAACAGCCATCTTGGAAAAGCTACTTCTATGTTTAACTCCCTCACCCATACAGTACAGGAATGTCACTACGTCTGGCTACTTCTCTGGCTACTAATAGTGTGTGACAACTAAAGTCACAGGGGAAATAAATGGATTACATGAAGTGTGATAACAGGGTAGAACCTACTCTGCCAGCTCTGATCGGAAGCGCCAGTTGCGGCTGTTGTCTGTGACCAGGAACTCTTGGAGCTGGTACAGGTATTTACGCCGGGTGTCCTGGTGCAGAAGCTAGAGAGAAAGGGAGCGAGAAAGAAGTTGATCCCCTGCGACCACACAGAAAAGCCACTGCAGCACAGAAGACACAGCAGGTATGCATGGATCCTATCATCACTACGGGAAATATGAACCATTATGAGTTGCAGTCAACTCATCGTGACAACACAATAAAAAGGTAACCTATCCATTCTAATGATCATTTCTATTAGTATTCTTTTAAATATTGATCAAGTATTTTCTTATATTGATGTGAGTGCTAAAGAAAGAGGTGCCAACTGACCTTAAGGAAGTGGTAGAGGTGTTTGAGGACCCCTACCCGTACCTCATCCAGGTCCTTGAGGAAGCCGTTGAAGATGGGCACCAGGTCCGCTGCCGTCAGCTGGTCCCCCAGGATCAGGGCCAGCTCGTGGATGGAGAAGGCCAACGTCCGACGCACCTTCCACTGGAGAAGGGAGAGAGAGAGACATTAGAGCCCAGGAAGACCCAGTGACGTTAGAGGGCGTGTATAAAAGTGGGACAAAGGGAGCTGCCAGGGGGAGACATAGAGGAATCACATGGGGGTGGCAGGCCAACTCCAGTCCTCAGGCTTCCAGCTCACTGATTTGGGGGGGTAATTGAGAGTCTGACCAGAGCCAATAGTGTCAAGCCCTTCAGCTGTCGTGCCTGGGGCAAAATGTCATTCCTTCCAGGCAGGCAAACTTTGGGGGTTGACAACTGAATGGTGAGAGGACACAAGTTTGTTTTTGGAGGACTGCTTTTGGAAAGCCAAGGATCCACACATTGGGCTTTGGAGAATCACAAAATTAATAAAAAAGGTGCTTGAGGAGGACCAGAAAGAAAAGCAAACCTGCTCCATGCTCCAGTCTAGGTCCAGTCTGTCAAAGCACCCTCCCTGACAACAACCAGCTGGCAGGGGAGGAGGAAATAGATCACAGTGAGAGAGCCACACTGCTAGGCTACATACTTACCATGGGGGCACATTCAGGAGGTCGCGACGTTGTGGAACGTGCAGATGCAAACGTCACGATTAGAGCTTACGCTACAAGTGAGCGAGGCATGCCAGTTATACACAATCTAGATCTACCTACACATTCCACAAAGTTGTGTTCCAGTGAATGTGTTCCATGGTCGGGAGTGTTTAGAGGTTGAAATGGAACGAACGAGGGGGGGGGGGGGGTCAAAAACAACTTCTGAAGAGAAAACCTGTATTTTTCCTCAAAAACATTTACAGTAAAATTGACAGAAGGTGTAAGTGAGATGTAGCCTAGACAGAAGTGGAGCGTAGACACACCTGCATGTCAGAGGCCAGGGTCTCATAGGTGTCCCTGAGGCAGTGCCAGTTCTGTCTGCCCAGGGTCATGGCCACACCAGGCAGGCTGTAGGCACAGTGCTTGGCGATCTCCATGTCCACCGTTTGAGCTCTGGAAGGGTCCGTCATGGACAGGTACTGGTCCAGCAGGGCCTGAGGGATCACGTCCTGATGCTTGGATTTCTTCTCGTCCTCTGGACTGAAGCTGCTATCGCTCAGCTCAGAGTCGTCGCCATAGTTCATCTGCAGGGTGGAGTTTCGCCTCTACACAGACACCAGGATTAATCACAGGTCAAACATGACAACCCTACAGTTAATTTCTCTCTATAGGCGTGACGCCATTCCACCCCCTCACCTCCATGTCTGAATGGTGTCCTATAAGGGGCATCTGGTGCACTCCAAAGGGGTTGTCGTAGTGGTGTCCCCCCTGGCTGTCCCGGGGCTCCAGGAAGGCATCCTCTAGGTGAGAGTCCATGGTTGTGGCTCTCAGAGCAGCTGTCAGGACATCCACTTGTGCTGCAGGAAGGGGGTGGGGGGGGGACATGGATGAGCAGGCGAGTTCCACATTGCTCTATCACCATGTTCTCTTGTTCAGAAACAATGCCCAAGGCGTAAGCTGTATTATTGCCAAACACAATACAACTTGAGCAACTACCATATTGCTAATACCTAGCCTGTGCTCATTCTATCATATACATGAAGCGTCTAGGAGACCTATTCTTCCTTGTTGCGACACCATTACCTTGAGTGTATAAAACAGCCCATCGAGGTCTGTGTGTGTGTGTGTGTGTGTGTGTGTGTGTGTGTGTGTGTGTGCACGCGCGTGTCATTGTCAAACAAGCGTTCTTTGTGCCATACGCACAACAGGGAGCCCTTGTCTGGGCTTACAGCCGGCCCCTCTTCACAACAACAGATCACACTCAAAGCCATGGAGGAGCCACTGCACTGGCCCTAAGCACCGACACGGGGTTAATCTTAACAGACGAGGAAGAGCAGATTGTAAATCTGTCACGGCTAAGCAGAGTCAGTCATTGTGCTTCAGTGCATCTGGGGCCTGTTCAGGAGGACAGCGTTACGGAACATTCTGACAGAACTGATGATTGTCAGTCAGCTCTATGGATTCCATTTCCATCTGCAACAATGAGCGGTTTGTCAAACCAACGCACGTCTGGCATGATGACACCGGTGATAATTTACATGCACAGTAATAATTCAATACTAAACTGACTATGGAAGTAGTCATGTCCACACCTTACTCTGCTCATTTAAAAAATAAAAATATCAGCGTAAGGTCTAATTATTAGGACATCTAAACACCTTAACTATATATATATATATATATATATATATATATATATATATATATAATTTTTTAAATAAAGAACAAATACAAAAAACATCAAACCAAAAAACAAATTGCCGTTCCAGCAGTGTATTTCAACTGTGCCGACACCAGCCAAGTGCCTTCCTCTTCGGCGCCAGTGAAGTGAGATCAGAACATATGAGTATAAGAAGTAGTTGACATTCAATCTTTATATGTCCCAACCCAAAAATAACATGGTCGCTGTGGTGGAATGTTTATTTAGACTGGTGATGTTCTGCATTTATCAGAGTGACATCAGGTAGACTGATTTCAGATTGTTCTTCTTACAAAGCCTGTAAACATTTTAAATCAAACTATTATATTAATCTGACTACCTACAATAAATCGCATTATTGTGTGCATGTAACCGTACTCAGTGACAGATCATTAAATTCATGTGACCCATTTTAGAAACAAACAGTACTGGAACACAGTGTTCTGTAGTATAGGTCTAACCCAGGGTAACTCCAGTCCTCAGGGGTCTGATTAGTGTCACAGAAAACACACCTGACTCCAATAATCAACTACTCAGTTTGGAATGCAATTAGTTTAAATCAGCTGTGTTTGCTAGGGATGGCAGGGCAGTGTTACAGCACTCTGGCCCCTGAGGACTGGAGTTGCCCATCCCTGGCCTAGACTACCGGAGTTTATTACATGCAGCACGATGGGATTGCATCTATAGGCAGACGAGGAGGCTCGCACATAAAACGAAGATTGAAGGAAAAACAGTTTAGTTTGAAGTTTCTTTCTGGGATCCTCTGACAACACCTCTTCCTTTCCATGTGCTATTTGTAACATTAGAGGCCACACACACACACCTCTCCCGGTTTTCTATTTCCCCCCCTCCCAAGTCGGCCCAAAAATGACTTCCAGTTTGTATTGTGTGAAATGGCCAGGTGCCAGCAGGCTGCTAGCCTCACATGCAACATTAAGGGTTTCAATTCCACCAAAAACACAGTGGACTGGACTCAAAGGCCAGCCTCTCACACCATTGGCCTATAGGGTTAGGCTCTGAGCACTACCTGTGAAAGAGCTTCTTCTGTCCAATCACAGCAGAGGAATGTTAATTGTCAACAACAACGTATTGAATTTCACTGCTTGCTCTGGTTAAGGATTAGTCTATTTATAACCCGAGGGAATTCACCCTCCATGACAACTTCTCTTACAATATAATTACATTCAGCCTACACACTGAGCCACTGTCCCTATATGAATAGACGCACAACCATGAATTGCAACAGTTACCAAAATAACCACCTCTGATTAAGTTACACGTCTACATATGGTATTGAAGTAAGCAGCTTCTCGTGATCTCAGCAGTAGAGTGTAGACCTCTGACAGTGAGGTCAAGCTACAGTTTTACACACAGAGCACAGCTCACCTTTCACGTCGGGGTCATCAATATGAGGCTCCAGGTTTTCGATCAGCTCTTCCAGCTGTTTCCTATCCAGGACTGGGGCCGAGGCTTTAGCCTTGCCCTTACTAGAGGAGACATAGCTGGGGGGCTCCTCCTGGACACTCTCCCCCTGCTGGAGCAGCTCCATGTCCAGGCCCATCTCTGTGATGGGCAACCTCCAGAAGTGGAAGGAGTTGTAGAGCTCCTGCTCGGGGATATTGTCCTGAGAACTGACGTAGGGGGACTCCTCCTCTGCTGGCTCAGGGAGGGAGAAGGACGAGGGCGCCAATATGTCTGCTGGTGAGTCGTCCTTCTCGTTGGAGGTTGTGCGTTTCTCATGTCGCTGTGGCTCGTTCTTAGTGCTCTCAGTAGCCACTGAAGGTGCTTCCTCCTCTTCCTGAGCCCCTGCTGTACTGGAAGAGTCTCCCTCCTCCTCCGAGGGGTCCGGGGCGAGCGAGGAAGCCTCCTTCCCACAGAGGCACTCGGGACCATCCAGGGCATCCGCCAAAGCCTCTGCCGTCTGCTCCCTACCCCCCTGCTCTGCCACGTCCATTCCTCCTATCTCCTCCTCTGTCCGGCAAAATCCCCCATCCTCCCCCTCGCTGTGGTCCCCCTGGACATGGTTGGAAATGCAGTCCAGTTGTAGACAACCCTCTACGTGGTTGCCATTTGTGCATACAGGAGAGTCATTCCCCCGGCTCTGATAGTCAGTGTTAGCGTTGCGGGAAGGGTCTGTAGTGTCCAGGTCCAGTGGTTTCTCTTCAATACTGGGGGAAGAGAGAGAGGAAGCATGTTACAAACAAGCAGTACAATACAAGCTTGGTGGATTTCCTTCACTGAGAGAAGACCATTCAAATCTAAAATTCCCTTTTAGATGCCCAAAATGGTTGCACCTGTTCTGTGAGTGGACACAGTTGCACTCGCCCTCCTCCCCCTCTCTGAAGTACTGGCCCACACTGTTGGGGCTGGCGAACGTGGAGATGAACTGGCCCAGCGACTGGAAGGCAGCCTGACGCACCTGACACACAAAGAAAGAGAGACAGAGGTCAAGAAACAAAAGAGTATTACATGTCAATGACTCTACAGTCATTTAGCAGACACTCTTGTAAAGAGAAGTAGCCAAGTTGTGCATTCAAATAAGGAAGTTGGCCTGTCAGACATCCTGGTAAAATATGTCATGTGAATGTTCCCTGAAGTGGGCTAACTACTACCCACAGGCCCTGCAGTAAAAATAAAATATGTATTTACTCTAAAAAGTTACGTTTAATTTTACATTTTGCAGATGCTCTTATCCAGAGCGACTTATAGTAGTGAGTGCATACATTTTCATTTCATATTTGTTCTTACTGGTCCCCCATGGGAATCGAACCCACAACTCTGGCAATGCAAGTGCCATACTCTACCAACTGAGATACAGTGGACAAGTTAGTTCCCTTAACAGCAAAATACCTAGAGGATTAAGAATAGAACTCTGGCCTCAGGAGGTCAATGTTTAATGCCTATGCTAAAGTAGTTAGTTTCCATTTAGGATGTGGGTTGACACATTTCTGCTCGGTGCTCACCCATCGGGAGGGGTCGCTGATGAGGCTGATGAAGAGCGACGATAGCTTGGTCCTGCGCACTTCCTGCGAGGTGGACGAGGAAACAGTCATGAAGCACTCAGCACAGGCCTTCCTCACCCCCCACACGTTGTCCGAGCAGAGCTGGAAAAAGCGGGGCAGCTGGGCAGGAAAGGAGAGAGGTGGGAAAGAGAGCCAGATGGAAAGTAAGACAGTGTTTCAGTTAGTCAGAGCTTAGAATGCCCTTTCATCGTCACACAAGGCCAAGCTACTGAGTGGAGTCAGAGAGAGTGAGTGCATCAATGTTTCACCCGTTACAATCTCAATATCACAACAATATACTGAGAATTCAGAAAAAGAGGTGGAAAAGCGGCAGTTGGGAACGGCATGTGCAACAGAAACTTCTGGCTTTTAGATGACTAATTTAAGTAAACCCTGGTGTGTCACTGGAAGCAAACAAAGTTATCAAGTCAGTTGGCTGAGAAAGAATGAAACCAAAAGAAGTCAAAACGTACCAGGAGTTCCTCTGTCGCCTCTCCTCCAACAACACTGCAAATGTCGCCAAAGTTTGCAGCGCAAACCTGCCACAAACACACAAAAATGACCTCATCTAAAACAATGACTCCAACCCCAAGCAGATTTAACAATATGTTAAACAAAAAAGCTGAAAAGACAAATACTACATGTGAGAAAGTCTACTTGAGTGTATAGCCACTGCCTGGGTGTGATCTAATGCAGGGTCGTGTTCATTAAGGCACAACAGAAGACGTTAAAAAATGTTAACGTGAAGAAGAAAAAAAATGTGCCAAGTCCAGCTAGTCCCTCCTATTTCAGTCCGTTTTCTTTGTTTGGTGCCTTATGAACACAACCCTAGTCTAGTCCCTACTGACCTTGCGCACGTGGAACATCCTGCAGTCGCAGCACATCTCACAGAAGCGGGGCAGGAAGAGGCGCTCGGTGATGTCCTTGCCCACCATGGGAGCCATCTTACAGATGATCTACAGACACAAAAACAGAGCGTCAAAATACACCGTCCGTCAGGATCCTTCTCACACAGCATGGTGGTTTGAACTAAAATGTCACAACACTACCTGCGTTCTACAGACAACTTTGAAATACCCTTGGCTTGCACTATCCGCAGAAGGGCAAACATTCATTTGAATGCTGGCTGCAGCCTGCTTCTGGAAATCACAGCTATGGTAAATAAAACAAAGGGGTCAACCTTATTCTACTTTTTGCATTTGATATGATCATATCTAAAACGTGGCACAGTAGCTGTCTGATAATGTCATAATGTTGTGTGGGTCATGTTCCCTGACCACCATTTCCACACTACTGCACCTTCTATTCCCATATGTATTACACCACTTTTGACCAACAAAGCTACTTAGTAGTGCACTACATAGGGAATAGTGTGCCATTTCAGGCATCTCCTTGGTCACATGACTCACGGCCATGGCTTCCGTCTTGACGTCGTCGTTGCTGTCGGGGGCGGTCAGGTCCACCAGAACGGGGCACACCAGGGTCTCAATGTCCCCCCTCTCAATCAGCTCCTGCTCCAGCAGCACCAGCAGGGCTGCCTGGCTGGTCTTTCTGACCTGGCGAGATATCCCAATCATTATACAGAAGCTATTAATAACAGTTAGCATAACATCTATGAGCTTAATTTATTGTCGCTGAATAGATGTTTATTTAACATGTGCCAATGGCTAGAGAGAGCGAGTGAGAGGCAATTCAAAAAAACAGAACAAAGTATGTTGAACAATACAAAAAGAGGAGAATGTAATGTATCCTTATCACACGCCTCCCTTACCTGGTTGTTCTGGTCAGCCAGGTATCGCACCACGATCGGTAGCAAGTACTTAGAAAAGGCAAACGGAATGGAAGGTCTGTTCTCCTGACAGAAAATGGCAATGTGAGGAACTTGCTCCATTAGTTCTGCTCTTACAGAGGGCTCTGAAAGGAGAAAGGTAAGACATTTTAAAAATACTTAAGAGGTATTTTAAGGACAGTAGAAAAGGGGGTCAATAAAGCCTGAAGATCAAATGTCTTCCATGACAAAAGGGGTCTGGTTTCATCATCGTCAGCAGCACAAGTGTTCAACAATGACTGACACCTGGCTGGATGTCCTGGGACCAGAGGAGGATATCATTTGTCCAGAGAAATTGTCTGCAGAAACACAGTTAGATTGTCTTAACTTCAGGTGTAAATTTAGTTAAACCTATATTTTAAAGACGCACTAATAAATAGCTGTGAGAAGGATGCTGATGGACTGTGCATTTTGACTCTCCGCTTTACCAGGCGGGGCCAGAATGTCCCCGAAGCACACCCAGCCTATGTAATGCTAAGGGGAAAACATTTTTTTTTATTTTGATGTAGTTGTTTAAAATACATGCCCACTGACTGACTAAGATCCTCTCTGGTCAGTTTACTCCAGGGTTAAGGGAACTGGTTGCTACTCTAATGTATGCCTGCACCATTATGCAGGGCTCCTGCATTACGCTGAAAGACATGCCCTGCACTTACAAGGACACTGCTAGGCCACTACATTCAGAGAACTACAGAGACCTGACAATTGCACATTGCAAATGTAGTTGGGATAACTTATTATTAGTTATCCCAACTAATAAATGCCCAAATCCCAATCTATTTTCTAATCCCTGCTGGATATGTATAAGCAGTGGTGCACCTTCCTCTACATCTCTTAAAGGTATCCGCACGCTTCCCAGCCGAAACAGTTCAGTTTGTGTATATTTTATGACATTGTGTTAAGTTTTTGTTCGTTTTGGACATCTTTGGGGGGGGGGGGGGGCTGTTCGGGCACACGATTTTTTAATGGAAGCAAGTCAAAGTTTGGAGCCGAAGTCTACGCCCCTGTAAAATTGTGTGACTAAGAGCTCTTCGGCAAGAACTTCAAAATGAATTACAGATTTCTTGAGTTGTCTTAAATTAATTCAGAGTATTTTGAGGAAGTGTATACTGGCTACGGCGTCTCAAAATGGACAAACATCACTATTGCCGATTCTTGTTTTTCCCAAGTTAAGGTATTTAAAGTGAGTATGCGAGCACACTCGTTCGGTGCCAGCTGAACCGAAGCATGTTGACACCTTTAGCCTACCTACACCTTACAGGGCCAAGGGAGCAACTGGGACCAGCTGTAAAACTCAGACAGACTGCATTTCACCTGTGTGAAATGGCATCTAGGTGCAGTTAACTACACAGCTCCATCAAAACACTCATGGGTCTCTCTCCTCTGCACCAGTGGCCAGCCAAGAGAACAGACAGACTACTTTCATGACAGAAATAAGAGCATGTCCAGAGCATGCAGACACACACACAGCCAGTTCATATACACGACAGACAGTTTTCACAACAGTCAGTCGTTAAATATGAAACAAACGTCTCTTATAAACCGATGGGGTCTTACCCGAGTCATCAGCAAGTCGACCCACTCTCTCCAAGACGCCGATACAGTCCCTCTCATCCTCACTCACTGCTTTTAGTGTGTCCAACAAACTTCGGGCCACCATTTGTCTGGAAGTCATAACAAAATTTGATATGAATAAATATTCTCCATAATAAAATTTAAAAAGGTCTTCAAAATTGTGAGCTTTAATAACATTGCATTGGACATTTACCTGTTAAAAATATTTTCACTAGCGACGTATTTATCCAATCTTCCAAGAGGAGTCAGCATCTCATCTTGCGATACAAAATCCAAGGCTGAAGGTATAATAATGACGTCAGACTCTGAGCTGTAGTCATCCACACCAACTATTAGAGACATTGGGAATATTGTGCATGAGAGGCACCCACCACCACGTACCCAGTCAGGCCGGTGAGGGACAGTGATGAGGTGACATGCAGTAGTGGCAGAAGCTTGGCACCAATGCTAAATCTATTAGCATATCAACAGTGGTTAGGAGAATGCAGTCCAAGGGGGGGAAAAAAGTGCAAAAGTGAAAATGACAGATTTGGTGAAAGAAACATATGAAGTCCTTGAAATACAGTGAATACACATAGCATACAAGCAGGTGGGGATCTATAGGATGATGGTAGTGATCTGTAGGTGGACTTGTTGCATGACTGTTCTCGCAATGGTATGGGTATGTTGCAAAATGCACTACTGAAACAAAGCAATCTATCATATTGCAACATAAATACCTAGCTTGTACAGTGTATGGTAACTGCACATCCCAGTTATTGCACAATAGCCAGACTAGGTGCATTAACTTCCCACTTTCGCTACAATTTATCAGTCACCAAATTGTCTAGTATGCATACTGGATAGTAATAAAAAAAAATAGATAGCTGGCTAGTTGTTATATCATACTAATTTAGTTCGGCTGCAAAGACTAGCAAGCCAAATAGTCCACTTCAGGAAGTTTCAGGCTATAGTCGTAGGGCCCTGACAGGGTTGCATATCTGATGTAACAGAAACCAGTAACCTCCCTCCGCTATGGGTGGTAGCTAGCTAGCTGACCTAGCTAGGTTAACAATCCTGCATGCAAGCTTGATGTATTAGGTTGAGAACCTAGCTAGCGAAGGAAGCGAGACGATCATAATCAAATGTAATGCAGTGAATCGAATCGCTGGTTACTCTGCTTAGCTAGCTAGCTGCTTGGCTATCTGAGAGGCTAGTTCGCCAATTCGCTTGCTAGCTAGCTGGCTAGTTTATCGCCAAATTTGCGCAAGCGCGTGAGTGTTAGCTTTTACGAAACTACTTTTGATAGCATTTAAAATGTAGGATGTAAATATAACTCACTACACATCGTAGAAGTTAAGTTGCAAAGAAAGGGGACAGTCCAACTCGTCTACACAAGACCCACACAGACCCGTGAACTCCAGAGAGCCGACAATGCAATCATCGCATCCATTGCACGGCTAGCTAGCAATTTCCAACACTGAAAACACAGGGACAAACTTACATCCGTCCAACTCCTCCTGGGAATCCTCTTGGAGTAAAGATATATCTGTTAAAAACAACGAAAAACTCAATCAAAATATACTCAATCGATAACTAAATTGTTCTGCTGTATCGACTTTCACTCGAAACTGTTAAAATTTGGGACGGAATTGTGCATTTTCCCGATGCTAGTGTAAATAGACTACGTACCCGCCATCTTGTCCTGGTCCTACATTTAAAGTGATCTGTGCAGATGAGGTAACAACTGGAGACGGAGAATACAGGAACTGCCGTTAGAAATGAACGAGCGGTCCGGATAGTATAAAATCGGTGAAGAAATCACCACCCCACCTAGAGGCGTTACGGTTGATAGTAAAGTACAACGCCCAATGATTTGTATATTAATTATACTGAACAAAAATATAAACGCAACATGTAAAGTGTTGGTCCCATGTTTCATGAGCTGAAATAAAAGATCACAGACATTTTCCATAAGCACAAAAATATTATTTCTCTCAAATTCTGAGCACAAATTTGTTTACATCTCTGTGAGAATTTCTCCTTTGTCAAGATAATCCATCCACCTGACTGGTGTGGCATATCAAGAAGCTGATTAAACAGTATAATAATTACACGGGTGCACCTTGTGCTGGGGACAGTTAAAGTCCACTCTAAAATGTGTAGTTTTGTCACACAACACATTGCCACAGATGTCTCAAGTTTTGCTGGAGCACCCAATTGGCATGCTGACTGCGGAACTGTCTACCAGAGCTGTTGCCAAACAATCCAATGTCAAATTCTCTACCATAAGCCACCTCCAACGTTGTTTTGAGAATTTGGCAGTACTTCCAACTGGCATCACAACCGCAGACCATGTGTAACCACGCCAGCCCAGGACCTCCACATCAGGCTCTTGACCTGAGGGATCATCTGAGACCAGCCACCCTGACAGCTGATGAAACTGTGGGTTTGCACGACTGAAGAATTTCTGCACAAACTGTCAGAAAACGTGTCAGGGAAGCTCGTCTGAATGCCTGTTGTCCTACCTGAAGTCGGTGGGCAAATGCTCACCTTTGATGGCTACTGGCATGCTGGAGAAGTTTGCTCTTCACGGATGAGTGTCCAATATAATGATGTCTTAGTCACTATATGTAATTATATGGTTATAGTCGTGGATAAGCGTACCTAAAACACAATATAATGTTTTTCCTACACATGTAAAAAATAATATACAGTGCCATTCATGCATTTGAGACTAGTCAGCGCTGTTCATTTATTTGCTTAGGGTTTGTAAAAAGTTAAATAAAACTGGGAAAACTGTATATTTTGGCTCTGTAGGCACCCTCTGAAGAGGAACACGTTTCTATTGGGCCAAATGTTTTTGAGCATGTTTATGTTTGCCCATACATACAATTATCTGCTCTGTATTTCAGGTGAAGAGCACGGGTTTCGCGGTGATGTGTATTTTGCGCGCTTCCGTAACAACTGTAACTCGTGTGCACGTCTTTTGGCTCTGAGCGATTTTACACTGAACACCGGCTCCTTGGAACAGTTTTCAACAACACAATGTCTAAATTGGAGCAGATCATAGTTATTGAACCGCCGTATGATCTCAAATTTAAAGGTAAGATGAATACTGTCGGTGGCTAGCTACCACTTGTAGACGCTTTCGGCAGTGGATTAGCCAGCAAACTAGCGAACGTTACCAGCTCCGTGGACCCGGGATGTGTTAGCTTCAACAACCCTACTGAAACCTCACGCATACCGCCGCCATTTTGAGATGGCAGCGAGGATTTATGGGCCTTTACCCAGTTAGCTACCAATCGAGCTAACTAGCTATCACTGTACAACATTTATCGCCAGCCGCGGAGGGCGTATGGTCTCTAGTTACCCTAGCTAGCTGACTTCTTACTGTGACATTGACACAGCTAACTGCTGTAACGTTAGTTTGCTGTCAGTCACTTAGGGATCATTGATAGCTAGCTAACGTTAGCATGAAATAATAGTCACTGACATGGTTGTTTGGGCAAGTAAGTACTATAACACTAACTAGCTAGATAGGTAAACTAACAAGCAACACATTCTGATTTGACTAGACCAGTTATTACATATACTATTATTTTCCCGGATTTATTTAACTAAGTTAGCTAGCTAGGGTGACACGGCTAAAATTGCAGTTGTTGATTGGAAATAGTAGCTAGCTAAAGGAAGCTGATTGACTGACCGCTCATATGCTAGCTAGGTATCCCACTCATTCATACTTTGCACTGTGTCCAGCTAGTTAATGCATTGTTATGGTATTTTGTTGACCGCATCCCTAGTGCTCATCACATTGAGAGCGAGGTGTAGTTAACTATGTATTATCGTTGGCTATGTTTTTATGCCTTAAACTACATGTTTATCTGAGCTTAGCCAACGGTTAACACTATTGTGTTTAATGGGTCGTTTTACTATATAGAAATTAATTTGCCATAACGTGTAACTAGTCTAAGTTGGTTGTCATTTGCGTCTGTTGTGTGCATTGTACAGGTGACTCCATTGACCCTCAACACCATCTCCTTTCTCTCCAATGCAGGTCCCTTCACAGATGTAGTGACCACAAACCTCAAGCTCAAAAATCCCTCTGACCGAAAAGTATGCTTCAAAGTGAAGACGACGGCACCTCGCCGGTACTGTGTAAGGCCTAACAGCGGCATGATTGAGCCAGGAGCCACTGTCACTGTCTCTGGTAAGGCTTTTGCATTTGCAGACCTTTTTCACTGTGCTGCCACAACATCAAACAAGAACAAATTATATCATGTCACTATTTCCACTTTAATTAATTTTTGACTTTGTACGTTTTTTAAAAACATTTTACCGTTATTTAACTAGGCAAGTCAGTTAAGAACAAATTCTTATTTACAATGACGGCCTAGGAACTGCCTTGTAACTGCCTTGTTCAGGGGCAGAACAACAGATTTTTACCTTGTCAGCTCGGGGATTCGATGTAGCAACCTTTCGGTTACTGGCCCAACGCTCTAACCACTAGGCTACCTGCCGCTCCAAGTACAGACGAATCAGGCATGTAAATGTCAAATGCATGTATCAGTAGGCCTATATGTATGCATAGTCATGACCCCAGCTTTGACCTCATATCTTCTGTCTCAACAGTAATGCTGCAGCCCTTTGACTATGACCCCAATGAAAAAAGTAAACACAAATTCATGGTACAGACAATCTTTGCACCATCCACTGCTACAGACATGGATGCAGTGGTAAGTTTTCCTGTCCACATTACTACCAAATACATGTTGTGCTTTATGTTAGTAGATATGTTATCAAAGGAAAACCTGCTTTTGATGATTTACAGGTTTCAGTACTGCAGGGATCATCAACTAGATTCAGTGGCTGGTCAGGGGGCTTGATCATAATTACAAATAATGAGTTTACTGTTGACCGCAAGAAGCCCAAACAGATATACTATTTAACTAAAACATAATCATTTCAAATCTTGGTTTACATATTATATATAATCACATACTGTATCTCTCTTATGCCTGGGAATACTTTGGAACAGATTTCCAAAAATTAAAATCACTTGGAGCTGATTTGCTGGTCCTTTTAGTCGTTTGCGCCCCCCCCCCCCCCCCCCCCCCCCCACGTGTTTTGTTTTAGCTCAGAATTTAGTGGGGCCAAATAAAATAATTTGGTCTGCCAGTTGGAGAATCCTTTTTATGATTTGTTCAGCAGAGGGCAGCAAATGGCATATTACCCAGATGTATCAGCATTTCCACATCCTAATGTCTATAGACTTGTAACTGGCCCTGTGATCAACTGATCAATCTGTGTTGTTCACCTTATCATCTACTTGTCAATCTCAACTTCTCCTTGTTGAATCTCCACAGTGGAAAGATGCAACGCCAGATGATTTCATGGACTCCAAGCTGAGATGTGTGTTCGAACTGCCCACTGACAACGATAAAATGGTAAGTAGTGTATAGTAGTAAAGGCTGGACTTTCCAAAGGAGTGGAAATTCTATCAGCTGCCACCAGGGGTTCTGGTGTTATATTTAAGCAATAATGCACGAGGGGGTGTGATATATATGGCCAGTATACCACGACTAAGGGCTGTTCCTAAGCACGACGCAACGTGGAGTGCTAGGACACAGCCCTTAGCCGTGGTATATTGACCATATATTACAAACTCCCGAGGGGCGTTATTGCTATTATAAACTTGTTACCAACGTAATTAAACCACTAAAAATACAGGTTTTGTCATACCCCTGGTATACGGTCTGATATACCACAGCTTTCAGCCAATCAGCATTCAGGGCTCAAACCACCCAGTTTATAATTGTTTGATATTATACCTCCAATGTTGTACTGTTGTCACGGCTACAGGTCAATGTTGTCTGTCAATGCATCTTTTTCACATTTTCTCCTAGATTCTACTTGGATTTCTCTCCCTCTCCTTGCCCTGTTACTGTTGGTTGTTCCTTTCTCTGCCTTTGCCTAGGTACAGTCATTTGATGGGTGCTAATGATATCATGGATTTTTGATGACTTGAAGTAAATAGCTGCTGTACTAACCAGCATTTCTACCTCAAACTTCCCCAAAGTCATATCTGAAATACTCACCGCTTGTAACAATTGAGATTTGAATGGAAGCTTGTTCCTAGTATGTGATAGGTCCGTTTTGTTTGTTTAACACAGTAAGAGTGTATAACCGTTTATAATACATTGAGTGTCGAATGTTCTACCCTACAATCCAAGCAACCACTAAACAACCTAAAGCTATATACATTATCTATTGGCATGCATGTTGCTTGTGCCTCCCCCTCGTGCGATAGCCAAGCGGTAGTGCCAGGGAGACCCGTGGTAGGGCCATGGGCAGACCCATCATCACCCCAGGGCCAGAGCAGACCCCCAAGCTCAGCACCAGGCACCTGGGTGACAGAGCAGCCTCCACCCCCGGAGAGTACCGCACCCCCCTGGGACTCTGGCACCACCTGGGAGCCCACGACGCCAGCGACCTCCCAGAGTTCATGTCAGCACACAGCTCAGTGCGAGGCAGGGAGTGGCAGGTTTGTGGCAGGACAGAAAGTTGAAGTGCAGGTGTCGTTTACTCACTGTAGGCCAGGGGTGGGCAAACTTTTTGGCTGAAGGGCCTCACTAGGCTTTCAAAATTGAATGGAGGACCGAATGTTTTTTTTTTTTCTCTTGTCAAAATCAATTTGCGGATTAGAGAAGGTCTGTTTTAAAAATATATATATAATTTAGAAATAATTTCTCATCTACCCAAAATAATTATTCCCCTGCCGTAGCTGGATGTAATTAGAATAGTAGTTTGAATGAAAACGTATTACCGCTTCATACTAATTAACACTTTTTTTTTTATATAATAATAATTTCCATCGGCTCAACAGTTTCATTAAGTTTGGTCTACTCTAAAGTGTGTTGAGTTTGTGTGGTTGGAATGTACAGCAATGTCAGGAGGGAAACTAGCCTCTTGTTCACGTTTGTCTTTTCGCCACCTTTTTCCACTTTCCTTGCTTCCAGGATGATGTTGATGCAACCAAAGCTGCCCCCGTACTCAACTCCACCGCTGACGGCACGTCGGCGCCCAAGCCAATCAGCGCATCCATGGACGACTCTGAGATGAAGAAACTGATGGACGAGTGCAAGAGGATGCAGTATGATGTGGGCAAACTCTCAGACGAGAACAGACAACTCAAGGTATGGTCATAGGTTGTGTGATGTCTAAGATTGAGGTGGTATTAGGATATTGTTATATACGGTAATATATTGTGAAGACAATGTTCTTGTTAAGATGATATTGGCTTCGGCCTATGGCTGTGGTAGAGAAGCATGTGTGAAAGCCTTGGGGTTCTAACCTATTGTGTTTGTCCTCTCAGGACGAGGGCCTGAGGATGAGGAAGGCCCACCGGTCAGACAACATAGTCTCCAGCTCGGGCGCCACGATGAGCAAACAGCATTCTTCCAGTTCCCTCCCCTCGCTACTGGTCGTCATAGCAGCCATCTTCATCGGATTCTTCCTAGGGAAGTTTGTCTTGTAGGGGAGGAGCGAGAGAAAAGGAAAGTGAGCCGGCATGGGCTCGTTTGTCTCCAAGGGCCTGGCCGTAGCGCCAGCTCACGGCGTACGTACATATGTTCTGTGTACCCAATCATAAGCAGGCCTCGCCTTTTACAATCTCACATGGTTAGTACACGTGGAAAAACAGAGGAATGAGCTTCCTCCTTTTTTTTTTTTTTTCTGATCTTTTTTTGGGGTGAGGAATCAGGGGAGGGATGTTTGGGGGAAAATGTAAATTGTATATTTATCAGAGCATTGATAACAGGTGAGTCGGGGCACTGGGTTTGTGACCTTGGTTGAAATCGGAAGCAAAAAATAAATATAAATGAGCTCTCTCTCTCTGTGGTTTTAATAAGAGTTGGAATGTTCAGTGTCTTGTCTGTTATTTTAATCATTTTAAGAAAATGGGATGAAGAAAAAGCCTTCCAAACAAAAGACTCTGCTACATGTTGCTGAAACATTCTCATTTTCACTGAATTCTTCAAATCTAGTTTTTTCTTGAGGTATGTGAAATGATACAGTATGCTGGGAATATAGGTGTCTCCTACGGACATTTCTTTCCTTTTCCCTACTGACATAAACACAATTATAAAAAATGAATTTTATTATTATTACAATTCTTTCTAGATTTTTTTTTTTTCTTTACACAAATTCTATATCCCTTGTGAGGCAAAAAGGTCACCGTTCTTGCAGTCCTGTCCCAGTCCTGTCCCATGGTATTTAACATTGATGAAAAATAAATAAAATCTTTAACATTCTAGTGGCTTGTCATCTTTGTTAATCTTTTGTCTTTGAGCAAGAGCAAGGCTTAATTTTCTATTCGCTATCCTCCATTTTGTTAACTCCAAAATCTGTGATGAACATGCAAATGTCATTGAAGTGAGCTGCATGAAGCATGATACCACAGGCCACGATTCAATCCGATTGCGCTTTGTCGACAATGCAGCTTTTAAAGGCAATCTTTGCATATGTCAGCTCATTTGGAAATGACCAAATAGGTCATTAGGGCCTATCAGCAGTTAAATCAATAACAAAGTCATCGCCCATCTGTTATATCAAATGTATAGTTTTAACCATGTTTTGAGGCTATACAGACATTTACAATGTTTACAAATATTGGAGTTAAAAAAGTTTATTCTGCGTTCTGATTGGGTATGACAGTCGAACTAAGCTCATGAGGCATTTATAAGTTATAGTCTTCAAGAATCAATGTGTATTGAGGGGCGCAGTGGTCTAAGGCACTGCACCTCGGTGCTAGAGGAATCACTACAGACCCTGGTTTGAATCCAGGCTGTATCACAACTGCCGTGACTGGGAGTCCCATAGGGCGGTGCACAATTAGCCCAGCGTCATTAGGGTTTGGCTGGGGTAGGCCGTCATTGTAAACAAGAATTTGTTCTTAACTGACTTGCCTAGTTAAATAAAAAATATATATAATTCATTTATAAGTGGAAAAATGTATGTAGAAACTGTCGATCGCTGATTTAAATGGCACATTGTCGACAAATCACAATCAGATTGAATCACGGCCATAGACAACTTGTGTTGTGTTGGGCACACCATAGGAAAAATGCATTTCTTATTGGACAAGTACAGTACTTCCCAGTTTCACTTCCTGTCAAAGCGTTTTCTTCATTTGATGTCTACTGAACACGACTCTGAATAATAGAATGTAACAATTCAACATTGCAATCACATATGCTGTATTCAAAGAGTCTGAAAGTCCAATACACAGTCAATGAAGTGCTGCTCCACAACAACAATAACATTCAGCTACTCCTACCTGAGATGCAGAACGGAGATAGCAGCAATAAGCAGTAGTCTAACCATATCCACCATGCCACCACCTCTGTGTCTGCAGCAGCTACTCCACAGTCTTTGGAGCTCGTCAGTTTCCCTCCACTCCGCTGGCCCATGGCCAGCCCCTGCACACTGCACCAGGGGAGCCTGGTAGGAGGTGGCTGTCTTGTGGGGCTGGTTAGGGCTGGAGCCATCTGTGGGCCTCTGGCCGTTGAAGAGAAGGAGGCGGTTCGCATAGTCTCGCTCCATGCGGAAGAGTTCGTACTCGGTGTGGGGCAGCCGGATGCCCAGGGCAGCACAGCCATGGGTGGGGGTGACATCCTGCTCCAGGCCCTGGCGCCATGAGCCCTCTGTCCCGCACTCCTTGCCCTGGAAGACGTTGAGCAGGGAGGTGGTGGCCCGGTCCATTGGGGTCACCCTCATGTGGTCCACTGAAGACCAAGAGGGAAATAGTCAGGTTGGTTGTTATGCACACTAATAATGGCATGATCAGTAGCTGTGATCATTTATATACACTGAACAAAAATATAAATGCATCATGTAAAGTGCTGGTCCCATGTTTCATTACACAGGTGAACCTTGTGCCGGGGCAATAAAATGCCACTCTAAAATGTGCAGTTTTGTCACAACACAATGCCACAGATGTCTCAAGTTTTGAAGGGGCGTGCAATTGGCATGCTGACTACCATAAGCCACCTCCAATGTTGTTTTAGAGAATTTTGCAGCATGTCCAACTGGCCTCAGAACCGCAGACCACGTGTATGGGGTCGTGTGGGCAAGCGGTTTGCTGATGTCAACGTTGTGAACAGAGTACCCCATGGTGGCGGTGGGGGTATGGGCAGGCATAAGCTATGGACAACGAACACAATTGCATTTTATTGATGGAAATTTAAATGCACAGAGATACCGTGACCTGATCCTGAGGCCCATTGTCATGCCATTCATTTCAGCATGCTAATGCATGGCCCCATGTCACAAGGATGTGTACACAATTCATGGAAGCTGAAAATGCCCCCGTTTTTCCATGGCCTGCATACTCACCAGACATGTCACCCATTGAGCAGTTTGGGATGCTCTGGATCAACGTGTACGACAACGTGTTCCAGTTCCCACCAATATCCAGCAACTTCACACAGCCATTGAGTGGGACAACATACCACTGGCCACTATCAACAGCTTGATCAACGCTAAGTGAAGGAGATGTGTCACGCTGTATGAGGCAATGGTGGATACTGACTGGTACTGACCAGATACTGACTGGTTTTCTGATCCCATGAGCAACAGATGCATATCTGTATTCCCAGTCATGTGAAATCCATAGATTAGGACCTAATGAATTTATTTAAATAGACTTGAGTTTTTAACACTAACTCAGTAAAATCTTAGAAATTGTTGCATGGTTTTTATATTTTTGTTCCGTATATTTAGATTTATTGTGACAGTAACACCTACCTGTGAAGACAAACTCTGTCCCTCCCATTACCGTGGTGGATAGGACCGCGTGGCTGTAGTGACCCCGGGCGTACAGGCTGAACGTTGGCTGTCTGCACACTGGGTCGGCGTAATGCCAGTAGTGACCCTCCCAAGTGCAGTTGTGGTCGTGGAAAACAAAATGGCGGGTCAGGAAGAGAACCCCAGGGCGTACCTCGCAGCGCTGGCTCACCCATTGGCCCTCTAGTTTGACGGGCAGGTTGTCTTCGCAGGGCAGGATGGGAGGATGGTGCTCGTCCGCCCCGGCAACGACTCGGCAGACACTGCAGGTACGGTCATGGTTCTGTAATAGTGTTTCAGAATGTTACGTTTTCATATTGTGATTCAAAAGAAATTCACACACCTGCAAGAGACTGTAGATGTTGGAATGCATCCCATTTTGATGTTTAACACAAAAGTCTGAACTATATTTCAGATTTCCAAGCGGTTTAATGAGTCACAGCATGGTGATAAATATCATCACTGATGGTATCACTGAAATGTCAACAGACAACCAATCATGATGATGAAAAACACAAACGAGGCCATTCAAACTGTTGTTTGACTCTGACCCACCCAGCTAATAAAGGAGAAGCATGGCAAACTGTTGTTTGACTGACCCAACCAGCTAATAAAGGAGAAGCATGGCAAACTGTTGTTTGACTCTGACCCACCCAGCTAATAAAGGAGAAGCATGGCAAACTGTTGTTTGACTCTGACCCACCCAGCTAATAAAGGAGAAGCATGGCAAACTGTTGTTTGACTCTGACCCACCCAGCTAATAAAGGAGAAGCATGGCAAACTGTCTTCTCATATGCTACGTGGGAGTGTTCATGGCACCACTGCAAATCAGATACAATTTTATTTGTCACACGCGCCGAACACAACAGGTGTAGACCTTACAGTGAAATGCTTACTTACAAGCCCTTAACCAGTTTTAAGAAAATAGAGAAAATAGAGTTGAGAAAAGATTTACAAAAAAAGTAACACAATAAAATAACAATAGCCTCCGGTACCGAGTCAATGTGCGGAGGTACAGGTTAATCTAGATCATTAGTACATGAAGCAGTGGCAGTCAGTGCCGTTTATGATGAGGGAGGACAATTTATTTCCATTACAGCATATTGGATGATTGTCATTCATATTCCCATCACCCAGTTCAATGTAACATGGATAGGTTTAGGCTACTACATGGTACTCAAATTTTCCCTATACCCATCATGACGTTGCTACAACCTAGCCTATGAATGAAACGTTCGAGAGAAAATGTTGAGGTGACACACAGTGACACATTCAATACCGCCTTGCACACTCTTGCCTGCATCTAGCTCCATCAGTTGCAAATGATAGTTTCTATTGGACCAATTCAGGTATTTATCTCCGTTTCGTTTGCTTCTGTTTAAGAAACGTTTTTCAACAGAATCGGCGGAATGAATACACCCCTGATCACCCGTAAACACAGTTCACTTTCATAGCAGCCACTTTTTATTCCTTCTCACCTCTATGCACTCTCCTCCTCTCACCTTTTCCCTTTATTTGTGGACCTCAATGCACAACAAATGAGCTGTATGTGACCAGACAAAAAAAACGTTCAAACCATGTCATAACCGCTACACACAGCATACATCGTTGTCCCCATATTAGCTAAAGTATCGTCCTAGTCAACATAGATAACATAGATAATAAAAGATTGCACTCAGGGTTTGAGCATCAGATTAACGTTATAGCTGAACGTGACTAACTCTATTCATTCAAGGCTGACTGTAACTTCACCACCAGTGCATGCATGAGTCACTTTCAACATCAATCACCTCAGCTTTTAACCACAGCTCATTTACATTGACCTGACACTTTATAGGCTGGGAGTTGTTTGTATTAGTTTAAAAAAATACATGCTGGTAGATATATGGGTAAATGGGGGGGGGGGGGCATGAAAGGGACGAATCCTTTTGTGAGTGGGAGGAAAGGAGGGAGCTTCTGAAGGCCTGGTTCCATCTCTCTGGTCCGGCTCCAGTTTTATCCCTCTGTCCTTGATACAGCCTCAGGCACCAACACTACCACAGAGTAAGGGCAGGAATTCAGATATTCAGAGCAGAGCATACTGCGCCACTCTTTGCTATTCTCTTTGAAGAGCGCCCATGAAAAACCAACCTACGGATGATCACTGAAATCCATGGATCTTCTCTGCTGCTGGGTTTGCACAATTCATATTCTCTCCCATTTCACATAACGTGTCTGTCGTTGTGTACAAAAACATACAGACAATACTGTGATTTTTCAAAGGAAATAGGAATACACAGCCCTGGAATATCACGTATCAATTACTATACATGTGTGGTTTCATTGCTGCAACAGTTTGTCATCTTTAATACCCACAATACTTTTCAGTTGGTAGGGATTTGACAAACAGATTCACGATTCACAGATACTTGAAAATGATACTATCTGCCCAAAAATCTAAAAGTATTCTCTCTCATGGGGTCTCAGTACGTAAGTGATAATAAGGGGACTCTGACCATCGAAATATAGTAGAATAGATTAGAGCATAAAATATATTATATATCTCTATGTCTGACCTTGGTGTTCTGCAGTGGCGGCTGGTAGCTGGAAGGTGTGTGGTGGGTCCTCTGGGTGTGCTCAGTGTGGACGTCCCCCAGGAAGAGCTCCTCGGTGTGGTCATCAGGGAGCCAGACACCATGATGGCGGCGCCGCTCCACACGCACCAGCTGCAGCTCATTCATAGTGAAACCCAGCCTATGGGCACAGTCCCTCCCCTGCTCCTCCTCACTCCACAGGTCATAGCTGACGTGGGGCTCCCAGGGCTCCCACTTTCCCCCTCCATCTAGGGACGGAGGTCCACAGCTGGGCTTGAGCCACTGGCTGAGGTCCATGGCTGCCTCGGGGCTGTGGAACACAACCTGGACACTGTGAAGCTGATAGTCGGCCTCGGTGCCTCCGCGGACCACCCAGGAGGCCTGGCGCAGGTAGAGCTTGCCCCGGGCAAGGAGGGTGTATGTGGGGGAGGAGCAGTGGTTGTCCCGGTAGAGGAACTGGAGGACCTGGAAGGTGTGGTTGTGGTGGAAGAGATAGGATCTGATGATGAACTCTGGCCCAGGCCTGACCTCACAGCTGATGGGGAAAACATTCATGAAATTGGCTTAGTCAAATGATTTGTTATTTGGGTATTATGCAGTGAGTCTGGTGGGTAACTGGAGTCGACCCCCACACCTTTAATTGCACCAGTCGATTCAACACCTAAGACTTTACACTGAGAAGTCTGGAGCTGAACCTGTTGTTGTGCCAAGTAGGCTTACATACAGAACAGTGCTATTACCCTGTATTGTGTAGTGAGTGACCTTAACCCAGAGGGTGTTCTTTAATGGAAGCCTCTCCAACATAATCCAGGTAGAATCAGGCATTTCCCAGGGCAGCTGTCTTGACCACTTACTTTTTTCAATCTTTACTAATTTTTTTTTTTCACCTTTATTTAACCAGGTAGGCCAGTCGAGAACAAGTTCTCATTTACAAATGTGACCTGGTCCAAGATAAAGCAAAGCAGTGCGACACAAACAACAACACAGAGTTACACATGGAATAAACAAACGTACAGTCAATAACACAATAGAAAATATCTATATACAGTGTGTGCAAATGAGGCTAAGATTAAGGCAATAAATAAATGACATGCCACTGACTTAAAGTGGCATGAGTAAAGCCAGTGTGTCTATGTATGCGGATGGATGACTCAACACTATACACGTCAGCTACTACAGCGAGTGAAATCACTGCTTAACAAAGAGCTGGAGTCAGTTTCAGAATGGGTGGAAAGAAATCATTTAGTCCTAAATATTTCAAAACTAAAAGCATTGTATTTGGGACAAATCATTCACTAAACCCTAAACCTTCACTAAATCTTGGAATTTAGCAAGTTGAGGTGACTAAACTGCTTGGAGTAACCCTGGATTGTAAACTGTCATGGTCAAAACATATTGATACAACAGTAGCTAAGATGGGGAGAAGTCTGGCCAAAAATTAAGCACTGCTCTGCCTTCTTAACAACACTATTAACAAAGAAGGTCCTACAGGCCCTAGTTTTATTGCACCTGGACTAATGTCCAGTCGTGTGATCAGGTGCCACATGGAAGGACTTAGGAAATTTACCATTGGCTCAGAACAGGGCAGCACGGCTGGCCCTTAAATGTACACGGAGAGCTAACATTAATAATATGCATGTCAATCTCTCAAGGCTCAAAGTAGAGGAGAGATTGACTTCATCACTACTGTTATTGTAAGAAGTATTGACATGCTGAATGCACCGAGCTGTTTGTTTAAACTCGGACACCCATGCATACCCCACAAGACATGCAACCAGAGGTCTCTTCACAATCCCCAAGTCCAGAATAGACTACGGGAGGGGTACAGTACTACATAGAGCCATGACTACATGGAACTCTATTCCACGTCATGTAAATGATGCAAGCAGTAGAATCCGATTTAAAAAACAGATAAAAATAAATATTATGCAACACCGGGGACTGTGACGAGACACACACAGGCACAGACACACGCATACACATGCTAACACACACACACACTGTACACACACATACTGTACACATGGATTTTGTATTGTAGATATGTGGTAGTAGAGTAGAGGCCTGAGAGCACACACTTAACGTATTATGAAATGTATTGTCATGTAATATGTTTAAAAAAATATATAAAAAAATACGTTTTTGTCATGTAATATTTGTAATTGAATATAACTGCTTTAATGTTGCTTGACCCCAGGAAGAGTAGCTGTTGCCTTGGCAGGAACTAATGGAGATCCTTAATAAATACAAAACCCAACGCCTAGTAACCTCCGCAAGAAGTTCAGATATCTTAAAATAAGGTAAATAAAGGTTAAATAAAAATGTAAAATATATTGGAATACCAGCTGAAGTGTGTACAGCTGCAAGGTCCTGTGTTCAAGCTCCAGTCAGGACTACCCTTTGACATCGCTACAATATATTGACTATACATTCTTACAACTCTGTACTTAATAAGGGTTCATAACAAACAGTTTAATTGCACATGTTACACATTATGTTACCTGCTGGATACCCAGTGGCCTGTGATGTTGGGGGGCATATGCACTGAGATCTGGCCTCCACTTTGGAGATGTTTGAGCATGTACTGACACTGAAATTCCACAATAGCAGCGTGCTGATGCTGCTGCCCATGTTTCCTTCCCAAGGTCCCGACACTGGCTCTTATGTCTGAGTGAAGCAGAGAACCATGACAAATACCTGGAGTGGAGAAAGAGTGATGTTATTATAAACTTTTCCATGAGTTAGACATTTTTTTATTATAAATGCTTGCGTAGCATACTACACATTTATGAAAAGTTTACTATACAAACATGGCAATAGAGTGCATGCATTGCTAAAGATCTATTACTCAATTCTCAAATATAACAATTATGTGTTGTTCATAATTACATTTCCAAATAATAGGTAGATATATAAATTAACATTATAGGCTATCGCCCGATATAGATACGGAATAAAAAATATTTAGGCTACATCACTAGTAAATACTTACACCTGAATGTTCCAAACTCACCATTGAAAAGAACAGCAGTAGAGACAATCCATTTTATCAGTAACATTGTTAGTCTTGACTGAGACGACACCTTTTTAATTTATTAGCTAAGAACCACTCCTATGTCCATTAACACGTATTATTCATTATCAGTTGCCTTTCTTCTCATTGTTCCTTTCATCACCAACCGTTCACTGCAGAATAATAAAATACATCGCAGAACACTCCGATGTCAATCATTCCCAGAAACGTGGCTTGATGCCCTGATACGAGTTAATTTCATAATATACTAATAAAGTCGTTGTTCAATGTGACTCATAGAGCAACTTTGTAATTTATTTTGTTATAGGTTTCCTCTATCCGACTTTTTCTAAATTATTTTAAATTGGACGAACATCTCCCTCTGTCGCCTGTCTGTGTCATAGTTGACAGCACACAACAAGTCCAGTTTTCTTTCGTAGGAGGGCACTCGTGCTGTGACTCAGTGCCCCCCCCCCCCCCCCCCCCCCCCCCCCCCAACAAACCGATGAGTCAAACCCTATTCTGAACATGATCAAAGTCAACTCCCGGACGAGACAAAATAACCAGATATAGTATAAGTGCAGCTAGGTCTGCACACACAACAGTGTGCCACTGACAAAAGGCGATTTACACTTTCTTTCTGCTTTGCGATCAAATTTCAGACCACCACCTTTATAAATTATTATTAATGTAAAATATTACACATTCAAAGAAATACATGTTCAGGGTATTGCCATACATGAATCCACTGTACAGTGATACAACACACACATCATACAAAATCTACATTTTACATCAGGCTATAGCAACATAAATGCATTTACTATATACATTGAAATCTCATGGGTTATGAATAATTTGGTGGAATATAAATATGCCTGAGTAGTGAGACAGATATCTGTCAGCGCGTGGTCAAAAATTCCCTCTCACTCCAATCTAACTGCATTTCCTCAGTGACAGCTACATGAATTATGTATCCGTTTGGTTGAATCTAAACATACCAGAAGACTGCAGTATGAAATCCTGCTCCTGAAGTCAATAGCAAAGTCGAATGAGACACCCAAACTTTTTATTCTAACGTTGTGAAGTCCAGTAGCAAGATTCTCAAAATGGACTTGTCACGCCCTGGCCTTAGTATTCTTTGTTTTCTTTATGTTTTTTTTGTTAGGTCAGGGTGTGACATGGGGAATGTATGTGTTTTTTTGTAGTGTCTAGTGTAGTTGTCTAGTTATGTCTATGGCTGCCTAGATTGGTTCTCAATTAGAGGCAGCTGTGGTTCATTGTCTCTGATTGAGAGCCATATTTAAGGCAGTCATAGGCATTGGGGTTTTGTGGGTAATTGTCTGTGTCTATGTTCTATGTTGCATGTGTGCACTTAGTTCATTTATATAGCTTCACGTTCGTCTATTTGTTGTTTTGTTTTGTTTTTCTTCTTAATAATAAAGAGAAGATGTATTTTTCACACGCTGCGCCTTGGTCCACTCTCTCACCCTTAGACAGCCGTGACAGGACTACTCTTTCTTTCTTAGTTACTGTACAGTCTGTCTTGTATTGCAGTAAGATAATCAATTCATGCACTGAGAGAATATATTATTTGATACATTGTATCCAGACACATCTATAAAAATCCATAATCTATTGGTCAATGTAAACAATTCATTGTCGGTTCTAAATAATTATATTTACAATGTCGCTACCGTCATTATGGCCAACTTCAGAGTCCTTATATTTTGATATTCATCTTCTAAGTCGTAGAAGGTCTCACCTTTGTGTGTGTGTGTGTGTGTGTGTGTGTGTGTGTGTGTGTGTGTGTGTGTGTGTGTGTGTATGTGTGTGTGCAGGAGTGAGAGTCTACTCCTTGTGGTCACAGGCTGTCTGCCAGCCTACTAGCAGCCTAGCACTGGCTCACCCAAACCCTCCAGGGAACCTGAGGGTATTTAACAAGAACAAAATATACTTACTAAGGGCATTTGTGTTGCTTAATGAAACACGCTTGCGTTGGATGCCCTTTTGATGCTCAGAGGGGTGAAAACGTAACCTGAGAAAGTAGAAAAATAATATTTAATGTCCATGAATGGGCATGTCTTGAATGAGTACTTAGTATTGCAATTGATGAAGGCATTGAAAGGTTCTGATATCAAATCTCAGTTTGTGGTTTAATCAAGGAGATATGAATCAACATGGTCATCGTCAACATGCTAAAAAGTACAAGTATTTAAACTTACACCAATCACTGACTGACATCTTGTCACACCTTCTCCATCCCCCCATCCCTTCCCTCCATACAGTTAAAATGTTGATACATTTTCACCAATGTTTTAACTTGTTTCAGTGAAACAGGGATTTGTGAAATAGCACTACCTATTTCCCAATGTTGACTGTCAGGTGCTAAGCTGTGCTTTAGAACTATAACATAAAAGCACTCCTACATGCACTTTGTGACAGATTCCCGGACACTGGACACAGAATAATCTCAGACTAAAAGACATGTTTAATGGAGATCCTCCATTGAAGGACCAGAGTACGAATGAGGGAGTGTCTGTGAGGAGATGAAAAGAGCAGCTGTGTCTGTGGTCTTAGCTGTGTCTGTGGTCCTCTACAGGGCTCATCTCCTGCTCAGGGAGGTCTGGAGGCCGATTAAGGAATGGAATCCTTCTGGCCTTTGTCGCCGGGGGTAAGAGGACCCAGAGGTCAAGGGTTAGCGGGCCCTTACAGAAGGGAATCAGCTGACCTCATCTTCACTCAGGCCCTTTGAGAGGACAGATCACTTTCTGGAAGATGGGAATGGCGAGAATTGTGGAGGGATGGCAGATACAGATAGATGGATAGAAATCCCACGCTGGGGTTTAACATTAACATCCAGACTTTGAGGTGTATTAGGCACTAGAAACTAGAACTAAAATCCTGATTCTATGACCTGGAGTAGATATTAGCCAGTGCATCGGTGATGTTGTACCCACGGTGACTATTAAAACCTTCCCCAACAAGAAACCTGGGATTGATGGCAGCACTCGCGCAAAACTGAAAGTGCGAAACACTGCTTTTAATCATGGCAAGGCGACCGGAAACATGACCGAATACAAACAGTGTAGCTTTTCCCTCCGCAAGGCAATCAAACAAGCTAAGCGTCAGTATAGAGACAAAGTAGAATCACAATTTAACGGCACAGACATGAGACGTATGTGGCAGGGTATACAGTTAATCACGGATTACAAAAAGAAAACCAGCCCCGTCGCGGACACCGACATCTTGCTCCCAGACAAACTAAACAACTTCTTTGCTTGCTTTGAGGACAATACAGTGCCACTGAAACGGCCCGCTTCCAAAACCTGCGGACTTTCCTTCACCGCAGCCAACGTGAGTAAAACATTCAAACGTGTTAATTCTCGCAAGGCTGCAGGCCCAGACGGCATCCCCGGGCGCGTCCTCAGAGCATGCGCAAACCAGCTGGCTGGTGTGTTTATGGACATATTCAATCAATCCCTATCCCAGTCTGCTGTCTGCTGTCCCCACATGCTTCAAAGAGGGCCAACATTGTTCCTGTTCCCAAGAAAGCTAAGGTAACTGAGCTAAACGACCCGTAGCACTCACTTCTGTCATCATGAAGTGCTTTGAGAGACTAGTCAAGGATCATATCACCTCCACCCTATCTGATACCCTAGACCCACTCCAATTTGCTTACCGCCCCAATAGGTCCACAGACGACGCAATCACAATCACACTGCACACTGCCCTATCCCATCTGGACAAGAGGAATACCTATATAAGAAAGCTGTTCATCGATTACAGCTCAGCATTTAACACCATAGTACCCTCCAAGGTACTCGACCCTATCCTGTGCAACTGGGTCCTGGACTTTCTGACGGGCCTCCCCCAGGTGGTGAGGGTAGGAAACAACATCTCCACCTCGCTGATCCTCAACACTGGGGCCACACAAGGGTGCGTTCTCAGCCCTCTCCTGTACTCCCTGTCCACCCATGACTGCGTGGCCATGCACGCCTCCAACTCAATCATCAAGTTTGCAGACGACACTACAGTGGTAGGCTTGATTACCAACAAGGATGAGATGGCTTACAGGGAGGAGGTGAGGTCCCTCGGAGTGTGGTGTCAGGAAGATAACCTGACACTCAACATCAACAAAACAAAGGAGATGATCGTGGACTTCAGGAAACAGCAGAGGGAGCACCCCCCTATCCACATCGACGGGACAGCAGTGGAGAAGGTGGAAAATTTTAAGTTCCTCGGCGTACACATCACGGACAAACTGAAATGGTCCACCCACACAGACAGCGTGGAGAAGAAGGCGCAGCAGTGCCTCTTCAACCTCAGGAGGCTGAAGAAATTTGGCTTGTCACCAAAAACACTCACAAACCTTTACAGAAGCACAATCGAGAGCATACTGTCAGGCTGTATGACAACCTGGTACGGCAACTGCTCCGCCCACAACCGTAAGGCTCTCCAGAGGGTAGTGAGGTCTGCACAATGCATCACCGGGGGCAAACTACCTGCCCTCCATGACACCTACAACACCCAATGTCACAGGATGGCCAAAAAGATCATCAAGGACAACAACCACCCGAGCCACTGCCTGTTCACCCCGCTGTCATCCAGAAGGCGAGGTCAGTACAGGTGCATCAAAGCTGGGACCGAGAGACTGAAAAACAGCTTCTATCTCAAGGCCATCAGACTGTTAAACAGCCATCACTAACATTGAGTGGCTGCTGCCAACATACTGACTCAAATCTCTAGCCACTTTAATTATAAAATATTAGATGTAATAAATGTATCACTAGTCACTTTATACAATGCCACTTTATATCATGTTTACATACCCTACATTACTCATCTCATATGTATATACTGTACTCTATACCATCTACTGCATCTTGCCTATGCCGTTCGGCCATCGCTCATCCATATATTTATATGTACATATTCTCATTCACCCCTTTAGATTTGTGTGTATAAGGTAGTTGTTGTGAAATTGTTAGATTACTTGTTAGATATTACTGCATGGTCGGAACTAGAAGCACAAGCATTTCGCTACACTCGCATTAACATCTGCTAACCATGTGTATGTGACCAATAAAATCGCCAGACTCCAGCCACCCAAGTCATTGACTGTTCTCTCTGCTACCGCATGGCAAGCAGCACCGGAGTGCCAAGTCTAGGTCCAAAAGGCTTCTTAACAGCTTCTACCCCCAAGCCATAAGACTGCTCAACAGCTAATCAAATGACTACCCAGACAATTTGCATTGACCCCCAATTTATTTATTATTATTATTATATATATAATTTTTAATTATGCTGCTGCTACTCACTGTTTATTGTTTATGCATAGTCACTTTACCCCTACCTGTACCCCCGCACATTGACTGTGTACTGGTACCCCAGTACACAGTCAATGTATATAGCCTCATTATTGTTCTTTTATTGTTACTTTTTTACTTCACTTTATTTAGTAAATATTTTCTTAACTCTTATTTTTCTTAAAACGGCATTGCTGGTTAAGGGCTTGTGAGTAAGCATTTCATGGTAAGGTCTACCTACACCTGTTGTGTTCGCCGCATGTGACAAATAACATTTGATTTGATTATATATCAACCAAAAATTTCACCATGTCATTGGATTTAGGTTAAAAGTGGTGTGAAAAAACCCACAAAAGTCTCTTACATTGATTACTTTTTTCAAATCCAATCAGTTTTCCAAATTGTTCCAACATTGTCACATATATTTCTTCCCAGTGAGCAACCAGTAAATGGACAACACAGTATTTATTCTTATTCTTAACAAATAACATAATAACTTATGTGAGAACAGGGAAAATCAAGCATTATTCTTCAGACAGGTCATCTCTGTTGTCCGATCAGACAAACCAGACAAAAGTTGATGTTTTATCCTCAGGCAAACTGCTTGACAAGCCAACTGTCTGTAAAATAATTGAAGGAGAAAAATGACGCAGTGTGTGTTGTTGCGTGAACATCTCAATGTGGTGGTCATATGGTGCGTTGACGACCAACACGGTCGTCGACACAAACACACCCAGATCTGGGAAAGAAGGAATGTCGTTCTGGCTCTGGGGTTCTGAAAACGTTCCACATGTGCAAAGAGATCTTTGTGTGTCGAGTCCCATTGGGTTGTCTCCCCTTGGGTTTCGAAACTAAGCAATTATAATCAGTCATTAATAATAACCCTCATTTAAGAGAGAGAAAAAAAGAGGAACCTGCACTGATGATCATTGGAGGATTAGTTTGAAGGAACCAATCCTTCCACATCCATAGATAGTGAACTGCCATAAAGTAGACTGATTCAGTCATTAATAATAACCCTCATTTATAAATGTAGCCCAGAACATTTGAAAAAATTAGTCCAACCATTGGAGGATCAGTAACAAGCATCTCAGTAGCAGTTTGAACCGAACCTTCCACATTCATAGATGGCTAACTGCCATTCATAACAAGGCAATGGAAGATCAAGTACACTGGCTGTTGTTCTACAAAGTCTTCTCGCAAGCCCAAACTTCAAATGAGGACCTAGAACAATGAGCATTCTGACTAGGCTTTCTGTTTCCTCCGGGGCTTGCCGAGCTCACAACACTAACAGCTAATGGATGCACCAATCAGGTTCAGAGTATGATTTTTGTATTGCTCCCTTGCAGAGAAAAACTGTCCAAACAATGACCAACAAAGAAGTTATGAGAGAGAGAATGATCAATGTGGTCTCAGAGCATTTCATATTATTCTGTACGTAAATCGGAGATACTCCCTTTAGTATGATATGACCCCTTCACTTTTTCCATATTCTGTTACATTACAGCCTTATTCTAAAATGGATAAAAAAATAAAAATAGTCCTCGATCTACACACAATACCCCATGATGACAAAGCGAAAGTTATTTTTTGAGATAATTTATTAAAAATGAAAAACAAAAATACCTTATTTACATAAGTATTCAGACTCTTTGCTATGAGACTCGAAATTGAGGTCAGGTGCATCCTGTTTCCATTGATCATCCTCGAGATGTCTCTACAACTTGGAGTCCACCTGTGGTAAATTCAATTGATTGGACATGATTTGCAAAGGCACATACCTGCCTATATAAGGTCCCACAGTTGACAGTGCATGTCAGAGCAAAAACCAAGCCATGAAGTCGAAGGAATTGTCCGTAGAGCTCCGAGACAGGATTGTGTCGAGGCACAGATCTGGGGAAGTGTACCAAAACATTTCTGCAGCATTGAAGGTCCCCAAGAATACAGTGGCCTCCATCGTTCTTAATTGGAAGAAGTTTGGAACCACCAAGACTCATCCTAGAGCTGGCCGCCCGGCCAAACTGAGCAATCGGGGGAGAAGGGCGTACCCCAATATATTGTATTTTCAGCTGTTTAAAGCTGGTGTACAAAACCGAAAGTAAAAGACGCAAAATTGAGATTTACGAGCACAGAAGCATAGAAATAGCAAAGATAAAAAAGATCCACTGCTTCTCAGACATGCTTTCCATTAGAATGATAGATCTAATACATATTTCTATGTGAATTTGGTCAGATTAAGGGGTTTACTACTGAGACAGAGCCCAGTAGGTCAGATCTCAGACTGCTATTGAAAGGTGGAGGACATTTGTAGACTGCAAGGGCCTCTTGAGAGGAGCTGAGAAGTGTTATTTTTCTAATTTTCAGCATATTAGAATAAGGTCCACACAATACACTGTTGCAATGTTAAATAAAGACTGTTGCATGATTCATCGGTGGCCTAGAGCATGTGTACTCAGGCCCGGCTCCAGGCCTAAGCGACATAAGCAGTCGGGCCCCAACCCCCCCCCCCCCCCCCCAAAAAAAATAAATAATAGGAATTTACTGTTGACAGTTAGAATAGTAGAATACACAAGATGCAAGTATACAATTTCGTTGTGCATCAGCAGTTTTTATCTTGTTTTGTCAGTCACTGACAGTCAATAAATTAGCCATGTCAGCTAACAATTTTGAGATTAGCTAAATTTACAGTAATCATGGCCGAATACCAACCGGGCACGGCACTTGCCCAGGGGCCCTGACCTCCAGGGGGCCCACATTGATTTTGTTAGTCACTCTCACTCATATTTCATTAACATGGCATAAATCGGGGCAAAATGTGTAGAATTGACAGAAATTAGTTTTTAAATGGCAAGAATTACTCTCTGCCTCAGGGAAAAATGAGTAGAATTGCATTAAAGTTTTAAAAAAATTGATAAATGTTCTCTCTGCTACATGGCAAAATGTGTATAACATCAGAAAATGTACTTTAAAAAGTACATTTTTCTCTCCGCCATCAGGAGAGGGTGGCCCCCCAAACAAATCTTCCTTAGGGTCCCAAAAGTCTGAATAATTTAACTGTCTGGTATTGTGGTTAAATACAATTAAGAACTAGGTTTAGCTGCAACAGAGTTTGAGTTAGGAGGTGTGAGGATATTCTGTTCAGACATAAACCAGACAGAAGTTGCAAAAAGGGCCAAACAAAGGGGCCACTTTCCATGCGTACAGGGTTACAGGCAGTCAGGCAGCAGACGGAATGCGGTCTGGAGGAATTTGTCCCACATTTCCTGTCTCTGTCTTTTTGATGAGCTGCACACAGAGTTTTGATGTGGCGCATTGCAGTCTACCGACCACAGTCCTGTGGGGAACCACATGAGTCTGGCGTCACTTGGGGCTATCGCAGCAGTACTCATGCATATGAAGAGGAAAATAACATTCACATCAGCACTACTGACAAATGTAAAAAGCTGTCAAACTATGGTGTCTTCTTCACAGACAACACATAAAAAAGGGATGTGTGTGTGTAAAAAGACCTGACGATGAATACAAAACAACTGTTGGATCACATTGTCTTGTAGCTCAAAAAATCTCCCATGACAGTAAACTACTTCATGCCAGTCGCACACTTAACAGGACAATGTTTCATACACCACAGAGATGAACCTTTTAAATTTATGCACGTTCTTTCGCCTGGTGAGATTTAACCTACGCTAACAAGGCTGGTAAAACACAAGCCTCCAATCCAGTCGGTATGATTAGAGGCAGGTTGTGAGGATTGCATTCCAAGATAAGAGAATTGAACTTGCCATGCTAATACAGCCCTACCCATCGCAGCGTCAAACTGCATAAGACAATATCAAATTTGGGTACATTCTCGCATCTTTAACTTGTTGGTATATTGATATTTAGTTCTCTTTATATACTGATTTAAAATAAATGCAAGATGTAAAGTCACAGCTGGATATAGGCATCTTTCTTGATATATGACACTAATATATTCATAACAACCGTCACTATCAAACTTTTCAAATGTATTTATAAAGCCCTTTTTACAGATGTAACAAAGTGCTATACAGAAACCCAGCCTAAAACCCCAAACTCAATTAATCTTTACCCTCAATTTTAAATAGCCTATTATATCTAGATATGAATCATAAATCATGTTCTGGGATGTACCTCTGCTTCTGTAAATGGGAAATTACTAGTGTATTTACATTGAACAAAAATCTGAATGAAACATGTAAAGGGCTGGTCCCATGTTTCATGAGCTGAAATAAAATCCCAGAAATGTTCCATGTGCCCAAATTTGTTAACATCCCTCTTAGTGAATATTTCTCCTTTTCCAAGATAATCCAGCCACTTCGACAGGTGTGGCATATCAAGAAGCCAGTGGAGGCTGCTGAGGGGCATTTCTGTCTGTAATAAAAGTAATTTTGTGAGGGAAAACTCATTGGCTGGACCTGGCTCCCCAGTAGGTGGTCCTGGCTCTCAAAAGCGTGGGCCTATGCCCTCCCAGGCCCACCCATGGCTGCTCAGTCATGTGAAATCCATAGATTAGGGCCTAATAAATGTATTTCAATTGGCTGATTTCCTTCTATGAACTTACGCAGTAAAATCATTGTTACATGTATAATTTTTGAAGGGCCGTAGAAATTCACTCATGAGTAAGGCATCAACAAACACTTAACATATCAATGAAAAGGTATTTTATTTCACACATTTACTATTGTTAACAAAGGAAACAAATCTTAAACACAAAATGTTCCTTGTCTATTATAACTGATTAATTCTCACAGATGTGCGCGTTGTCAAGTCAGAAAACAAACACTGCTAGTAACCAACAACAAATAAAGACCTAAGTAGTTGAAATTATAAAGGGAACATAAAAAAAAGTTACAGGAAATTAAACAATGCAAAATCTGTCTAGCTGACAGGGCGACAGTTCAAAACTGAAAATCTTCTTCAGTCATATCAATGGCCCAAGCAAACTTGTCTCTTTGGGTTTTGTTGTAAATCTTCTCGATTGGCACATTGAATTTCCTACACCTGCCATGAAAAAAAATGTAAAAGTCAATCACATGCTACAAAAATACACAGTGAAAAAAGTATATTTTTAGAGGGCAACAAGTGTTGTGGAACTGACAGAGGTCAAGGAAAAATGTTAGGCTAAAATGGTGGTTACCAGGCCACTGATATCCTGGGGTCCAGGTAGTTGAGTTTGGACGTGCCCAGAGCAATGATTTTGTTCTCCTCCCTGTCAGTCATCTGCAGCTGGAGTTTCTTCAGCTGTTCCTCCAGCCTCTTCACCACAGACTCCGTCTTCTCAACAAGCCTGGGGAGAGCATGAGACCAGACCTTGGGTCAAATTCTATAATATATATATAAAAAAAGTATAATTATTTGGGTCAACTTCTATAATATATATATAAAAAAAGTATAATTATTTATCTGTGCTTGATTGAGCTAGCCTGGCTTAAATTTGACTAACAGAATGATCTGATGTTAAAACAATAGAGGCTCAGTAGCCTAACAAGCACCGCAGTAACAATTTGAAATAGCCCTTCCAGCTGCCATTGTAGAAGTAGTTTATAGGTTATGAAAGGTCAAATCCACTGGTTGTTATCCAACAGTGTCAGTAACAGTAGAGTCAAATGACCAACTGCAAGAGTCACTCATTTCACTGGTCAGTTTCAACCTATCAAAAAGTACTCACTTCCTGGTCCTCTCAGTTCCGCCCTTCTTGTGCTCTTTTTGGGCTTCTTTCAGCTCCTTCTTGGCCACATCTAACTGTTGCTGCTTCTGCGCAATCTGGAACAATATAATGGAGTATGTTAGACAATGATTCACTGTTAAAGGGAATCGCTATACATGCTTATATGGTAATAAAACAAAAATAATCAAGATAATGGATCTGAACATTAGACAATATTGCAAAGGAGCATAGATGGTTTTAAAATGGCCCTATAAGAAGCACTAGCTACTAAATTAACTGTCCAGAAAAAAACAACACACTATTCATACATATTCCAGTTACCTTGTCCTGCAAGTTTTGCATGGATTTCTCAAAGGTCTTGGGTGCTGCCCTCTGGTGGTTACAGAGAATGGCCACAGCTCTGTTGGCTCGGTTATAGGACAGCAGTTTCTCCTCCAGACTCATGTCAGCTGAGGTGGAAAACAGGCATGTCTTTCAATATTGTACTGTCTTCACTATACATCTGCTTGTTTCTCAGCTTCATACAGTTATAACACTGAGAACACAAGTGATAATGCCCGAGAAGCCAGTGTTGTTTGGAGGATATATTGGCATGGGTGGTGTTAGGCCCGAGACCAAGTCGAGAAGAAACAACTAGGGTCACGTATGTCACAGACGGTAGCCAGAGCAGAGCGGAGAAATCTTGTCAGCTATTCTAAACTAGATCTACAAAAAAAAACTGCACTGAGTTTATTGATGGTGTAAAAGGAAGTGGACTAACCAGTGGTGAGCTTGTTGAGCTGTTCTTGCAGAGTGGTGGAGGCGTTGAAGGTTCTGAACACTTTTGCTGACAGCCCCGGCATGGACTGGTTCAAGTACTTGTTCAAGTAGGTAGTCTACCAAACAAACAACAACCAAGCGTAACTGTAGCTGCAAAGCTAGATAAGCCTACTGTGTGAATCACATAGCTAGCTAGTCATTATTTGGGTGACACTCATTTTACAGCAAACATGAAATAACCAGGTGCAGGTCTTCAACTTACATTTATTCTATCAAACAGGTCATCCTCAGGCTCCTTGTTTTCCATGAACAGCTTCAGGTTCTTGAAAACCTGTGTACAGATAATGTCTTTGCACATTAGACAAATGTTTAACCCTTGCTTGACACCCCATAATACGTGCGAGTGGAGATGTAACAGGTGCTAGACAGTGCTGCTCACCCTGCCTTCCACAGGCACCTCGTTATAATAGCGAATAGAGTCTTTGCCCAGGAAGTCAAACTCCACCATGAACTCCTGGCCCCCCTTCTCCTGGTGCAGGGTGATGTGTTCCACTCTCAGAGAGCAGCAGCCCACCGTGTCCGCTGTCTCACTCTCCTCCTTCTCATTCCCCGCTCGCAGGGCCAGCTACATACACGTTAGTGGGAGAAATGTATACTGTACATGTAGGTACTAGGTAGGGTTGGGTAATATTAGCATATTACTGTCTTGACAGCCATCTTTGATGGTGGCGACATTGTCATGTGGCAGACGACGGTTAAGCCAATTTGAACATGACTGGCGGTGCGCAAGCACGGAGTCGGGCAGCACACAAGTCACATTGAGTAATTATTATACTTCTATTTGCTAACGCCTAATTCAATGCATTCAGAAAGTATTCAGACCCCTCAACTTTTTCTACAGTTACGTTACAGCCTTATTCGAAAATGGATTAAGTAGTTCCCCCACCTCAATCTACACACATTACCCAATAATGACAAAGCAAAAACAGTTTAAGATTTTTTTTTTTTTTTTTTTTAAATCGAACTGAAATCCCTTTATTATTTTTTTATTTATTTTTTTAAACAATGTTAGATTTTTCTTCTTTAACAAGACATAAGCAGATATATTACATAAAAAAAAAAAAAAAAAAGCAAAACCCACATCAAAAGTTAACAGCAAAAAAATAAGTAACATCTAAGACAAAACAAGTGTTACAGAAGCGTAAAACCACCAAAATTACATTGTACAATGGTCTGATGCAATAGGATAGAACATTTGGGACAAATTTCAGATGAAACACAGCACCACAAGCTAATCGGATATCTCTCACCACCCCACATGCACACAAAGCATAGTACACTACCCAGAGTTCCCTTCATTAGCCAATATTTCACCCACATCACTCTGCTCCCAAACCTTTTCAAAAGTGTTGTTTACCCATAACCGTATATGTTATATTTTCCATTGTTAGGCAAGATGACAATTCCCTAAGCCATTGGGCAATACTAGGCCTGTTCACACTTTCCCAGGCAAGAGCTATCAAGCGTTTTGCTTGCAACAAGCACATATCTATAAGCGTTTGTACTTGGTTCTTTAGATGAGGATTGATTGGGTACAACCCCAGGGTAAACACTTTGGGATGGAGAGGCAATTTTACTGATACTATTTGGGATATGATATGTGATACCGCTAGGGTTGCAAATGGTCGGAAACTTTCCGGTAAATTTCCAGACATTTTCCATGGGAAATTAAGGCCAGGAATTTTGCTTAAATTCATTAAAAAAGTAAGCTTATAACAGTGAACATTTTTTGTGGGATACACATAAGGAAATTCTAGGTCTTGTGGCATATTTTGGTTAAACTATCCCCAATTCAATGGAATTGCAACCCTCTGCATGCACAGTGCATTCTTCCATCACATGTACAGCTGCTTCTCAAGATCTTGCACACTAATGAGGTGCTATTGAGCCCACACAACTACACTGTCTGAGCCATGGACTACATGCTTTCTGGTAAGTTTTGATTACAATACTGGGTGGGGTGAAAATATTTTATATGACAGACATTATTTTATTTAATGACTGGTAAATAGTAGCCTACAGCAAAGTGTTTTTAAATAATTTCTAACTTGTTAACAATTTCTGCTAGTTAGTTTTTGCTACCATGTGGGTTTTTAGCTTGCTTGAGCCTGCTAACTGAGGAGTGTTAATTCACCTGTTTCCATACATGTTTCATTTAAAAAAAAAATTCTTACAGAAGGAGTTGTTTAATCTAACTGCTTAACCATTTGTTTTTTTGTGTGCATTTTTTCCCCTTCTAATTTTACAGGAAAATGCCACGGGCACTATCTGATGTGTGGAGACATTTCACTGCAGCTAATGTAGAAGGAAAAGCTGTGTACATTTGCAAATACTGTGCCAAATCATGTGAAGAATGCAACAAAGATGCAGAATCATCTGGCCAAGTGCATAGAGTTCCCTCAATGCTCGCAACAAAGGCTTCCCATCTAGTACAAGCTGAAGTCTCTTGTATACATTGAAAAGTATAGGTCAAACTGCTGTCCAATGTATTCTGTAAAACTTGTATCTTGCAGCCATTTAGGTTGTAAGCGTCATTTAGGTGTGTCACCTACTAAATTAGAATCGGAATATATAAAGAGATGCTGGAGCATGTTCAGAGATGACAATGCTATCATAAAAACAATCTTCAAATTTTAGAGCGTAATGCTGCTGAGAACATAAAAAAAGTTGATTTGGGAATAGGTCTAGTGAGTAACAGGAGTATTCCACATCATCTGGTTCATTTCTCTCCAAATCTCTATTAAGTTTAAATCCTTCATAAAATGCTGTATGGTTTTCCTAGATTAGGTGTGGGAGTAGTTTGAACCCGAGGTGTGATCTTTAACAGGATCTAAAGTGCAATTAAAGTCTTCTGCAACAACATAATTACAAGGAAGTGTGGAAAGGTTTAAAAACAAATCATTAAAGAATTTAGAGTAATCTTCGGTGGGACCATATGCATTAAATTAAAACTGCTCGGACAGCAAGGTACCCCGTATAATAATATATCTGCCGGCGGGATCACAAATTGTTCGCAATATCTCATATGGAATGGACTTATGGATAAGAATAATAACTCCCCTTGCATGGGAACTACATGAGGCTGCCCAGGCCACCTCTTGCGTATCTTAGGAATGTTGCCAGATAATAGATGTGATTCTTGCAAAAATATGATCTTCGCCTGAAGTTGTTTTAATCTACTTCTTACCCATTTTATTTCATCCCCTACAGTTCCAGGATGTAAATTTAACCTTAACACTGAGTCAAATTTACCTGGGACACTTGAACTAAAACATGAACCCATAAGAGCACATTAGATCAGCAATAATACACCAATAGACCTCTGTTACCACCATAAACAAAAACACAAAGGACGCGTTAAAGCATGTCAACGTACAAAAACACATGCCTAACAATCAACTACGAACGTGTGAATAACCCTCTTACCCAAAAGTCTCTAACAGACCTCCCTCTCCCAGTGACACTCCGTATAAGGCGCTCAACAGATCCACACACACGTGAGGAGCCGCCTCCGCCTCTGCAGTTTTTCCCCCTTTGTACACCTTCTGCCCCGCCACTTGTCATTATTGTGTTCACCATTTAACAAAGTACCAAACAAAATACTAGGAGTGAGCCAGAAAACAAGACCTCTGTGATCTAGCCTCATATAGACCTAAAAAAACTACCCGCACCAGGATGTTCCGATGCATAAATAAAAGTTTCATGGTACATAAAACTATAATAAGACTTGTAAACTGGCCATGTTATTATAGTTTAATAGACAGTGCTACCATGTTACTAGATAACTAACACGGTGAACTGGCTCACACTTTAAATACATGTTAAGACAAAACCGAAAACAACAGTACAAAAAATGTCCCAAAAATAGATCAAAGTTTAACTTTACGTTGCCATTGCCTCTTCTTCAGCGTTGCTCCGCTTCCACACGTCTGCCTAGCTTCTCAAGAAACTGCTCCCCCTCGGCTGATGTTTCAGGCGCGCTGGAAAGAGGATTCCATACCGGATAGCCTTAGCCCGTAGCCGCTTGACACGGTCAAATTGTTTCCATGGAGAGATCTGTGAAGAACATTACTCTGCAAGTTGTCTCCCTTTCGCCCAGGCTGCATTCACCACACGCATCTTATCTTCATAGTTTAGGAACTTACCAGAGCCCTCGGGGTGCGTTGTGGTCGGATTGTGGGCCGGAAATTCGATGAGCTCTCTCAATGATCAAAGGAGAGCAGAGTGGCTCCATCTCCAGAGACTCGGGAAGCCACCGCTCTAGGAATGAGCAAGCGTCGTTCCCCTTTCACCTCACTGACCAAGGGCATTCTTCCGATTGCTCAGTTTGGCCGGGCGGCCTCATCTAGGAAGAGTCTCAGTGGTTCCAAACTTCTTTAAATTAAGAATGATGAAGGCTACTGTGTTCTTAAGGACCTTCAATGCTGCAGACATTTTTGCACCCTTCCGCAGATGTGCCTCGACACTCTATGGACAATTCCTTCGACCTCATGCCTTGGTTTTTGCTCTGACATGCACTGCCAACTGTGGGACCTTATATAGGCAGGTATGTGCCTTTCCAAATCATGTCCAAACAATTTAATTTACCACAGGTGGACTCCAATCAAGAAACATCAAGGACGATCAATGGAAACAGGATGCACCAGAGCTCAATTTCGAGTCTCATAGCAAAGGGTCTAAATACTTACGTAAAGATTTTTTTTGTGTGCAAAAAAATAAAAAAATAAAAAAACAGTTTCTACTGTCATTATGGGGTAGTGCGTAGATTGATGAGGGATTTAAAAAATATATACATTTTAGAGTAAGTCTGTAATGTAACAAAATGTGGGAAAAAAATCCAGGAGTCTGAATACTTTCCAAATGCACTGAATGTTATACAGAACGCAAGAGAGGAACGTAGTCTAGACAAAACTGAGAATTCCACCAAAGCAGCGCAAAATGTCCATTCAGAAAATATTCTCTCCCTCAGATGCATGGGCCTAAACCTATTAATTGCTTTTATAAACCGACATTTCCTAACTATCTTGCATCTAGCCGCAAAAAAAAAAAAGTAGGCTATAATAAGTAGGCTTCAATATGTTTTGAATATGACTTTGGGCTATACGCTTTCATCATTGTATGCAGGCATGGCTTTCTCATCAAACAATGAATGAATCTGGAGTTCCAACTCCAAAAGGTGTTTGAATAGTCTAAAAACTATATGCAAAGTGACAGAAAATGAATAGCCTAAAAACGTAAGGTAGCAAGGGGACTAATAAGAGTAAACAAACATCAACAGCCTATAGAATCACAGAATGAAAAGTTTTTAATTTAGAAATAAATTATCCGTGGGGTGGAAAAAATCCAGACCCTCCACGCGAGGTTGAAAACCAAAATGGCCAATAACCTATCCTCCTACTAGGCCCATCATTAAAGCTTTAAGACAAGTAAAAATAATGAACAGTAGCCTATTTCCCAAATATTTTAATAACCTAAAAAAAGTTCTGTCCTAAAGTTGCCGCTTTCAAAAAGAACAAGAATGAACAGAGTCTACAGGGGTGTACCATAGTACATCACCATATTCTATGAGTACATAATCATGATGGGGAAAAATAAATACTTCACCCAACCCTAGTACGTACACATGAGTGTTGTACAATATGTGTTTGAGATGACCTAAAAGGGCTTGCAATTTGTTAAGCCCGCTGCGGTAAGATAGTTGTGAGGTGTGTACCTTGTCGATGAAGTAGAGAGCCACTCCTCTCTGTCTGGTCTTCATCTCTCGGTTCTTCCAGTCCTCACGGTACAGCCTCCTGATGGTCTCCACCTTCAGCTTGAGTTTACGAGCCACCTCGTACTTCTGCCAGTCCTTCTCCCCCTGAGCACAGAAAGAAAAACATAGTCTAAGGCAAACTCTGAACTACTGGCTTGATATGTACGCCATCTTTTTACTGAGTTCAGTCTTCAGACTCTTCTCAAAAGTCTGGGTTTTTCCCCCCACTAAAACAACCCCACTGAGGTAAACGAAGGTGAAGAGAAAGGCTCCGTACCTTGAGTTTGGAGCTGGGGTTGAGCATGACGTACTTGAAGTTGCCCTGGACGTTCTCCACCCAGGAGGCTAGCCAGGTCACTGTGTTGTCATGCTGCACCTTCCTCCACCTGTGGCCCTTTGGGGCCACCGGAATATTGGAGCCTCTGGAAAAACAACAAAAACACTATTTATTTAGCTCATTGCCTTTCGGCACATATTTGCTGTTTAAATTTACAAGTTAGGCCACTAATTCCCGATTGGGAGTTCCATAAAGTTATAGTGTGGTTGTTTGTTCCTAGTGCTCTCCCGGTGGCCCTCACTTGCTGCAGTTGATGGTGATTTCCTCTGGCTGGATCCTCTTCTTCATCTTGCCCATCTTGGGGTGTTCTCCCCGGCCACGGAACAGCCCCGGAGGCTCCACACGGAAGTTCCCGATCTTCTCCCGGTGACCGTCCAGCTCACAGAAGCCATACTCCTCCGTCAGCTTGTTGTTCTCCTCTTTCAGGACCTAACAGAAGCACAATCCAAAGACTTCCAGATTTGCAATGATAGTGTGCCATCAAAAAATAATATATATTTTGGGGGATTCACTTGGATATGCAGAATGAAGTACCATCAATTCAATTCAAATGGAACAATTTACTTCAATACTTACATAATGTTATAGATGCAGCTCTAAGCTCTTGATACTTGGCTAAGTTACCTGTTTTTGTTCTTTAGTCATAGCCTTCTTCTCCTCAGACTTATCCAGGAAGTACTTGTTGATATGTGTGAAATCACACTTCGACAACTTCTTGATCTGTTCCCTCTCCTCTACTGTCATTTCCTGTTAGGTAAAATCCTGATGAGCTCAATATCAACTGCTACATTGACCTTCATTCTTACTCACACACACACACAAAATGCTGCTTAACAACTGTGGTTGTTCATTGCAAAACGCAAGTCTCTACTTAATCAGTGAGACTAACCTCTCTCCAGTCGGTGAAGAAGTTCTCCTGGAAGGAACTCTTGGTTGTGTACTCATGGTCCAGCATCTTGGCGTAAAACGTGGCTACTTCCTCAGCAGGCAAAGACAGTTTTATTGGGTTCCCTATGAATCACGGAACGTTGAATGTTAGGTCTGCTTTACTGTAAAGCTAAAACGAGACAGGAAAACTATGAGGATGAGTAAAATGGATTAATAGGGTGGTGAGTAACTCACCATTGTAAAAGAAAGACACATTATTTGGTAATGGTTCGTATTCTGGTGGGAAAAGTGGACCTTTGTGTTCCAACGTGGTCCATTTGATCCCGTTGTTGGAATTACCTTCCTCCCACCTGACAACAAGCGTATCGCAATTTAATTACAGTACAGAAAGACAGAAAAGGTTTGAAGGTTTAAAATCTAATACAAGTGAAACAATACAATATCTCCATACCAGATCTAGCAAAAGTAAGGTTAGCTAACGTACCCCTTTACATTGACAATGTGTGGCTAGCTAGGATTACTCTTCCAAAATGGCATTACCCTGGCTGTCACTGTCTGTCTGCACTGTTTTGACAAATATAACGTTACTTAGCTAAATAATTCATGCGTGGTTTGGAGTAAGCTACTGTAAGATCAGCTACTTGCCATCGTTTACTCACCTGGCTTTGGGCTCATGCTTAATCTTTACATTAGTTCGGTAAAATCGTAATGAGTAAACCGCAGACCAACTTCTATTAAATTTCACCGACTGACATATCAAGTTTGCAAAAAAATTGCTGTATTTGTTCATTCCAGATTACCAAGAATGCATGAGATTCACAGGCGCCAAGGACTTTCATAACGCTGTTAAAACAATATTCACCTGTGTTGAACTATTAATACTGTCCCCCTAGAAACAAACGATTGTTAACGGTTCCGGCTACAAATGAGCGTAATATGTCAACAAATATAACAGGGGGAAAATGTTATAAAAACAAATATAAATTCATTCAAATATGATACTTGCCCATTACATGCAATACAGAGTAAAACATTGCGCAATTACCATTTCCATGTACTGTCCTCCCCTTCTTTTTTCCCACCCTTCTTGGACTTCCCATCATCTCCATCTTTTTTCTTCTTCTTAGATTCCTCTTTCCCTTCTGGCTTCTTTTTACCGGTTGTCTTTGTGTCTTTACCACGTCTATCTTTTTTCTCCCTTTCTTTCTTGGTATTCTCCTTTTTTACGGCAGTTTCTTTTTTACTGTCACCGGTCGGTAGAACATTCGTTTCACATGAATCTTTGCTCTTCCTCTTTTTAGAGTTGACATCGGAACTACAGAGATAATAAAATTTGACTTTAAGCATGACTTTCAAATAGAAACTATTTAAATGGTAAGAGAAAATGCTCTTGAATAAAGCTTTGTAGAAATGTACTATAAAATCCACCATAACACAAAGCATAGCCATTTGGCACATATTTGATATTGTCATTAAAATGAACAAAGCAAAAAACGTTGGTTCACTCAGAGCATAGCATATTCTGAGTATGAAGCATTTTTACTGTGGAACTTAATGATGTTCACCTGTTAGCTGATATTTCACCAACTTTTCTCTGCTCAGGATTTTTCTCGTCTGTCCCGTGGTGTCCCTTTTTGCCACTTTTAGATTTGTGCTACATTGACATAATAGGTGAGAAACAAGGCAAGCAACATCACCAATTACATTGATAATTGAAAATAATAATAAAAAATGGTTAGTCAGGTACCTTGTGTTTGTTATCTTTTTGTGAATGCCCAGTTTTCTTGGATTTTTTGTCAGAGCTAGTTAAAGAGAGAAATGCAATTTACCCCAAACCAAGTGACCGTTTTTGTCAATAAATAAACTCATCATGCAATAAAGGGTCAATTGTAGCCTACCTCTCCATATCTGAATGCTCAATTGGTGCAAACAAGTCAACTTCCCGTATCTCAGTCTTGATCACTTTCCTCTCATCTGATTCCGTGTGCTTGGCAGAGATATTGTTGTTTAAGTCAATGGTGCTGAAAATAAAATAAAAACAAAAATCACCAACTTTGCTTTCCCGCCGTTCACATTCAAGAATTTACTTTCACTTTTGGGGTGAATATTTTGAACATCAGAGAAAAACGTACTTCTTTTCAGAAGGTAGTGATGCATCCTGTGAGAGAAAGACAGAAACCCCATGAATAAACATGACCTAAAATGTTTTGCTAATACAGGGATATGCAGTAACTAGGCCTGTGTATATCATGTTATAGCAGAGGAAGAGGTGAAGCGAGAGGTTTCTCTCACACCAAAATCTGTCCAAAATAAGACCGATGCGTTTCTATGGGTTATTTAGGACCTAAACTTGTCGCCTGCCTTCCCGCCTTTGGGATGACTCCCATTGTTAGTGCGGAGACATGAGCATCTGGTCATTATGTACAGATCTCTGGTGATAGTCTGTGGTTCTTACCATGGCTACACCTTTGGTCTTCACATCTGCATGGTTGTTCTCCGAGACAGCTTTTAAGCCCCCAGAACTGATAAAGGAAAGACAGAAACAAATGCATTGTTAAAACAAGATGAAATCAGATGATCGCTAAACAAGTTGACCACTGATTTAAATAAAACCGAACACGTCGGACAATACTACACCCTTCATTGTGAATGAAGACATGTAAGTGGGAGATTGTAATTAAGGGCGCTTTCACATATCCCCTGTATGTAAATTAATCCTAATAGATAGATCTGTCCATACTCACCTTGTGATCTTCGGCTCCTGCAGAGGTTTACGAGGATGCTTAGAACTGGAGTGCTTCGCCTACGAAATAAAATTATCATCAGACATGTGCATGAGTATGGATGAATGGTCTATTTTACTGTAAGGCGTGTCTGTGTTAGTGATTGATTAGGAATGCCTGGCGTGTATCACGCGATATAATTGAGATGGTGTGTGGATCTCATGCATGCTGCCTCCATCTGGTCTTAACTTTCATATAGTTGACGTTCCACTCTCTAAACACTCCAAATGGTGCATTACATTACCTTGTGCTTCAGCTCGGTTTCCTCTTTTTTGTCCCTTTCCCCATCCTTACTCCTCTTCCTGTGTTGGACCATAGGGAAGTGTGAATTTAGCTTTTCATAATAATCCTGATTTATATAAAAACAATGACCTCTTTGTAATGGATAGGCTCTATTCTACTACCTTGTCACTGAGATAAGTAACCTCAACGATATACACTTCCACCCCCCAAACCCAATTCTATCATGATGACAACCTGACCTAGGACCAGTGGTTTGAGGTATCTTCAGGAAACTCACCTGTCTGTTGGGCTCTCATCCCTCTTAGATTCTGATGCTGTTCTTTTCCTGCTGGATGTTTTGGCTCCTCCATGCCCTTCATTGCCTTCCAGTTTCATCACTCAAATGTGACCATACAAAATGTAGGTAGCCTTAAACCTTAACAATTAAGTCTTTAAAGTAGACAATGTTTTATCAAGTTGAATTGTACCTGTGGATAGTTATCATATTGTAAAGTTTCAATTCCACACCATTTTAAACACACGAGGTCGAATTACGGATGGTTATTTGTAGAACAATTTACCATGTCACAATTTTACTGATTGGAGGGTCGATAATCTGGCAATATTACTCGTTGTTCCTCGACAAACACGTTCATAAATTTGTCCAATTATTTTATTTCAGTTGAAAAATGCTAACACATCTGAAAGTATTTGCATTCTTTACCTGTAAACAGAGTTGTCCGTGTTCTCAATTCACAATCGTGTCCATTACACTCTCGATGAGATTGAGAACTCACGACACCTGAAAGTTTTCAAGTACCAAAAGCGACCTACTGCGCATGCTTGAACGCCCAGGGTCAACCACAAATCCAGCCAAATAACATATTGACATACATTTACAACGACTAGAGTATGTTTAAAACTTGCTCAAATATAAAGTTATTAGCAAGGTCAGCAAATAGATCATTAAAAAATGTGACACAATGACTGAATAGATCTAACATAGCCTAGCCTTGATGAACACACTTTAATACAGTGGTGGAAAAAAGTACCCAATTGTCATACTTGAGTAAAAGTTAGATACCTTAATAGAAAGTTACTCAAGTAAAAGTGAACGTCACCTAGTAAAATACTACTTGAGTAAAAGTCTAAAAGTATTCGGTTCTAAATATACTTAAGTATCAAAAAATAAATGTAATTGCTAAAATATACTTAAGTATCAAAAGAAAAAGTATAAATCATTTCAAATTCCTTATATTAAGCACAGCAGACAGCACCATTTTCTTGTTTTAAAAACGTACTGATAACCAGGGGCACACTACAACACTCCGACATAATTTACAAAAGATGCAGATCAGAGGCAGCAGGGATGGCCACATGTTGATAAGACTAGTAAACCATTTTCCTGTCCTGCTAAGCATTCAAAATATAACAAGTACTTTTGGGTATCAGGTCAAATGTATGGAGTAAAAGTACATTATTTTCTTTAGGAATGTAGTGAACTAAAAGTAAAAGTAGTCATAAATATAAATAGTAAAGTACAGATTCCCCCTAAAACTACTTAAGTAGTACTTTAAAGTATTTTTACTTAAGTACTTTACACCACTGCTTTAATAGTGGTGTTGGGGAAGCTACTCTGAAAATAAATAAAATATAGTTAACTAAAGTTACTAAAGTCCAAACTACTTAGTGATGAATTAGCATATCTAAATCTCAAGTCATAGACTACAAATTGCAAGAAAAGATCACTCTGGATTCAGATGTTGTTAACAGAATGTGTCGTTTAGCCTATTAAAAACAAAAACTGTTTCAAGGGAGAATTAGGCAGGTCTGATGCTGAAAAATAAAGGAAATTCTTGCCTACTTCCCCCATATTTGATTTTAGCAAAAAAAGTAGTGTGTAGTTCCAGTAGTTAGCTACACCACTACATGGTAAAACAGTAGTGTGTAGTTCCAATAGTTAGCAACACCGCTACATGGTAAAACAGTAGTGTGTAGTTCCAGTAGTTAGCTACACCGCTACATGGTAAAACAGTCATGTATAGTTATAGCAAAAAATAAATTTACTACTGAAAACCCAACCTCGATTTTTATTAGTTCAACAACCAAAAAGCTACTGTAAAATTTAGTTAAATGACTAGTTGAACAACATGTAGTTCACTACTTCCCAACACTATATATCTTTTTTTGACATGTCAATCCTTGCAAACATAGGCTAGTCTACACAAATTAAAGCTATAATGTATTTCCAAAAATAATGAAAAAGACAATAGATTAATGACTTGTTGGCAGTTGAGGCTACCATGTTTATTAAAGCAACACATATTTTGATGTAAATTACAGTAAGACTTGTGTATGTGATGCTGTGGAATAGTTAACCATCAAAAACGTTGTGGTTTATAACAATTTTTTCCATAAAGTTTTACAAATCAAACATTTAATTTCCAGTTTTTCTTGATAAAACCAGTACTGTATAACAGCACTAATATATTGACAACCAAAACCGAGTAGAGGCAGTAGTCATAGCATTTATATCCATAACGCTGCCATAACATTTACAAACATATTTTAATTAATACCCCCAAAAATGATTTAACCATTACAATATAATCAAGTGCAAGAAAGCCTAAAACACGTGAAATAAATCAAAAAATAAATGAATGCAGTCAAATCCTATCTTATTTTACTATGTTCTCGAGAAAAATGATCAACATCAAATCTATCTGATTATTGGAGTTTGTCGGCCTCCCAAAATACAAAATTAAACAGCATCAAAAAACTCAGATTGTTCTCAAGATGTCCATGACAAGTAAGGTAATGTTACACAACGTTGTGTGCTATGAGCATGCTATGGAGTCCAGTTGTTGCTCGGCCTCGGCGGCCATGGCTGCTGCCTGCAGCTGTTCTGTTTCGGTCTGCAGAGCGCTGGGCGCCATCTGCTTCCTCTCGCTGTGCATGTTGTTTTCATGTCTCTTTAGGTCTGAGGCTTTAGCAAAGGCCTTGGTGCACGAGCCGCAGACGAAAGGCTTCTCGCCCCTGTGGCGCCTCTCGTGGTCCTTCAGGTGGGACTTGTGCTTGAAGGCCTTGTCGCACATCTGGCAGCCGAAGGGACGCTCGTTGCTGTGGACCCGCTCGTGCTTCTTGAGGTCAGGCGCTCGGATGAAGGACTTGCCACACACGTCGCAGCGGTAGGGCTTGAAGCCTGTGTGGATCTTCAGATGCTCCTTCAGGTGAGCCTGGGTAGTGAAGGCTTTGCTGCAGATTTCACAGATGAACGGACGTTCGGCCGAGTGCAGCTTTTCGTGTTTCCTCAAACGGTTCTCGTCGATGAAGGTCTTTCCACAGATCTGGCAGGCGAGCTGTTCCCGTTGGCCGTAGAGGAGGTACTCGAACTTCATGTCCGTCGTGGCTGTGGTCCAACCGGGGGGCTGCTCGTCCTTCACCTCACCGATGCTGTCAGCAAACGCTAAGGTTGTTGTGGTGTGACCCGCCAGGTCTTTTTGCTCCGTGTCCATGGGTTCCACGTCCTGGTTGTAACAGCTCACCTTGTGCACGTCCTCATTGGCAGGAGGCCATTCTTTGAGAATGGCCTCCGTTACTCTCAACGCCGTGTTGGGCGATTTGTCCAAGTCGTGATTGGTCATTGGCTCTTCCGCAAGGTCGTCAGTAGGAGTGTCGTCATGATCACCTAGCACCTGCAAGTCGTTTTCCTGGCCCAATGTAGGGTCATCAGTAGGGAGAGCCATTTTGAGAATATCACAGGGAAAGGGTTTGTCATTTTGGCCGTTCCTTTCTTCAATGGACATGTCACGCTTCTGTGAACAGAGTTTGTCCAGAAAACGGATTCCGAGTATCTGGCCTGAAGAAATCATCAAATTCACATCCTTTATCTTCACAGAAATCTTGGCCGTGTACATGTAGTTCAACACCTCCTCGAAGATGTCTGAGCGGATGAAGTCGATTTCTATGACTGAGGAGTTGTCGACTTCATGCTTCTTGAACAGCTTTTTGAAGTAGTTGCTACACGCTGCCAGCACACAGCGGTGCGCCCTGAACTTCACATCTTCAACCACCACCGCGATGTCACAGTGTTCACCCTCCAACCGTTGCTCATTCAGTATCTTCAGGAAGATGGTCTTGTGTTCATCATCCATGTACTTCACGGTCTCTGACATCTTGGATTGATATTCTGGAACAATAGAAAGATCGTTGTTAGATGTCTGTGGATACATTTCACTCTGAACCATTGGGAAATAAGCCGAAAGCAATCTGGTCATAATATCCTAAAACGTTAACCACATTGCGAATGATTAGCTGCTTCACTGTGTGTGTCATGGCCCGATATATGATGTTTCTCTGGATGACACCATAATGGCTGTTGTGGGGCAGAATAATGGGCTGACTTAAAAATATATGTTTTGTTTTATCATTTATTACCATATCAACATGTAGTAATCTATGTCGATAGGAAATCGTTACTATGAGAGTAGCCTATATGCAATCACTTGCAATGATATGTATTTATTTTTAGGATTTGTATGTATTGTTGTGTATTGCTAGGTATTACTACACTGCTGGAGCTAGAAATATAAACATTTCCCTGCACCTGCAAAACATGTGTACGTGACCAATAACATTTGATTTGATTATTTAGATAACTAGTTTACCATCCCCTCCTGACATGGATCACATGACCAGAGGGAAATAGGCACATTGTTGAATAATTTCATTTCATGTTGTTTTTTTTATAACGAAATATAATCAATAAATCAAGGTTTGTGGTGGCCAAATGATTTTAGTACATTCAATCTAGGCAGATACAATCGCCCATCAATTGAATGTCTTAGACTTTGATCATTTTCAACCCAGAAAATCATAAATTATATAACGGTGCACATGTTAAATTGGCCACATTATGAATGTATGCTTGCATAGCAATACATCTCAATGTCGTATAGCCAATTCATTGGCAACGTAATGTGTATGCATACAGTAAACCCATTGGAAAAGCTAGCAATATAGCTTTAGATTTGGGGGAGTGTAACTAACGTTAACTGGCTAACGTTAGCTAGCCTATTTTGCTAACCTTTAGCTAGCTATAGTTTGCATCCACCTATGCTTATATACGTATTGTTTTCAACAGAACATGAATACGATGCTGCTTTTGGTTGTAAAATCGTAATTTATGTCGATGACAACACAACAATCGGTCTCATTCTGAACGGTGGGGAGAAAAGGGTTGTGTATCCGACTAGCCACAAGCACGCGAGGAAGCGCCCGTAACACTAACATGGAAAATGCCCGAGCAGCCATGAACTCTCCTGAAATGACGAACTCGAGCTTTTGCTGAAACCGTGAGCGCGCAGGCATCTTGGTTAAACATTATGCAATATTTTGGAAATCGATCTGATTCGCTAAAAAAAATAAGTTTCTTACCTGTAATACAATATGTCGTCCCCTTGAGAAAGTCTCCGATAAATGTCAAGCAGTCAAAAGGGAATAATACACTTTGTGTGTTGTTGGCCTGAGGACGAGCATAAGCGGAAGGACGCGCTGCGCCAGCACGGAACTGCAGCATGCAAGTGACTATGCGCGTACGTACGTCAATTGTAAATGTTTCCGCCTATGCTCAAAGCGTAAATACAACACAAAAAGCAGAAACCACACTGTGCTTACGCAAATTACTGATAAGAAGTCTCTGGAGCGCGAACCTTGAAGGAAAACGGGAGTAGATTTGGGGCGCGAAAGCTACTGTCACGAGCGGGAAGCGAGTGCGCTTTTTATCGAGATGATACAGATTCAATAATTAGTCCGTGCAATCCAGAGTCCTTGGTACATCCCTACCCCCATTGAAGTTCACATTTAAAATGGTTAAGGTAAGGTTCAAGGTTAGGGCTAGATAAAGATTATGGTTAGGGTTTAGGGTAGGGACGTCCCAAGGATCTCTGATAGCACTGACCCTCAATAATTTTAGCCACTTGTCACCCACAGCGTCTACAGGTGTGCAAGTTCGGCACGGAGTGTCAAACTGGAGCGTTTGACATGGCCCACCGATAATAATTTGATGAAATATCCCATCAAATATTGATTTTACAACACCGTTTTAATAATTAATAATCCATATCGAGAAATATTTTTTTTTACAAGGAATGTAGCCCTAAATGGATTTATTAGGCTCATTTCCATTTTCTTATAGTCCTCAATTGTAATGGGATGATGGATATCGGCTATTACTGATGTCATGGTTCCCTTTAGCGGTATTCTATTGGTATTCTAAATGTATATGCCCAAATTACATTAAAGCAATTTTCTTTCAGTCTCTACTGCAATGCAATAATTAATGCTAATTGAAGATGCCACCTTGCATAATGATTCCCTGTTTTATATCCCAGAGATGTCAATTTAATATTTCTGTAAATGTAATATGGTTATTTAACAATGTGCTGCACATCTCTTGAAGGTTTGGATTGCACCATCAATAGATATTTGTTATGGTTTGTGTTCAGAGTTAGAATAATGAACATGATGCTTATACAGCCATTAGCAGTGGGCACTATGGCCCCATCTGCTTCATGCCAGAGCAGCTGTGCCTTCACAGTTGACTTCATGTTCCATTGGTGTAGTTGCACTCTGAATTAGAGCAAAGCCAGATTCAATATGCTCTGAAAGGTCAAATCTGTAATTGAAAATACATTGTGGCTACTGGGTAGTCAACAACTTTGCCTTTGCCTAATGATCTGTTTAAAATACTAAAAACTATTTTGCAAAGCTGAAGACACATTTGGAACATTTCTATATAATGTATAACTTCAGCAAAAACACTTAATTAACTGGGCTGAGATAAATATACAGTAGATATACACTGTACACTCCAACACATCTATGGTTCAAAAGGCAAATTTCGCGACAAACAGCTATAAGCATCCAGCATCCTTTGAGCAGGGTGATCACAAAGCAGTCTGGCTGATCCTGGATAGGTAGCACTCCTACTTCGAGATGCTTCTAGTTTCTGACTGGTTAGGTCCCTCTAGACAATACTGTTGTGGAACTGAATTATCATATTACATTTCAGTTTCCCACCAAACACTGCTTCTCAAATGAGTCATTCAAAGTAACTGTCTTGTTGATGGACATTTGGCTTGGTTAGGAACATTACTAGTCTGTCACACACAACCAAAGTGATTTACACCTTAACTTGCAACACATGACTGTAACCGGACTCTGCACTTGTGTTCGGTGAAAGTACAATCAGCCATTTTGTCACGCCTTTCCTTCTAATGGTGTTCCTTTCGTTAAATAACTCGTAGCTTGTTAGAAGAAGAGAAGAGCAGTGGGCTCGTGTCACTCTGAACTGGTTGTGATACTGTAAATGGCTTCACTGTAGAGTTACGGCCATGAGTTTATGAGAGCACAACCACCAATACATTTTCAGCGATTGACGAAAAAAAAAAAAAAAATAGATCCAACAATATGTATTTATCCATTTATTTATCTTGTGGGAAACACATTCAACAAGGATGGTTTTTACAGCTGATGATTTGAAAGGGTGGGATCAGAGGCATCATGATCCCAATATCTCTGAGGGGTCACTGATGACTCCATAATGTCTTAATATTCATTCTATAAGACACTGCTAATTATGTATTCTCATCCCAGTGGATGATATTAAGGGGGGCATGTGCCACCCGATGGTGCCAACTCAGGTTCGATGGGCATGATGCCTCTGTGTGGGAGAAACCAAGCACACAAACACACACTGCAGGCTTGTACTTGAGGTTGTTGTCTGTCCATTCTGCACAGTTTTAAGGCTTGGATGTGCCACACAGGGATGAGGAGGATTCTGGGTAGGACTTAAAGGAAAATGTTGACACAGTCCCAACATGTTTTGCTTGTCAACAATCAAGTTTTCAAGATATGTAACTTTAAAAATACAGAAATCATCCCTGTATGATGCATCATATGACGCAAAACGCAGCATCATAGGATGCAAATGTATCATACAGGGATGATTTCTGTATTTTCAAAGTTACATATCTTGAAAACTTGATTGTTGACAAGCAAAACATGTTGGGACTGTGTTAACAATGGACTAATGAAACAAATACCAAAATATTGTTTTTGGGTGGAATTTTCCTTTAAGAATGTGTTTGAACAATTATGTATCTAAAATTGCATCATATTCCCTATATAGTACACTACTTATGACCAGAGCCCATATGGAATAGGGTATAATTTCAGATACAAGCCAACAAGAAAGTACAATCAACAGTGTAAAGACACATACTGTATTATAAGGGGTTTCTTAATCACCTCAGAGGTCACAGTAATGGAGTCTGTTTAACTTTTCCTGCTAACTAACACTTATACAAAATTTTGCCTCATCATCCTCATCCTCACCTTGTAATTAATGAAAACCAAATAAGCATATTTACAATTAAAGTAAAAACAACAAAATCATCTTTGAGGATGAATGACCTACTAAGCAAATGCACGTACCAGTACCATAGATATTATTGTTGTCTTTTTAAAGGGAATACTCTATGTAAAAATGGATAAAATCAGCATTTGGGATAAATAAGGGGACTTATGACAAGATGAATGCCACATCTATTGCGTGGATAAATATTGTGCCATCTTAGCCTACTATTATACATGTTTCCAAGTGAGCAGTTTGATAATAAATACAACATAATGATCGATACTATCTTAACTCTCATCACATACATTCTTAAACCTTTGAGTCTGAGTTTACAGGTCAAGCAAAACATGTAGAACTTTTGATATATCTTTTTTTTTTTTCTTTTACAAAAATGCAGAATTGTTCCCTTTTCATGCAATATACATGTTCCTATGAAGGTAGCTTTGGAGGTTTGTGTTTGCCAGTAGTGATGGTGAGTGAGTGAGGGAGTGTAGGTGGATGAGGTTAGTTCAGTAGTGGTCGGATGCAGTATTAGTGTCTGCTACAGTGGGGTGCTGTCCGTCGGCAACGCCACTATCCTGCTTGCGTCCCTTACTCTAAACAGCGTGAAGTAACGTTAACAGAATGCTCCCGAAACGTTAGTGAACCCGGTGACCCGTCACTCCTGAAAGAGAGAGAGTATCGTTATAGAGCACGTGCAAAGATGAAACAGATGAACACTCCCATTCTTGTTGAAGGTACATCTTTTTCAGAAGGATGGAAAAAAGGAAATGTTTTATGTTATTGTAGCTGTTATGATTGAAGATAAGAAGAATAGCATGAGAGAGGTCATGTGAATACCAGAGGTCATGTGAATATCAGAGGTCGTGTGAATGGCAGAGGTCGTGTGAATGGCAGAGGTCATGTGAATGGCAGAGGTCGTGTGAATGGCAGAGGTCGTGTGAATGGCAGAGATCGTGTGAATGGCAGAGGTCATGTGAATGGCAGAGGTCATGTGAATATCAGAGGTCGTGTGAATGGCAGAGGTCGTGTGAATGGCAGAGGTCGTGTGAATGGCAGAGGTCGTGTGAATGGCAGAGATCGTGTGAATACCAGAGGTCGTGTGAATATCAGAGGTTGTGTGAATGCCAGAGGTCATGTGAATGCCAGAGGTCGTGTGACTGGCAGAGGTCGTGTGAATGGCAGAGGTCGTGTGAATACCAGAGGTCGTGTGAGTGGCAGAGGTTGTGTGAATGGCAAAGGTCGTGTGAATGCCAGAGGTCGTGTGAATGCCAGAGGTCGTGTGAATGCCAGAGGTCGTGTGAATGCCAAAGGTCGTGTGAATACCAGAGGTCGTGTGAATGGCAGTCAACGGTTTGTTCGTTATCAGCAGAAGAACCTTTTCCATCTAAACCAACACTAATCAGACACAGATTCATACAAGCTGCATGCTAAGACATGACCATTTATTTTAAAGGGTTAATAGACTAGACAGCCCCTGCCAAGCAATATGTCTCTACTACAGCATACAGAAACTTTGACAATAAGAAATGTAAACGGGTGTCTCTCTTGAGCATTATGCCATAATAACCAGAACGAGGGTAAATAATGATATAATGTAGTTCAACACACTGATCAATTAACCCCTCATTTGATAGGAATGAGACAAACTGGCAGTGTGAAAACCAGTACACTACCAGAGATAACACAGATAATTATATAGACAACAATCAAAACCAAACTTGAAATTTAGACAAGACAGTAAAAAATGAATTGCAAACACACAACGTTTGAATTGCTTATTGTCAATAATGGTATGAGAAGCTGAAAGGAAATGCAAACATTAGCACCAATAACATTTCCAGAACAGCCATCACAGGCACAGAAGCCAGCCATGGAAGGCTATAGAGAGACTCCATACAGTATATAGAGAGACTCCATACAGTATATAGAGAGACACCATACAGTATATATAGAGAGACTCCATATAGTATATAGAGACTCCATACAGTATATAGAGAGACTCCATACAGTATATAGAGAGACTCCATACAGGATATATAGAGAGACTCCATACAGTATATAGAGACTCCATACAGTATATAGAGAGACTCCATACAGTATATAGAGAGAGAATCCATACAGTATATAGAGAGACTCCATACAGTATATAGAGAGACTCCATACAGTATATAGAGACTCCATACAGTATATAGAGAGAGACTCCATACAGTATATAGAGACTCCATACAGTATATATATATAGAGAGACTCCATACAGTATATAGAGACTCCATACAGTATATAGAGACTCCATACAGTATATATATATAGAGAGACTCCATACAGTATATATAGTGACTCCATACAGTATATATAGAGAGACTCCATACAGTATATATAGTGACTCCATACAATATATATAGAGAGACTCCATACAGTATATAGAGACTCCATACAGTATATATATATAGAGAGACTCCATACAGTATAGAGAGACTCCATACAGTATATAGAGAGAGACTCCATACAGTATATAGAGAGACTCCATACAGTATATAGAGAGACTCCATACAGTATATATATATAGAGAGACTCCATACAGTATATAGAGACTCCATACAGTATATAGAGACTCCATACAGTATATATATATAGAGAGACTCCATACAGTATATATAGTGACTCCATACAGTATATATAGAGAGACTCCATACAGTATATATAGTGACTCCATACAATATATATAGAGACTCCATACAGTATATAGAGACTCCATACAGTATATATATAGAGAGAGACTCCATACAGTATATATAGTGACTCCATACAATATATATAGAGACTCCATACAGTATATAGAGACTCCATACAGTATATATATATAGAGAGACTCCATACAGTATATAGAGAGACTCCATACAGTATATAGAGACTCCATACAGTATATAGAGACTCCATACAGTATATATAGAGAGACTCCATACAGTATATATATAGAGAGACTCCATACAGTATATATATTGAGAGACTCCATACAGTATATAGAGACTCCATACAGTATATATAGAGAGACTCCATACAGTAAATATAGAGACTCCATACAGTATATAGAGAGAGACTCCATACAGTATATAGAGAGATTGCATACATTATATAGAGAGACTCCATACATTATATAGAGACTCCATACAGTATATATATACACTCCATACAGTATATATCTAGAGACTCCATAAAGTATATAGAGAGACTCCATACAGTATGTAGAGAGACTCCATACAGTATATATAGAGACTCCATACAGTTTATATAGAGAGACTCCATACAGTATATATAAACTCCATACAGTATATAGAGAGACTCCATACAGTAAATATAGAGAGACACCATACAGTAAATAGAGACGCCATACAGTATATATAGAGAGACTCCATACAGTATATATAAACTCCATACAGTATATAGAGAGACTCAATACAGTAAATATAGACTCCATACAGTAAATATATAGACAGTCCATACAGTAAATACAGAGACTCCATACAGTAAATACAGAGACTCCATACAGTAAATATAGAGACTCCATACAGTATATATAGACTGCATACAGTAAATATATAGAGACTCCATACAGTATATATATAGACACTCCATACAGTAAATACAGAGACTCCATACAGTAAATATAGAGACTCCATACAGTTTATATAGAGACTCCATCCAGTATATATAGAGAGACTCCATACAGTATATATAGAGAGAGAGACTCCATACAGTATATATAGAGACTCCATACAGTATATGTATATATATATGAGAGAGAGACTCCATCCACACAGAAGGAATCATGATACTATAGTTGACTGTGGAGAGGGAGAGGACTGTGGAAAGCTGAAAGCAGCCCCAGGTTAGTACAGCAAGCTGAGCATCGAGCAGCCCTATGGGGAAGCCGGTGACTGTAGACAGCACAAGAAGCAGAGGATGGATGTGGAGGGAATGGAGAGGGTTACTTGTCAGTGTCCTGCCAGCCAGACCCAGCCGTCACAGACCGGCCGACGTGGTCCCCTTACCTGCGGTCACTCTTCGCCCTCCTCGGGCGTGATCTCAGTCTCTTTGTGGACCACTACTTTGGTCACTGACATGTCAGGGTGCTGCTCTTTGGCCTCCTTTATGGCCTGAGCCAAGGCCTACAGACAGACAGACATTATGCCAAACACCCCATGGAGGGAAACAGAGAGGAAGGTGGAATGGGCATGATCATAATCACAAGGGCAAGGGCTGGACTAGTCACAGTGAGGTTGGGTATACCTCCTTCACAGTGAGGTTGGGTATACCTCCTTCACAGTGAGGTTGGGTATACCTCCTTCACAGTGAGGTTGGGTATACCTCCTTCACAGTGTGGTTGGGTATACCTCCTTCACAGTGTGGTTGGGGATACCTCCTTCACTGTGTGGTTGGGTATACCTCCTTCACAGTGTGGTTGGGTATACCTCCTTCACAGTGTGGTTGGGGATACCTCCTTCACAGTGTGGTTGGGTATACCTCCATCACTGTGTGGTTGGGTATACCTCCTTCACTGTGTGGTTGGGTATACCTCCTTCACAGTGTGGTTGGGGATACCTCCTTCACAGTGTGGTTGGGTATACCTCCTTCACAGTGTGGTTGGGTATACCTCCTTCACAGTGTGGTTGGGTATACCTCCTTCACAGTGTGGTTGGGGATACCTCCTTCACAGTGTGGTTGGGGATACCTCCTTCACAGTGTGGTTGGGGATACCTCCTTCACAGTGTGGTTGGGGATACCTCCATCACTGTGTGGTTGGGTATACCTCCTTCACAGTGTGGTTGGGGATACCTCCTTCACAGTGTGGTTGGGGATACCTCCTTCACAGTGTGGTTGGGGATACCTCCTTCACAGTGTGGATGGGTATACCTCCTTCACAGTGTGGTTGGGGATACCTCCATCACTGTGTGGTTGGGTATACCTCCTTCACAGTGTGGTTGGGGATACCTCCTTCACAGTGTGGTTGGGTATACCTCCGTCACCGTGTGTGTGAACACCTCCGTCACCGTGTGTGTGAACACCTCCGTCACTGTGTGTGAACACCTCCGTCACCGTGTGTGTGAACACCTCCGTCACCGTGTGTGTGAACACCTCCGTCACTGTGTGTGAGAACACCTCCGTCACCGTGTGTGTGAACACCTCCGTCACTGTGTGTGAACACCTCCGTCACTGTGTTTGTGAACACCTCCGTCACTGTGTGTGTGAACACCCCCGTCACTGTGTGTGAGAACACCTCCGTCACTGTGTGTGAGAACACCTCCGTCACTGTGTGTGAACACCCCCGTCACTGTGTGTGAGAACACCTCCGTCACTGTGTGTGAGAACACCTCCGTCACTGTGTGTGAACACCCCCGTCACTGTGTGTGTGAACACCTCCGTCACTGTGTGTGAGAACACCTCCGTCACTGTGTGTGAGAACACCTCCGTCACTGTGTGTGTGAGAACACCTCCGTCACTGTGTGTGTGAACACCTCCGTCACTGTGTGTGTGAGAACACATCCGTCACTGTGTGTGTGAACACCTCCGTCACTGTGTGTGTGAACACCTCCGTCACTGTGTGTGAGAACACCCCCGTCACTGTGTGTGAGAACACCTCCGTCACTGTGTGTGAGAACACTTCCGTCACTGTGTGTGTGAACACCTCCGTCACTGTGTGTGAACACCTCCGTCACCGTGTGTGTGAACACCTCCGTCACTGTGTGTGAGAACACATCCGTCACTGTGTGTGAGAACACCTCCGTCACTGTGTGTGAGAACACCTCCGTCACTGTGTGTGTGTGAACACCTCCGTTACTGTGTGTGAACACCTCCGTCACTGTGTGTGTGAACACCTCCGTCACTGTGTGTGAGACTGTCACTGTGTGTGTGAACACCTCCGTCACTGTGTGTGTGAGAAGACCTCCGTCACTGTGTGTGAGACTGTCACTGTGTGTGTGAACACCTCCGTCACTGTGTGTGTGAGAAGACCTCCGTCACTGTGTGTGAGAAGACCTCCGTCACTGTGTGTGAGAACACCTCCGTCACTGTGTGTGAGAACACCTCCTTCACTGTGTGTGAGAACACCTCCGTCACTGTGTGTGAGAACACCTCCGTCACTGTGTGTGAACACCTCCGTCACTGTGTGTGAGAACACCTCCGTCACTGTGTGTGTGAACAACGACTTTAAGACATCATCGAAAATACTTTATATTGTTATCTGGTCACATTACAACCAGATAAAGACGTATTTTTCTGGTTACTAAAAAGACGATAACAAAACTTGTTACAACTAGTATACAGCGGGACCATGACATCATAAAAGACGGCATAATGATCTCTTTGCCACCAGTTTGTTCGTCGGGTAGGGGACCAAATATCTTGACATCAGCAATGTCTCCAGTTACCAATCGTCTTGTTAAAATAGCTAAGCCTATTTAGTAGCTGTAAGGATACTTAGGATGCATGCTAGAGGACACACAGTGAAAGAGTGAAGAAACAGTATATCCTTTTACCTCGTCATGGTCCATGTCTGCATCACCCGAGATTACGATTCTCTTCTCGATCCTGGTTTCAGAGATGCCTCCTTTCACAGTCTGGAAAAAATGTAATTGAATTTGAGGTATATTTCAGACGTGGAACAACAAAGCCTAAAGGAACCCACAGCTGTAGTATTGGAAGCACCAAGCTTGAAACCAACTGAGCCAATGGAACCACCTAATTAATAGTGAAATGATGCACCACTAACAAACCAGTGGAATCCATATCCACGCCCTATTCACTCATACAGTATGCTACCCATGCCACTGGGTCGTTCCACAAAACTAGTCCCTTTTGGGGAGTGGAACTTGGTGAATTTTAATTTTAACATTCTGTCATAAAGATAACATGTTCAATTTAAAAAACAAAAAAACAAATGGACTACAGTAAGTGCCAAATATAGTAACAGGGTTGACAATTTAATTTCAAATCAGACGTAAATCCCCTTGTGACAGGGGGAATGGAAGCTTGTTGAATGCAAGCTTCACAAAAAAAAAGGAAATTGTAATTTTTTTAATAAAATGCCTGTCTATTTATTGGTAACAGGGTTGAAGTGTAATGCTCAAACTGCTTTCCAACACAAAACACCAGAAAATGTCAAACATAGTAGAACCAGCTCACCTGTTTTTACACTATGATTGGACTATTAGATGTTCAAGGTATTTTTTTTTTAAGGAATAATTTCATCTTATTAAAACGAGAGTTCAGTTCACGTAACAGGGTTGACCTTAAAATGAGGGACAGACGTAAATGAATCATTAATCACATTAAATAAATAATAATCTTTAGAAATTACTTTGTCAAAGAAATAAAATAACTTGGGCTTTACAATGATGGTGAAAACCTGGAGAAGTTTTGGAGTTTAAGTGGGTTAAAATCTTCCTAAAAGTCACAGAGGGTGCACGGAGGGACATGTCAAAATGCTGGATTTATTAATATAAACATTCTGTTTAATTTATTTGTCTATGCGGTCTATATTAAAAGGCACTTCATTTAATATATCAGGCTTTTAAAATGCAATATTGGTGTCACGTATACTCCCTTTCCGGCCTCTAGGTCATCAGGCTGCTGAATATCCCGCACCCCTGTCACCATCGTCTCACGCACCTCACCTGGACTCCATCACCTCCTTGATTATCTTCCCTATATCTGTCCCTCCTCTTGGTTCTTTCCTCAGGTGTTATTGACTCTGTTTTCATGTCGGTGCGTTTGTTTGTGTTACGTGTTTATTGTTGTGTTTATTTATTAAAACACTCCCTGAACTTGCTTCCCGACTCTCAGCGCGCTCGTTACAATTGGTGCACAATTTAAACTTAAAATATCAAAGGGACACAAAAGGGACTCATGGATAAAGCAGCGGTGAATGACAGTGGCACCCCTCTGAGTTGAGGTCAGGTAGTATCTACCTTGGTGATATGTGTGGTTGTGGTGGTGCTGGTGGTGTCTGAGGTGATGGTCTGGGCGCTCATCAACACCCCCGCCTCAGGATCAGCTTCAGCCTGGAACAACATAGACACAATTCATCATCTCAATTGGATGGAAGAACAGGGTCGTATTCCTTAGGCACCAAATGTTGTAAAACAGATTGAAACAAGGAGGAACTACTTGGACGTTTTTTGTTGCAATTAGAGTTTTACAACATTTTCCATTGTGTGCCCTAATGAACACTACCCAGGTCAAAAAGTATATGAGAATATCCAGAATAGAGCATGAGACATAAGTCTGACGAGAGGGCCTTTACCTCTAGTGACTGGTATGTGACAGTTTTCATTTCCGTGTGTATTACAGGGACCCCATGGGTCACATCCACCACGTCTGCCCTGTTGAAGGTTAGGACCTCTGGAGCCTCCAGCACAGACAACTGAGAGAGAGAGAGAGAGAGAGAGAGAGTGAGAGAGAGTGTGTGTGTGAGAGAGAGGGGGGGGGATAGAGTGAGAGAAATAGAGAGAGAGGGATATAGAGAGAGAGCGAGAAGGATAGAAGGAGAGAGAGGGAGGGATAGAGAGAGAGAGAGAAATAAAGAGAGGGGTGGAGAGAGAGGGAGAGAGAGAGTGAGAGAGAGAGAGAGAAAGAGAGGGGGGATAGAGTGAGAGAAATAGAGGGAGAGGGATATATAGAGAGAGCGAGAGGGATAGAGAGAGAGAGGGAGGGATAAAAATAAAGAGAGGGATGGAGAGAGAGGGAGAGAGAGAGAGAGGGAGAGAGATAGAAACAGAGAAATAAAGAGAGATAGAGAGGGATAGAGAGAGAAATAAAGACAGGGATGGAGAAAGAGGAATAGAGAGAGCGGGGGAGAGAAAGAGATATGGATAGAGAGAGAGAGAGAGGGAAAGAGAGAGAGAGAGAGTGAGAGAGAGAGAGAGAGAGACAGAGAGAGGGAGAGAGAGATAAATGAGAAATGAAAATGGGGCAGAAAATAAGATTTCACCCTTATATTTATTTATACACACACAGGCAATCATGTTTGCATGCTCACACACAATTACATTGTCACCGTCTGTCTACAGGACACACAAGCAATTAATGAATGAATTGAAAGGTCATAGAAAGAGGAAAGGGAAAGTTCTGAAGGACTGGCTGTTCATGAGGACCATTCTCTCTCTGATAGAATATTTATACAATTATCAAAATGAATCAAATCAAAATGATAACATAAAATCCCGAAAGCAAATAGCAGAGATGTTGTTATAAAATAAATAGTCATTTTTTTAAATTATGATGGAAGGGGCTACGACACTTAGTGCATCATCCTGGACCATTCACTAAGAATTCATCACAGTTCACCACAGAGTAAGTCTTATGTGGGATTGTGGAAGCATATTAATTCATTTAGGAGAAAGCCAAATGGGTCTACCTGGCAGGATTGTATTTATAAACTGAAACGGTTCACATAATTGAAAACGTCTGTGGACCGATAGACAATAATCCTGCAACAGACCGCTATCTATTCAATCTGTGCTTCTCATAGACGTGTGTCCATAAAACATTCTAATTCATTGCTGCTCATGATTGCCACAAAGGTAATCTACACTGAGTAAAACATGAAGAACAGCTGCTCTTTCCATGACATAGACGGACCAGATGATTCCAGGTGAAAGATATGATCCCTTATTGATGTCACTTGTTAAATCCACTTCAGTCAGTGTAGATGAAGGGGAGGAGACAGGTTAAAGAAACATGTTTAAGCTGTCTAGCAACTGAATATTAGGAAGGTGTTCTTAATGTTTTAAGATACTCAGTGTATCTGAACATTGAGGAAATAGAGCAACAACAAGTCAGGAAGAAATAAACTGTTTCCACTATGATACTGTGTGTATATGTGCAGCTCTAAAATATTATAGCGTTTATAGTGGCGCTGTAAGAACAAACACAGGCCTGCATACACACAATCACACACGCAAGAAGTCCCTCTATGCAATCTTCAACCGTTTTCAATACCTCCCTGGCTGATAGATACAGTAGCATACAGTATGTACAGCCTGCCTGGCCATCTTAATGCTTTCCAATAGAAAACCCAGTGGGCAGGAACAGGGACAGGAAACAGGGAAAAGGACAGTCTCCCACCTGCACATCACTGAACACACAGCAGCACAGGCTGGCTGACTGCTACTATTGGCAAAGAGGAGGGTCAGGACTGGGGGAGTTGGGTAGCTGATTCTGTGGTAATACGACCAAGATTGGGATAAATTGCGTGCTTCCTGCTTATTGGCACTACTAGCTAATGGGAGGCCAAGATTGGGATCATTTGGGGAGAATCTTTCCAGTGATATTACAGGGGAATGGGAAGGCAAGACTGCAACAGATTGAGCACTTTCTAAATAGCATGGGCAAAAAGGAATATGAGACAGGAGTAGCTTTTCCAGTGCTATTGTAGACAAGTGGGAAGGACAGTTAAGGATAGTTTAGGGGGGCACTTATGGAGAGGTACTACAGGTCAATGGGGCAACTAGGGAACATTTTGGGGCTCTTTTGGGGTGTTACCTCCGAGTGAGCCCTTGCAGCAGCTACCTCCCCACTGAGACTCTGCCAGGACGCTCCAATAGGAGAGGGGTGCACGGGGGAGGGGGGCACGAAGCACCCTCTCCAGTCTTGGCTGTTCTCCTTCTCCGCTTCCTCCTCTGAGACTGACCCTGCTGACTCCTCTCCCTCTGACTGACTGTCCAGCCCAAGGCCTAGGCTTCCACCCGAGCCTGGGGCTGGAGTTTTCTCCTCGGCCTCCGCCTGCTTCACCGCCGCCCCTATAGCCTTGTCCACGGCAGCCTTGGCTGCGGCAGTCAGGGCCGGCCCCGCCGAGGCTACGCTAGCGGCGTCACTAGTGTCACTTGCCTCGCTTGGCGTGTCTGAGTCGTCAGAGTGGTCATCATGCATACTCAGCCCTGTAAACCCCAGCATGGACTGAGGCCTATCGTCCTCTATCCCTTCCAGTGAGTCTGTCTCTACCTGCTCAGTCTGATGCTCTGCCTGGTTCTGCAAGTTGTCAGGCTGTTCTGGCTGTGCCGACTTCAGCTCAGGCTGGTCCTGGTCTTTTTCTTGTTGGGATGATACCACCTCTGTCTGCAGCACGATCCGCTCCACCTTCTCTGTTGTCTAACAAAGGAAACAAACAAGACATCACCAACAGTCTTCTTGAACCTTCAATATGGATTGAATCTACAGTAGTATGGAAGCAGATGAAAAAATAGCATGAATCTGTAGGGTGTCCAATCAAAAACACATCTTTTGACCAATGAGTAAACTAATATTATGTGTGCAGATAGTCCTCTAAGAAAAACCAATGGTCCAAACCTCATGTCTCTATCATAATCCATTCAAAAGTGATTGGAGTTTTTACCGTTGTTAGATGGCTTAGATTAGGGAGGCCAGAGGGGAAAAAGTGGTCAGAAATCAGGAAAAGTGCATTGTGTCAGCTAGGCTGGATGCCGTGCAAGAATTAAGGCTATTGGCTACCTGACAGGCTCACTTTCCCTTTGAACTGGTCATCTTTCTTCTCGAATCCGTAGGACATAAAACAATATAGAGGTAAGATAGATATTGATTTTGAGACATGACATGTAGTATTTTCATATTTAAGTATACACTTTATTTTAATTCGAAATTCCTGTTATTATTAGACTTCTCACAAAAACAAGCATATCTCTATAAATTTCAACGGAGCACTGAGTGTATACCAAGCGTTTCATTTTTAAAGCCTTTTACATTTAATTCAGCTCGTGTCATGCTAATTTATATATTTTTGCGACCCTAGGAAACAACTTTGAAGACGACCACAAGATATAAAATCCGCAACAGTTGTTATAAGAAACCTGTAACCTCTATGTCAACAGTTGTTATAAGAAACCTGCACCTCTATGTCAACAGTTGTTATAAGAAACCTGCACCTCAATGTCAACAGTTGTTATAAGAAACCTGCACCTCAATGTCAACAGTTGTTATAAGAAACCTGTACCTCTATGTCAACAGTTGTTCTAAGAAACCTGCACCTCTATGTCAACAGTTGTTATAAGAAACCTGCACCTCAATGTCAACAGTTGTTATAAGAAACCTGTACCTCTATGTCAACAGTTGTTCTAAGAAACCTGCACCTCTATGTCAACAGTTGTTATAAGAAACCTGTACCTCTATGTCAACAGTTGTTATAAGAAACCTGCACCTCTATGTCAACAGTTGTTATAAGAAACCTGCACCTCAATGTCAACAGTTGTTATAAGAAACCTGCACCTCTATGTCAACAGTTGTTATAAGAAACCTGCACCTCTATGTCAACAGTTGTTATAAGAAACCTGCATCTCTATGTCAACAGTTGTTCTAAGAAACCTGCACCTCTATGTCAACAGTTGTTATAAGAAACCTGCACCTCTATGTCAACAGTTGTTATAAGAAACCTGCACCTCTATGTCAACAGTTGTTATAAGAAACCTGCGCCTCAATGTCAACAGTTGTTATAAGAAACCTGCACCTCTATGTCAACAGTTGTTATAAGAAACCTGCACCTCTATGTCAACAGTTGTTATAAGAAACCTGCATCTCTATGTCAACAGTTGTTATAAGAAACCTGCACCTCAATGTCAACAGTTGTTATAAAAAACCTGCACCTCTATGTCAACAGTTGTTATAAGAAACCTGCACCTCTATGTCAACAGTTGTTATAAGAAACCTGTACCTCTATGTCAACAGTTGTTATAAGAAACCTGCACCTCTATGTCAACAGTTGTTATAAGAAACCTGTACCTCTATGTCAACAGTTGTTATAAGAAACCTGCACCTCTATGTCAACAATTATAAGAAACCTGCACCTCTATGTCAACAGTTTTTATAAGAAACCTGCACCTCAATGTCAACAGTTGTTATAAGAAACCTGCACCTCAATGTCAACAGTTGTTATAAGAAACCTGCACCCTATGTCAACAGTTGTTATAAGAAACCTGTACCTCTATGTCAACAGTTGTTATAAGAAACCTGCACCTCTATGTCAACAGTTATTATAAGAAACCTGCACCTCTATGTCAACAGTTGTTATAAGAAACCTGCACCTCTATGTCAACAGTTGTTATAAGAAACCTGTACCTCTATGTCAACAGTTGTTATAAGAAACCTGCACCTCTATGTCAACAATTATAAGAAACCTGCACCTCTATGTCAACAGTTGTTATAAGAAACCTGCACCTCAATGTCAACAGTTGTTATAAGAAACCTGCACCTCAATGTCAACAGTTGTTATAAGAAACCTGCACCCTATGTCAACAGTTGTTATAAGAAACCTGTACCTCTATGTCAACAGTTGTTATAAGAAACCTGCACCTCTATGTCAACAGTTATTATAAGAAACCTGCACCTCTATGTCAACAGTTGTTATAAGAAACCTGTAACCTCTATGTCAACAGTTGTTATAAGAAACCTGCACCTCTATGTCAACAGTTGTTATAAGAAACCTGCACCTCAATGTCAACAGTTGTTATAAGAAACCTGTAACCTCTATGTCAACAGTTGTTATAAGAAACCTGCACCTCTATGTCAACAGTTGTTATAAGAAACCTGTACCTCTATGTCAACAGTTGTTATAAGAAACCTGCACCTCTATGTCAACAGTTGTTATAAGAAACCTGCACCTCAATGTCAACAGTTGTTATAAGAAACCTGTACCTCTATGTCAACAGTTGTTCTAAGAATCCTGCACCTCTATGTCAACAGTTGTTATAAGAAACCTGCACCTCTATGTCAACAGTTGTTATAAGAAACCTGTACCTCTATGTCAACAGTTGTTATAAGAAACCTGTACCTCTATGTCAACAGTTGTTATAAGAAACCTGCACCTCTATGTCAACAGTTGTTATAAGAAACCTGCACCTCTATGTCAACAGTTGTTATAAGAAACCTGTACCTCTATGTCAACAGTTGTTATAAGAAACCTGCACCTCTATGTCAACAATTATAAGAAACCTGCACCTCTATGTCAACAGTTTTTATAAGAAACCTGCACCTCAATGTCAACAGTTGTTATAAGAAACCTGCACCTCAATGTCAACAGTTGTTATAAGAAACCTGCACCCTATGTCAACAGTTGTTATAAGAAACCTGTACCTCTATGTCAACAGTTGTTATAAGAAACCTGCACCTCTATGTCAACAGTTATTATAAGAAACCTGCACCTCTATGTCAACAGTTGTTATAAGAAACCTGCACCTCTATGTCAACAGTTGTTATAAGAAACCTGCACCTCAATGTCAACAGTTGTTATAAGAAACCTGCACCTCAATGTCAACAGTTGTTATAAGAAACCTGCACCCTATGTCAACAGTTGTTATAAGAAACCTGTACCTCTATGTCAACAGTTGTTATAAGAAACCTGCACCTCTATGTCAACAGTTATTATAAGAAACCTGCACCTCTGTCAACAGTTGTTATAAGAAACCTGTAACCTCTATGTCAACAGTTGTTATAAGAAACCTGCACCTCTATGTCAACAGTTGTTATAAGAAACCTGCACCTCAATGTCAACAGTTGTTATAAGAAACCTGTAACCTCTATGTCAACAGTTGTTATAAGAAACCTGCACCTCTATGTCAACAGTTGTTATAAGAAACCTGTACCTCTATGTCAACAGTTGTTATAAGAAACCTGCACCTCTATGTCAACAGTTGTTATAAGAAACCTGCACCTCAATGTCAACAGTTGTTCTAAGAATCCTGCACCTCTATGTCAACAGTTGTTATAAGAAACCTGCACCTCAATGTCAACAGTTGTTATAAGAAACCTGCACCTCTATGTCAACAGTTGTTATAAGAAACCTGCACCTCTATGTCAACAGTTGTTATAAGAAACCTGCACCTCTATGTCAACAGTTGTTATAAGAAACCTGCACCTCAATGTCAACAGTTGTTATAAGAAACCTGTAACCTCTATGTCAACAGTTGTTATAAGAAACCTGCACCTCTATGTCAACAGTTGTTATAAGAAACCTGCACCTCTATGTCAACAGGTGCTTATTATTGGTGCTTATTTATTATTATTATCTTGGTGCTTATTATTGGATGTTGGAGGAAAAGTTCACACTGAATGATTTAGAACGTGAATAATTATATTTGTTTTTTGGTAAAAATGTATTTTAGATCACAAGGAAGTGAAATTTCATCACCAAAGCAAGTTTTCAGCCACTCTGGGCAGAGTGGGTGGATAACCTAGAATCTGCTTCCATACAGTAGGGAAGGGTTACTTCATATGTTAGTACCGATGTGATCTTTCTGAATACATGTTTAAATCATTTAACATGCTGTGCATTGGATGATTGCTTTGTTCCCCACTTTCAGGTATCAAAATGACCTAAAGGTGGAGTAGCGTTGCAAAATCAAATATGCCGGGTGGGTAACGCTCTCACATTCCTCTTCAATAAGGCCCCAGGACCATGTGGTGCCTCTGTCTAGACAAACCATTCCTCTTCAATAAGGCCCCAGGACCATGTGGTGCCTCTGACTAGACAAACCATTCCTCTTCAATAAGGCCCCAGGACCATGTGGTGCCTCTGTCTAGACAAACCAATCCCCTTCAATAAGGCCCCAGGACCATGTGGTGCCTCTGACTAGACAAAACATTCCTCTTCAATAAGGCCCCAGGACCATGTGGTGCCTCTGTCTAGACAAAACATTCCTCCTCAATAAGGCCCCAGGACCATGTGGTGCCTCTGTCTAGACAAACCATTCCTCTTCAATAAGGCCCCAGGACCATGTGGTGCCTCTGACTAGACAAACCATTCCTCTTCAATAAGGCCCCAGGACCATGTGGTGCCTCTGTCTAGACAAAACATTCCTCCTCATAAACCTGTCCACTGTTTTAATAGCCGGCAGGAAGGACGGACGGACAGGGGATAGAAAAGCCTGACAGACAACACAGTGGCTACAGTGACAACATTTCCTCAACAACAAGAACAAACACATCAGTGACAAACAGTACAGATACTGAACAGGTATTTTGCAAAAGAGATGCTATCTCAATGAGAATAACCGGTATAAAAGGTAAAAAAAGAATTTATAGATATGCATGCACTACAACTGTTGTCATCACGTTTGTTGAGTTGTATATTATCTATATATGGTATAAGAGGCCACCTTAAACACGGTCTGACTAAAGGCAGGCGAAGCAGTCCAGACCCGCGTGCTGGTCTGATCTCTGGCCGACTGTAAGAGAGCGGTGAGCTCCGGGGACATCTCCTCAAAGGTCGGCTTTGGCTGAGCAGACAGAGAGATGGGGAGAGTCAACACAACAGGAGTAGAAGAGAGACACACACACAGTTAGATACTGTACGTACATAGGAGAGACAAAGAGACAGGTCTTTCACACAATGCCCAGACACAAGCTCAGGGGACGGGGGGGTTGGACGGGAATATTCATAAGAGCATTGAGGTGATGATTGATAGCTAAGAAAGGTATACTTAGAAGATTGGGTTTGTCAAATTTTATTCTAAAGGATTCAAAAATAATTATGTCAATCACAACCTAGATTGATTTCCTTCTATACAACAATGCAAGAATTACAAAGGTTTCATCAAATTGGTTTCCAACTATTTTAATTCAGTTTGTATGCTATAATATGCAACTCGGAGCAATGCATTTCTTTTACAGAGCACATGGGTAGAAACACCATCCTGTGACATGTCAATCACTGAACTCGAGTTGTTTTTCTCTTGAGAATGTCAGTCATAAAGGCAATAGGTAAGACAGACAAGAGTGTCTTGTGTGTCGGAGGGCCTCCTCTTATGAATAGGGCCAATATCATCATGTCAGATCAAGCTGCAGAGAGGTCAGAGAGAGCAAACCCAGGGAAGTCAAAGTAAAAGTGGCAGGACTGAAGCAATCAGTGGCATACCAACCATAGCATACCGTACCATAAGCCAAAGTGGGAAGCATTCATTTGGTGTGGCTAGCAGCATGGGGACCAGCTTAAAACAAAACACGATTTTCATTTACAAATCGAAATGAAAGAGGTAAACAAATGCCAGTACCCATGGAGCAGCAAGTTTGGCTAAGACAAGCAGTGAACAAATAACATCAAATACAGTGGCAAAGGGATCAAATAAACAGAGCAAACTATAGAAAGAAAAAACAGACTCCCATGCAATTCCCATGAACATTCAGTCGAGTGCAAAACAGCGCCGGGTCCAGCCTTGTTGCAGTGGATAAGACAACCAAACAGGCTGGGGCGGAAGTAGCTTGAGGATAAAGTGGGGGATTAGGGAGAGGGGGAAGAGGAAGTAGCTTGAGGATAAAGTGGGGGATTAGGGAGAGGGGGGGAAGAGGAAGTAGCTTGAGGATAAAGTGGGGGGTTAGGGAGAGGGGGGAAGCGGAAGTAGCTTGAGGATAAAGTGGGGGGTTAGGGAGAGGGGGGAAGAGGAAGTAGCTTGAGGATAAAGTGGGGGATTAGGGAGAGGGGGGGAAGAGGAAGTAGCTTGAGGATAAAGTGGGGGATTAGGGAGAGGGGGGGAAGAGGAAGTAGCTTGAGGATAAAGTGGGGGGTTAGGGAGAGGGGGGAAGCGGAAGTAGCTTGAGGATAAAGTGGGGGTTAGGGAGAGGGGGGGAAGCGGAAGTAGCTTGAAGATAAAGTGGGGGGTTAGGGAGAGGGGGGAAGGGAAGGGGAAGTAACTTCAGGATAAAGTGGGGGTTCAGGGAGAGGGGGGGCAGCGGAAGTAGCTTGAGGATAAAGTGGGGGTTAGGGAGAGGGGGGGCAGCGGAAGTAGCTTGAGGATAAAGTGGGGGTTAGGGAGAGGGGGGGAAGCGGAAGTAGCTTGAGGATAAAGTGGGGGGTTAGGGAGAGGGGGGAAGAGGAAGTAGCTTGAGGATAGAGTGGGGGTTAGGGAGAGGGGGGAAGCGGAAGTAGCTTGAGGATAAAGTGGGGGTTAGGGAGAGGGGGGGAAGCGGAAGTAGCTTGAGGATAAAGTGGGGGTTTAGGGAGAGGGGGGGGAGTAACTTGAGGATAAAGTGGGGGGTTAGGGAGAGGAGGGAAGGGGAAGTAGCTTGAGGATAAAGTGGGGGGTTAGGGAGAGGAGGGAAGGGGAAGGGAAGTAGCTTGAGGATAAAGTGGGGGGTTAGGGAGAGGAGGGAAGGGGAAGTAGCTTGAGGATAAAGTGGGGGTTCAGGGAGAGGGGGGGCAGCGGAAGTAGCTTGAGGATAAAGTGGGGGTTAGGGAGAGGGGGGGAAGCGGAAGTAGCTTGAGGATAAAGTGGGGGTTTAGGGAGAGGGGGGGGAGTAACTTGAGGATAAAGTGGGGGGTTAGGGAGAGGAGGGAAGGGGAAGTAGCTTGAGGATAAAGTGGGGGGTTAGGGAGAGGAGGGAAGGGGAAGGGAAGTAGCTTGAGGATAAAGTGGGGGGTTAGGGAGAGGAGGGAAGGGGAAGTAGCTTGAGGATAAAGTGGGGGGTTAGGGAGAGGAGGGAAGGGGAAGTAGCTTGAGGATAAAGTGGGGGTTTAGGGAGAGGGGGGGAAGAGGAAGTAACTTGAGGATAAAGTGGGGGGTTAGGGAGAGGAGGGAAGGGGAAGTAGCTTGAGGATAAAGTGGGGTTTAGGGAGAGGGGGGGGGGAGTAACTTGAGGATAAAGTGGGGGGTTAGGGAGAGGAGGGAAGGGGAAGTAGCTTGAGGATAAAGTGGGGGGTTAGGGAGAGGAGGGAAGGGGAAGTAGCTTGAGGATAAAGTGGAGGGTTAGGGAGATGGGGGGTTTCAGGTATTTGGGGGGGGGTTCATATCATCCTACCACTTTGGAGGGCGATGGGGTTCTGGATAGATAGGACACAGGGCTGGGGCTCAGACGCAGATCGACCATTTGAGGCTTGGGCATCTTCATGGGGGACTTGGCCATTGGGGACTTGGCCATTGGGGACCGTGGCGAGAGGGGTGTGTGAGGCGCAACAGGGGTGGTGCTCCTGTCTCCCAGGAGAAAAGTCTCCCGTAGCTGCTTCCTGCTGTCCGCTCTCGCGGCATCACTGATGTTCTGGCTGGAGCGGATGGACACTACGTTCCGCATGGCGCCCAGGCCACCGTCGCTGGGCTCGGATGGAGAGGGGGTCCTGGCCTCCTGGATGGTGATCATGGAGGGTCCCATTCCCTCGGATGGAGAAGGGGTCCTGGCCTCCTGGATGGTGATCATTGGGGGTCCGATTCCCTCTATGGGCGGGAGACTCAAGTGGACCGACACCGGCATCTCGTACTCAGTCGATACCGGGATGATCTTCACAGTGGTGGTGGATTGGTCCGCCGCCCTCTTCAGCTCCCTGGCGAACACCGCCGGAGCGGCTACCGCCGCCTCCCCACCATCTTTGGCCTGCGTCGTCATGGTGATGATCTTGCCTGACATGGTGTCGTAAGACTTGCCCAGGGTGTAGGTCTTCTCCTCCATCTCCTCGGTCTTGGACGCTAGTTCACTGCTGAAGCTCTCGTATGGTTTGCCAAACTCCTTGATGACAGCGACACCACTGGCGTCGCCGAGCGCTCCTTCAGCCACAATGTTATCGACGGCCATAACTTTATAGTTGACAATGTTTCTCTTTTCGGCTACCTTAGGAGGGACTTTGCTTACTATTACCCACCCGTCAGAATCCTACATACAAGATACATACAAAGACTGGGGTTAGCCAGTTCAATGGGGGAGTAGGACTTCCAATGGCAGTACCAAGAAGAGCAATAAGGAAGCAACTTTAGACTTGAAGGAACTTAGATCATAGACAGCAACATATACAATATATATGCAAAAGTATGTGGACACCCTTTCAAATGAGTGGATTCGACTATTTCAGCCACACCCGTTGCTGACAGGTATATACAATCGAGCACACAGGCATACAATCTACATAGACAAACTTTGGCAGCAGAATGGCCTTACTGAAGAGCTCAGTGACTTTCAACGTGGCACCGTCATAGGATGCCACCTTTCCAACAAGTCAGTTTGTCAAATTTCTGCACTGCTACAGCTGCCCCAGTCAACTGTAAGTTCTGTTCTTGTGAAGTGGAAACGTCTAGAAGCAACAACGGCTCTGCCACGAAGTGGTGATGAATCACGCTTCACCATCTGGCAGTCCAACGGACGAATCTGAGTTTGGTGGATGCCAGGAGAACACTACCTGCCCCAATGCATCGTGCCAACTGTCGAGTTTGGTGGAGGAGGAATAATGGTCTGTGGCTGTTGTTCATGGTTCGGGCCTCTTAGATACAGAGAATGGAAATCTTAACACTACAGCATATAATGACATTTTAGACGATTCTGTGCTTCCAAACCTGTGGCAACAGTTTGTGGAAGGCCCTTTCCTGTTTCAGCATGACAATGCCCCCCATGCACAAAGGGAGTTCCATACAGAAATGGTTTGTCGAGATCGATGTGGAAGCACTTGATTGTCCTGCACAGAGCCCTGACCTCAACCCCATCGAACACCTTTGGGATGAATTGGAACACCGACTGTGAGCCAGGCCTAATCGTCCAACATCAGTGCCCAACCTCACTAATGCTCTTGCGGCTGAATGGAAGCAAGTCCCCGCAGCAATGTTGCAACATCTAGTGGAAAGCCTTCCCAGAAGAGTGGAGGCTGTTATAGCTGCAAAGAGGGCACCAACTCCATATTAATGCCAATGATTTGGGAATGAGATGTTGACGAGCAGGTGTCCACATACTTTTGGTCATGTATTGTATCACAGTTCTTAGTTAATAGTGTATTGTTAAAAGCGGTCTCTCCATATAGCTCATTGAAGGGTTTTTCTTTATTTTTACTATTTTCTACATTGTAGAATAATAATGAAGACATCCAAACTATGAAATAACACATATGTTATTCATGTAGTAGCCAAAAAAGTGTTAAACAAAAAGACTCTTCAAAATAGCCACCCTTTGCCTTGATGACAGCTTTGCACACTCTTGGCATTCTCTCAACCAGCTTCATGAGGTAGTCACCTGGAATGCTTTTACAACAGTCTTGAAGGAGTTTCCACATATGCTGAGCACTTGTTGGCTGCTTGTTCTTTACTCTGCGGTCCAACTCATCGCAAAACAACTCAATTGGGTTGAGGTCGGGTGATTGTGGAGGCCAGGTAATCTGATGCAGCACTCTATCACTCTCCTTCTTGGTCAAATAGCCCTTACACAGCCTGGAGGTGTGTTGGGTCATTGTCCTGTTGTCCTGATGGTGTATCGCTGCAGAATGCTGTAGTTGCCATGCTGGTTAAGTGTGCCTTGAATTCTAAATAAATCACTGACAGTGTCACCAGCAAAGCACCCCCACACCATCACACCTCCTCCTTCATGCTTCACAGTGAGAACTACTCACGAGGAGATCATCTGTTCACCTACTCTGCTTCTCACAAAGACACAGCGGTTGGAACCAAAAATCTCAAATTTTGACTCAATAAACCAAAGGATAGATTTCCACTGGTCTAGTGTCCATTGCTTGTGTTTCTTGGCCCAAACAAGTCTCTTCTTCTTATTGGTGTCTTTTAGTTGTGGTTTCTTTGCAGCAATTCAAACCATGAAGGCCTGATTCACACTGTCTCCTCTGAACAATTGATGTTGTGATGTGTCTGTTACTTGAACTCTGAGAAGCATCTGTGAAGCATTTATTTGGGCTGCAATTTCTGAGGCTGGTAACTCTAATGAACTTATCCTCTGCAGCAGAAGTAACTCTGGGTCTTCCATTCCTATGGAGGTCCTCATGAGAGACAGTTTCATCATAGTGTTTGATGTTTTTTGCGACTGCACTTGAAGAAACGTTCAAAGTTCTTGCCATGTCTTAAAGTAATGATGGATTGTCGTTTCTCTTTACTTATTTGAGCTGTTCTTGCCATAATAAAGACTTGGTCTTTTACCAAATAGGGCTATATCTTCTGTATACCACCCCTACCTTGTCACAACACAACTGATTGGCTCAAACGCATTAAGGAAAGAAATTCCACAAATTAACTTTTAACAAGGCACGCATGTTAATTGAAAATGCATTCCATGTGACTACCTCATGAAGCTGGTTGAGAGAATGCCAAGAGTGTGCAAAGGTTGACTGGTACTGTACAGGGTCAAATGAGTCACATTGTCATCCACTGCTGACAATGAATAACATACCCGGCAAACCTGGAACATTCCCAAAATATTAGCTTCCCATGAACTTATAGTTAGGGTTTTATCTAACATTAGGATGATAACATCCCAAAAACATTCACATTTTCGAAAACAAAATCTATTTGTTTTCTTATTTTAAATATTTTATGAAATATCCTTGGAATGTTCTCCCAATGTTCACTAAATGTTGTGCACAACATCTGTAACAACCATTACAGAACATTCCCCAAACGTTCTCATTAGGTTTCCAGGTAATGTAATAACACAATGAACCAGTAATGTTTCCAGTAAATGTCCCCACAATGTTCCCACCAGACTGTTCCCAGAAACATTCTAGGAACCTTTAAAGAACAGACTAAATGTTTTCTAGGGACATTCTTGGAACGTCAGGCGAACGTTTTATACAAACATTCTATAATCATCAGCACGACTGGACAGGTTTTCGGTTTAAGAGAACATTTGCCGTGGCCTAATGAATGTTCTGGGAACTGTCACAGAACTAATTAAATGTTGGTTTGCTGGATAGGAATCTAGTCCTACACACCCAAATGGATCATAGGTTAAATGTGTAAGACTCGTCAATAATACATTGGAGTAGCTGGCTCTAATCTAGCCAAGCAGCAGAGATTAAGGTTTTCTAATCACACTGAGATACCTGAACCAGCAGATACTTGTATGTAGTGACAGCTTGGCTACCTACCACAGTAGTCTTAGTATCCACAGGGCTGTTCTTGATGTCCTCCTCAACGCTACCGCCTGCAGCCATGGCTCTCTCTCTCTCATCCTCTCCCTCATCCTCTTGGCTCTACATGAATGGAAAAGAAAAAGAAAAAAGGGAAACAAACTAACAGCATGAATTAAATAGAATTGAAAGTAGCTTTGAGGTGTGCGTGTGTGTGTGGTCTGCATCCTATTGCTGGCACCATTACTCATTACAGAGTGTGTGTGATATTTACTCATTGTGTTTGATAAGAGTGTGTGTGATATTTACTCATTGTGTTTGATAAGATTGTGTGTGATATTTACTCATTGTGTTGGATAAGAGTGTGTGTGATATTTACTCATTGTGTTTGATAAGAGTGTGTGTGATATTTACTCATTGTGTTGGATAAGAGTGTGTGTGATATTTACTCATTGTGTTTGATAAGAGTGTGTGTGATATTTACTCATTGTGTTGGATAAGAGTGTGTGTGATATTTACTCATTGTGTTGGATAAGAGTGTGTGTGATATTTACTCATTGTGTTGGATAAGAGTGTGTGTGATCTGAGATTTCACCAGCGTGTGACTACAGGACTATAGTATCTCTCCAAACGTAGTCACAACATGGCGTTGATATCGGACATATGGGTCTGAATTTATGAGACATTCTCTACAGAGTGCAGACCCACACAGTCCCTCTTCTTCCAGTAGCTCACAAATAAAGAATGAAACAAGGTAGCAAGACTCGGCTGAGTGGTAAACTGTCTCCTTTCCACACTTAATTTAACCACATCCCAACAGTCATAAAAATAAATACTGAATACGCCGTTGTTGCTGCTACATTAATGAATAAAATATCTCCTTTCCCTGGTTACGTCATCAATGCCATTCTCCCGACTGCTTGATGTTCCCACACACACACACACACACACACACACACACACACACACACACACACACACACACACACACACACACACACACACACACACACACACACACACACACACACACACACACACACACACACACACACACACACACACACACACACACACACACACACACCATGCAGAGGGGAGCAGGGTTTCTTCTCCCTAATCCTTCCTCTCTTTTGAAGTCCCCGCATGCTTCTCCATATATATATATCTTAGTGCACTAAAATGCTTAGTCGAGAAGGATGTTTCCAATGGCTTCCTTCTGTCTCTCTCTCCCACCTCCGTTTGGCAAGGTTACAGCTCAAGGATTTATTACTCGTTCACTGGCCAGGCTGCTACAAATCAATCCAGCCCTATTCTGATGTCCCACTGTTAATTGTCCCCTGCTCCTTTCAACGCTTGCTCCTTTTATCTACTTTTGGCTTCAATGGTTGGATAATGTTGCTTACACTTTTTGGCTTCGTCAAGGAGCCGCATCGGAAACACCTCCTTTTACCGTGGCTTAACTTCCATTGAAAAACAGGTTGATGCTTGGTAACTATTTGAAAACAGCACTGGAAAAGAAAGGTAGGTGTCAAATGTTATAATGAGGCAGCGGTTCTTTCATAACAGCTGTTCTTCTATCTCCAGTAGCTGGCTGTTAAGCACCGTCCTCCACCTGCATGGATTATTGAGCAGATTTTCAAAGGGAGGCGGTAGAGGCCCCAGTCTCCAGAGACTTGACATGGAGAGGAAGGATCTCATTCATCTCTTTCCCCCTAAACAACCTGAGCTCACACTGTAGCAGACACATCTCAACCTGAGCTCACACTGTAGCAGACACATCTCAACCTTCTCACACTGTAGCAGACACATCTCAACCTGAGCTCACACTGTAGCAGACACATCTCAACCTTCTCACACTGTAGCAGACACATCTCAACCTGAGCTCACACTGTAGCAGACACATCTCAACCTGAGCTCACACTGTAGCAGACACATCTCAACCTGAGCTCACACTGTAGCAGACACATCTCAACCTGAGCTCACACTGTAGCAGACACATCTCAACCTGAGCTCACACTGTAGCAGACACATCTCAACCTTCTCACACTGTAGCAGACACATCTCAACCTGAGCTCACACTGTAGCAGACACATCTTAACCTTCTCACACTGTAGCAGACACATCTCAACCTTCAAATCATAGCCTCAAAAGTGAATATGTTATTTCTCTTTAGATCAGGGTTGTGTATGTACATCCAGCAGGTTTTCTAACCTGATTCAGCTTATCAAGGAGCTAATGAGCAGCTGATTAGTAGAATCAGGTGTTAGAGCAGGAATGGAACAAAAACCTGCTGTCACGCCCTGGCCTTAGTATTCTTTGTTTTCTTAATTATTTTAGTTAGGTCAGGGTGTGACATGGGGAATGTATGTGTTTTTTGTAGTGTCTAGGGTGGTTGTAAAGTTTAGGGGGTTTATTAGAGTAGTTGGGTTCATGTTTAGTATAGAAGTCTAGCTGTGTCTATGGTTGAGTGTAGGTATCTAGGAAAGTCTATGGTTGCCTGAATTGGGTCTCAATTAGAGACAGCTGGTTATTGTTGTCTCTGATTGGGAGCCATATTTAAGGCAACCATAGGCTTTAGCTGTTTGTGGGGAATTGTCTATGTTGAACGTAAGTAGCTTGTGTGTGTGTGCACTTTCGTTTGTAGCTTCACGGTTGTTTGTTGTTTTTGTATAGATTGTATAAGTGTTTCGTTTCGTGTTCATCTTCAAAATAAAGAGAAGATGTATTTTGCACACGCTGCGCCTTGGTCCACATTCTCTAAAGAAGACGATCGTGACAGAATTCCCCACCAACCATGGATCAAGCAGCGTGAGCGGAACCAACAACAGCGGCAAAGTAACCAGGACTCATGGACATGGGGGGAAATATTGGATGGAAAGGGACCCTGGGTTCAACCAGGAGAATATCGCCGCCCTAAAGCTGAGCTGGAGGCAGCGAAAGAAGAGAGGCGGCGATATGAGGAGGCAGCACGGAAACAAGGCTGGAAGCCCGTAAGTCAAACCCAAACATTTCTTGGGGGGGGGGGCTCTCGGGTAGTTTAGTTGGGTCAGTCGGGAGACGTGAGCCAACTCCTCCTGTTTACCGTAAGGAGCCGGTGAGGGCGGATTTGGAGGAGAGTGACGCAGAGACAGTAAAGGAGTTAATGGAGAAATTAGAGGAGAGAGTTATGAGGGATGTATTGGTTTGGTGCATGAGGCACGGCATCCGTCCGAATGAACGTGTTGGTGACTTAATGTCACCGGGAACAGCTCTCCATACTCGTCCTGAGGAGCGTGCTAGCCGTCTGGTTAAGATAGTGCCTACAGCACGCACAAAGCCTCCTGTGCGTCTCCAGAGTCCTGTACGTCTTGTTACTGCTCCTCGCACTAGCCCTGTGGTGTGTTTTCCCAGCCCAGTACCACCAGTGCTGACACCACGCACCAGGCTTCCAGTGCGTCTCCAGAGCCCTGTTCCTCCTTCACGCACTCTCCCTGTGGTGCGTGTCTCCAGCCCAGTGCCTCCAGTCCCGGCACCACGCACCAAGCCTCCTGTGCGTCTCCAGAGCCCTGTACGCACGGATCCTTCTCCCCGCACTCGTCCTGAGGTGCGTGCCCTCAGCCCGGTACCACCAGTTCCGGTACCACGCACCAGTCCTATAGTGCGCCTTGAGAACTCAGTGTGCCCTGTCCCTGCTCCCCACACTAGCCTTGAGGTGCGTGTCTCCAGTCCGGTACCACCAGTTCCGGTACCACGCACCAAGCCTCATGTGCGTCTCCAGAGCCCTGTATGCACTGTTCCTTCTCCCCGTATTCGCCCTGTTGTGCGTGCCCTCAGCTCGGTACCACCAGTGCCGGTATCACACATCAGGCCTATAGTATGCCTTGAGAGTCCAGTGTGCCCTGTTGTTGTTCCCCGCACTAGCCTGAAGGTGCGTGTCCTTAGCCCGGTACCTCCAGTTCCGGCACCACGCACCAGGCCTACAGTGCGTCTCAGCCGGCCAGAGTCTGCCGTCTGCCCAACGGCGCCTGAACTGCCCGCCTGCCAAGCGGCGCCTGAACTGCCCGCCTGCCAAGCGGCGCCTGAACTGCCCGCCTGCCAAGCGGCGCCTGAACTGCCCGCCTGCCAAGCGGCGCCTGAACTGCCCGTCTGCCAAGCGGCGCCTGAACTGCCCGTCTGCCCAACGGCGCATGAACTGCCCGTCTGCCAAGCGCCGCATGAACTGCCCGTCTGTATTGAGCCTTCAAAGCCGCCCGTCTGTATTGAGCCTGCAAAGCCGCCCGTCTGCCATGAGCCTACAGAGCCGTCCGCCAGACAGGAGCCGCCAGAGCCGTCCGCCAGACAGGAGCCGCCAGAGCCTTCCGCCAGACAGGAGCCGCCAGAGCCTTCCGCCAGACAGGAGCCGCCAGAGCCTTCCGCCAGACCGGATCAGCCAGAGCCTTCCGCCAGACCGGATCAGCCAGAGCCTTCCGCCAGACCGGATCAGCCAGAGCCTTCCGCCAGACCTGACCAGCCAGAGCCGTCAGCGAGCCATGACCAGCCAGAGCCGTCATCCAGCCATGACCAGCCAGAGCCGTCATTCAGCCATGACCAGCCAGAGCCGTCATCCAGCCATGACCAGCCAGAGCCGTCATCCAGCCATGACCAGCCAGAGCCGTCATCCAGCCATGACCAGCCAGAGCCGTCATCCAGCCATGACCAGCCAGAGCCGTCATCCAGCCATGACCAGCCAGAGCCGTCATCCAGCCATGACCAGCCAGAGCCGTCATCCAGCCATGACCAGCCAGAGCCGTCATCCAGCCAGGATCCGCCAGAGCCAGCCAGCCAGGATCCGCCAGCCAGCCAGGATCCGCCAGCCAGCCCAGTGTTGTCCCTCAGTGCGGAGCTGCCGTCCCTCAGTCCGGAGCTGCCTCTTATCCTGGTGCTGCCCCTTATCCCGGTGCTGCCCCTTATCCCGGTGCTGCCCCTTATCCCGGTGCTGCCCCTTATCCCGGTGCTGCCCCTTATCCCGGTGCTGCCCCTTATCCCGGTGCTGCCCCTTAGTCCGGTGCTGCCCCTTAGTCCGGTGCTGCCCCTTAGTCCGGTGCTGCCCCTTAGTCCAGTGGGGTTAATTTGGAGGGTGGTCATTTGGAGGAGGATACGAAAGCGGGTAGTGACTAGGGTGGGGACCACGACCAGTGCCGGAGCCGCCGCCGTGGACGGAAGCCCACCCAGACCCTCCCCTAGACTGTGTGCTGGTGCGCCCGGAGTTCGCACCTTAAGGGGGGGGGTTATGTCACGCCCTGGCCTTAGTATTCTTTGTTTTCTTAATTATTTTAGTTAGGTCAGGGTGTGACATGGGGAATGTATGTGTTTTTTGTAGTGTCTAGGGTGGTTGTAAAGTTTAGGGGGTTTATTAGAGTAGTCGGGTTTATGTTTAGTATAGAAGTCTAGCTGTGTCTATGGTTGAGTGTAGGTATCTAGGAAAGTCTATGGTTGCCTGAATTGGGTCTCAATTAGAGACAGCTGGTTATTGCTGCCCCTTAGTCCGGTGCTGCCCCTTAGTCCGGTGCTGCCCCTTAGTCCAGTGGGGTTAATTTGGAGGGCGGAGCCATATTTAAGGCAACCATAGGCTTTAGCTGTTTGTGGGGAATTGTCTATGTTGAACGTAAGTAGCTTGTGTGTGTGTGCACTTTCGTTTGTAGCTTCACGGTTGTTTGTTGTTGTCACGTTCCTGACCTGTTTTCTGTTGTTTTGTATGTGTGTGATGGTCAGGGCGTGAGTTTTGGGTGGGCAGTCTATGTTTTCTGTTTCTATGTTGGTTTTGGATTGCCTAGTATGGCTCTTAATTAGAGGCAGGTGTTTTGCGTTTTCCTCTAATTGAGAGTCATATTAAGGTAGGGTGTTCTCACTGTTTGTTTGTGGGTGATTGTCTTCCGTGTCAGTGTATGTGCGCACCATACGGGACTGTTTCATTGTCGTTAGGTATTTGTAGTCTGTTCCTGTTCGTGCGTTCTTCACGTTGTATGTAAGTTCGTGTCCAGGTCTGTTTACTTCATTTTGTTGTTTTGTAAAGTATCAAGTGTTCTTCGTGTGTTTAGTTTCGTCTTGTTTATTAAAATTCATTATGTATTCACAACCCGCTGCATTTTGGTCTTTTGATCCTTCTCTCCTCTCCTCGTTTGAGGAGGAGGATTACGACACCCGTTACAGTTGTTTTTGTATAGTTTGTATAAGTGTTTCGTTTCGTGTTCATCTTCAAAATAAAGAGAAGATGTATTTTGCACACGCTGCGCCTTGGTCCACATTCTCTAAAGAAGACGATCGTGACACCTGCACACTGGCCACCACTGGATTAGATGCCACTAGATTTCTAATGTTGATGTTTCCACCCAGTGAGGTTCTACTAAATGTTTTATAAAAAATGGAGAGGTCTCTACAAGGTACGTGGATGTCTCTCTCTCTCTCTCTCTCTCCATTCAGTCCCTCTCTGATTTAACAGTGAACTTACCGGTACCTCGTCGAGTTCCAGGGGTTCGATCATGGGGGCCTCGTCAAGGCGCGGCGAGCGCAGGGGGGACGATGACAGCCTCTTCTCCCATTCGGTAAGGCCAGCCGAGTCGGCGCCCGTCTCCAGGAACGACCTCTTGAGCTCACTGATGTTGGTCGTGTGTTTCAACAGCTCCTCCGGCGTGCCCACTGTGTCCTGAGGAGCAGGAAGAGACGTCATCTTACTGATAATGATACACTACTGTTACTGTTAGGGTTAGTTACTGTTAGGGTTAGTTACTGTTAGGGTTAGTTACTGTTAGGGTTAGTTACTGTTAGGATTAGTTACCGTTAGGATTAGTTACCGTTAGGGTTAGTTACCGTTAGGGTTAGTTACCGTTAGGGTTAGTTACTGTTAGGGTTAGTTACTGTTAGGGTTAGTTACTGTTAGGGTTAGTAACCGTTAGGGTTAGTAACCGTTAGGGTTAGTAACCGTTAGGGTTAGTTAGGGTTAGTTACTGTCAGGGTTAGTTACTGTCAGGGTTAGTGACCGTTAGGGTTAGTGACCGTTAGGGTTAGTGACCGTTAGGGTTAGTGACCGTTAGGGTTAGTGACCGTTACTGTTAGGGTTAGTAACCGTTAGGGTTAGTAACCGTTAGGGTTAGTGACCGTTAGGGTTAGTGACCGTTAGGGTTAGTGACCGTTAGGGTTAGTGACCGTTAGGGTTAGTAACCGTTGGGGTTAGTAACCGTTAGGGTTAGTTACTGTCAGGGTTAGTGACCGTTAGGGTTAGTGACCGTTAGGGTTAGTGACCGTTAGGGTTAGTTACCGTTAGGGTTAGTAACCGTTAGGGTTAGTTACTGTTAGGGTTAGTTACTGTTAGGATTAGTAAACGTTAGGGTTAGTTACTGTTAGGGTTAGTTACCGTTAGGGTTAGTTACTGTTAGGATTAGTTACCGTTAGGGTTAGTTACTGTTAGGGTTAGTAAACGTTAGGGTTAGTTACTGTTAGGATTAGTAAACGTTAGGGTTAGTTACCGTTAGGGTTAGTAACCGTTAGGGTTAGTTACTGTTAGGGTTAGTTACTGTTAGGGTTAGTTACTGTTAGGATTAGTAAACGTTAGGGTTAGTTACTGTTAGGATTAGTAAACGTTAGGGTTAGTTACCGTTAGGGTTAGTAAGCGTTAGGGTTAGTAACCGTTAGGGTTAGTTACTGTTAGGGTTAGTTACTGTTAGGGTTAGTTACTGTTAGGGTTAGTTACTGTCAGGGTTAGTGACCGTTAGGGTTAGTGACCGTTAGGGTTAGTGACCGTTAGGGTTAGTGACCGTTAGGGTTAGTGACCGTTAGGGTTAGTGACCGTTAGGGTTAGCGACCGTTAGGGTTAGCGACCGTTAGGGTTAGTGACCGTTAGGGTTAGTGACCGTTAGGGTTAGTTACTGTCAGGGTTAGTAACCGTTAGGGTTAGTTACTGTTAGGGTTAGTTACTGTCAGGGTTAGTGACCGTTAGGGTTAGTGACCGTTAGGGTTAGTGACCGTTAGGGTTAGTTACTGTTAGGGTTAGTTACTGTTAGGATTAGTTACTGTTAGGGTTAGTTACCGTTAGGGTTAGTTACCGCTAGGATTAGTTACCGTTAGGGTTAGTAAACGTTAGGGTTAGTTACAGTTAGGGTTAGTAAACGTTAAGGTTAGTTACCGTTAGGGTTAGTTACCGTTAGGGTTAGTAACTGTTAGGGTTAGTTACCGTTAGGGTTAGTTACCATTAGGGTTAGTTACCGTTAGAGTTTAGATGTTACATGTGTATGGATGTCAAGTCAATATAGCAGTGTTGTGTTATGTTGTTTAAGATTGTGCAATATGTTTTATGTCCATGAATTTAAAAAAATACTGAAAATAAAAATCCATGGAAAACAAGAATGCCACTGGACGCTAAAGCGCAAGCTAAAAACCAACAAATGAATGAGAGAGTGAATGCAATAGAAAATCAACTGTGTTTTGTGAGACAAATTACACATCTGAATCTTTGGGAGAGCAGCTTGTGTGCTGCTATTCAAGTAGCATGGCTAAGTATCACCGTGGTGACAGATTGACAAATGTAATGTTCATTACTTTGATGCATGTTTGTATTATGTTCACAGCTGCAGTATAATGAGCTGAATATATAATGTCATAATCTATCCGAAACAGGACTCTCTTTTCTAATGAATTATCTGCATTTTGTGGCGAATCCTAACTTTCACTTAAGTAACATTTTCACTTAGTCTCCCATTGACATCAATGCATGACTAAATGGAAGTCAGGATTTGCCCCTTTTTAAGGAAGCATTCATAGATATCAATAGAACTCAACATCCTCTTACTCTCTATGTAGCAATAACTTCCACCTGGCATATGCTGTTAATACAGTATGTATTACGTCAATAAAACAAAATCCCCAAATAAAAGTAAGCATGTTAGTGATTAAACATCAGACAACATTAGTTTAAAACAATATGTTATCATCATTAGTAAAAACTACCTGTTACAAACCCCTCATGCTGTCTGTTATAACTACCTGTTACAAATCCTCATGCTGTCTGTTATAACAACTACCTGTTACAAACCCCTCATGTTTTCTGTTATAACAACTACCTGTTACAAACCCCTCATGTTGTCTGTTATAACTACCTGTTACAAACCCCTCATGTTGTCTGTTATAACAACTACCTGTTACAAACCCTCATGCTGTCTGTTATAACTACCTGTTACAAACCCCTCATGTTTTCTGTTATAACAACTACCTGTTACAAACCCCTCATGTTGTCTGTTATAACAACTACCTGTTACAAACCCCTCATGTTGTCTGTTATAACAACTACCTGTTACAAACCCCTCATGTTGTCTGTTATAACAACTACCTGTTACAAACCCTCATGCTGTCTGTTATAACTACCTGTTACAAACCCCTCATGCTGTCTGTTATAACTACCTGTTACAAACCCCTCATGCTGTCTGTTATAACAACTACCTGTTACAAACCCCTCATGCTGTCTGTTATAACAACTACCTGTTACAAACCCCTCATGTTGTCTGTTATAACCACCTGTTACAAACCCCTCATGCTGTCTGTTATAACAACTACCTGTTACAAACCCTCATGCTGTCTGTTATAACAACCACCTGTTACAAACCCCTCATGCTGTCTGTTATAACAACTACCTGTTACAAACCCCTCATGTTGTCTGTTATAACTACCTGTTACAAACCCCTCATGTTGTCTGTTATAACAACTACCTGTTACAAACCCCTCATGCTGTCTGTTATAACAACTACCTGTTACAAACCCCTCATGCTGTCTGTTATAACTACCTGTTACAAACCCCTCATGCTGTCTGTTATAACAACTACCTGTTACAAACCCCTCATGTTTTCTGTTATAACAGCTGCCTGTTACAAACCCTCATGCTGTCTGTTATAACAACTACCTGTTACAAACCCCTCATGTTGTCTGTTATAACTACCTGTTACAAACCCTCATGCTGTCTGTTATAACAACTACCTGTTACAAACCCCTCATGCTGTCTGTTATAACTACCTGTTACAAACCCCTCATGCTGTCTGTTATAACAACTACCTGTTACAAACCCTCATGCTGTCTGTTATAACAACTACCTGTTACAAACCCCTCATGTTGTCTGTTATAACTACCTGTTACAAACCCCTCATGCTGTCTGTTATAACAACTACCTGTTACAAACCCTCATGCTGTCTGTTATAACAACTACCTGTTACAAACCCCTCATGCTGTCTGTTATAACTACCTGTTACAAACCCCTCATGTTTTCTGTTATAACAACTACCTGTTACAAACCCCTCATGTTGTCTGTTATAACAACTACCTGTTACAAACCCCTCATGTTGTCTGTTATAACAACTACCTGTTACAAACCCCTCATGTTGTCTGTTATAACAACTACCTGTTACAAACCCCTCATGCTGTCTGTTATAACAACTACCTGTTACAAACCCCTAATGCTGTCTGTTATAACTACCTGTTACAAACCCCTCATGTTGTCTGTTATAACAACTACCTGTTACAAACCCCTCATGTTGTCTGTTATAACAACTACCTGTTACAAACCCCTCATGCTGTCTGTTATAACTACCTGTTACAAACCCCTCATGCTGTCTGTTATAACAACTACCTGTTACAAACCCCTCATGCTGTCTGTTATAACTACCTGTTACAAACCCCTCATGTTGTCTGTTATAACAACTACCTGTTACAAACCCCTCATGCTGTCTGTTATAACAACTACCTGTTACAAACCCCTCATGTTGATGACATAAAAAATGGTCATTCCACTGTTACTGTCCAAACCAAGTCCTTGAGCAAAAGTCCCCACCATGCACTAGCCTGCTGTTCCATACAATACCAACCTCTAACATCAGCACACTATGTCTGACAAACACATTCTCCCGCTTTATTCATCTTATGAGATTGTTCTGGAAAGAAAATGACAGTCCGTTAGATTTTATTACATGTCAAATCTATATCTCCTCGTAGATTGCAGCTGTTGATTGTGCAGCCTTCAGTGATTTTGAATCCCAGGTTCACAGGTTGTGGGTGAAATGGTCGTTTGACCAGCTGTGGATAAAATGAGTGGTAATGTCTGTTAAGGTGCCATACTTTAGTTAGTATACCTGTGTCTTTAACTCGGACTCATCCTCCTGGTCCGACTGGCAGCATGGGAAGCACAGAGAGGGAATTTGATATCAAAACCGGAATACAACACACGTTATAGCTTACGAGAGGAACTATCAAATAACATCAGATATTGTTGAAATAGAAATGTGAAACCAAAGAACGTAAGATTTCTACAAGAGATGAGAGTTGAGGTGACTAGTGACTACCCATGTTACAAACCTCCGTGGCTGTCAGTTCACCATCGACACCAGTGTCAGTCAGTTCAGTCTGTTAAGTAGTAACACAACAGCATGAGGAGAAAGAGAACCGTGGCTAACAGCTGAGTATAGCATTTCCCAGAACTCATATTTACCTAAACATTAGCTATTAGGAAAAGTGGTTGAACAAAGTAGTGACAGTAAACTGTTTTCGGGGTAAAAAAAAACCCAACAGGAAATGCATTAAAACATATTCAGATGACCTATGCCAACATAATATCATTAAACTACATTACAGATGACTCCACCAGCTTGAGGTCACTCTCCCGCCTTATAAATGTTCATCACGAATGCAATTAACGTTAGTAGTTTGACCTTTGGATTCTACTAAGAACCCTTATCCTAGGTAACTAGTAAGTACAGACATTACATCTGCCAAAGTTCATTCAGGTTAAGCGCCTTGTCATCAATTTGTTCACTAAAAAAAGCCATTTTTATTTCTACATTTCAAATAGTCTGGCCCTGCCTTTCGCTGAGTGTTCTGGCACTGATCTGAAGTTGCACCTCTGCCAGAGTATTGAAGGTTCAGGTCAGTTCTCCATTAGTGACTTATCAGGGACCTGCCTACCTGATAGAGAGAGTGGCAGAGCGTGAAAGCACGGGGCGGCATCCCCAGACAATGAGATTTGTGCTACTTTGCTACCCTGGAAGGAGAAAGGCCATCTGGCTCTAGTCTGTCTGGCAGAATAGCTCTGGCTGGCGCTAGCTACTTTCTACTCTTGGCTCCGGCAATAAACAGCTGTCATTTTCAGAGTGGAATCTGGGTACTCAGAGGAAGGTATTATAGAATGCTCTCGGGGGTGGGCAAAGGACAGAGATATTTGATTGGGTGTGGAGAACTATACCTTGGTGTCGTGTCGAATGGGAGAGGTTGGACTTGGTAGAGAGATCTCGGTGGCTTTCGTGGTCTCATCCTCCTCCTCCACCTCCTCCACCTCCTCCACCTCTACTTCCACCTCTACTTCCACCTCCACTTCCACCTCTTCCTCCGCCTTCCTCTCCTCCACCTTTTTCTCCGGTGTCACGGTGGTGATGAGGTCGCTCATGGCGATGCCCTTCGCCCTTCCGTATAGGTCCGAGCCCATCTCTGAAGCATGCACATAGACGCACATGCACGCACACGCACGGACACAAGCACGCACATACCCACAGACACATACACACACAGATCATTTTCCATTTAGGGAATTGTCATTTTCCTTTAACGGAGGCAATATTGCAGGTCAGCGGGTTGGAGAGGTAATGCTAATGAGCTACAGTCTGTATCAGCATAGTCATCACAGCCATTGATTCAGGAGATACAGGAGATATTAAATCCCATTCTTGTTGATAATAACAAATAATAACATATTATCAACATCAGAGCTTTTCTATCAGATATGATCTGTAATTAAAGCAATATTCTGAAACCATTGTGTGGTTTGAAATGACAAAGCTAGCCCTGAGCATTTCATATACAAAAGTATGTGGACACCACCACAGCATACAATGACATTCTAGACAATTATGTGCTTCCAACTTTGTGGCAACAGTTTGGGGAAGGCCCTTTCCTGTTTCAGCATGACAATTCCCCGCGCACCAAGCGAGGTCCATACAGAAATAATTGTCGAGATCGGTGTGGAAGAATTTGACTGGCCTGCACAGAGCCCTGACCTCAACCTCATCAAACACCTTTGAGATAAATTGGAACGCCAACTGCTAGCCAGGCCTAATCGCCCAACATCAGTTGCCGGCCTCACTAATGCTCGTGGCTGAATGGAAGCAAGTCCCTGCAGCAGCAATGTTCCAACATCTAGTGGAAAGCCTTCCCAGAAGAGTGGCGGCCGTTCTGTCAGCAAAGGGTGGAACAACTCCATATTAATGCCCATGATTTTGGAATGAGATGTTTGATGAGCAGGTGTCCACATACTTTAGACTTATATAGATCATGTAGTGTAGCTGCTCATAGCATCTTATCAGCAGTATGATATTATACAACAATATCATCAAGAGTTTCAGGTTAAACAGTAAGCAACTAGTGAAATACCAGGGTCCACATTTATGAGGAGAAAAGGGGTTTTCTGATTTGCTATCAGTTTCCATGCAGAGGTTTTTCTGATTGGTTGACTACTCTCATCATAAATGCTCTCTATTTACATCTTCTTGGACTGAAATGCTAAATCCCTGATAACCTGTCATGTTTAAGCTCCTCTATACGCAGGCCTTATAAACATTCTTTAACTTACCGCAGCTTTGGAATGTTCCCCATTGACTGGAAATCAAAGGCTCAAACTACTTGTTAAAGGATCCTTTCACACACTGAAATATCAATAAAAAAACTACTGCATCAGGGTCTAAACGAGTCAGGAAATCCAAAGGTATTGGATGTGCTGTTAACTGACAAATAAAAAGATGCTCCATCGTTGCTATGAGTCAGTTACAGATAAGAGAATGGACTGCATCCCCGTTGTGGAACCAAACACAGCTAAGAAACTGTATTCTATCATTCAGACAAGACAAACACATATCCTAACCAATATTAACTGTATCTAGGTTAACTTGTACCATCTCCCTACATCTGTGACAGCACAGAAAGCACTCTGACTCCATGGGGTACATTGATACCCCAGGTAATCTTAGGTTTTATTACATACAGTCGGGAGGAACTACTGAATATAAGAGCAACGTCAACTCACCATCGTTACGACCAGGAATATGACTTTCCCGAAGCGGATCCAGTGTTTTGCCTTCCACCCAATACAATGGATCTGATCCCAGCCGGCGACCCTAAGCGACGCCGTAAAAGGGGCAAACGAAGCGGTCTCCTGGTCAGGCTCCGGAGACGGGCACATCGCGCACCACTCCCTAGCATACTACTCGCCAATGTCCAGTCTCTTGACAATAAGGTTGATGAAATCCGAGCACGGGTAACATTCCAGAGAGACATCAGAGATTGTAACGTTCTTTGCTTCACGGAAACATGGCTCACTCGAGAGACGCTATCGGAGTCGGTGCAGCCAGCTGGTTTCTTCACGCATCGCGCCGACAGAAACAAGCATCTCTCTGGTAAGAAGAGGGGCGGGGGGGGTATGCCTTATGATTAACAAGACGTGGTGTGATCATAACAACATACAGGAACTCACGTCCTTCTGCTCACCTGACTTAGAATTCCTCACAATCAAATGTCGACCGCATTATCTACCAAGGGAATTCTCTTCGATTATAATCGCAGCTGTATATATTCCCCCCCAAGCAGACACATCGATGGCCCTGAACAAACTTTATTTGACTCTATGTAAACTGGAAACCACATATCCTGAGGCTGCATTCATTGAAGCGGGGGATTTTAACAAGGCTAATCTGAAAACAAGACTCCCTAAATTCTATCAGCATATCGATTGTGCAACCAGGGCTGGTAAAACCCTGGATCATTGTTATTCTAACTTTCGCGACGCATATAAGGCCCTCCCCCGCTCTCCTTTCGGAAAAGCTGACCACGACTCCATTTTGTTGCTTCCAGCCTACAGACAGAAACTAAAACAAGAAGCTCCCGCACTCAGGTCTGTTCAACGCTGGTCCGACCAATCTGATTCCACGCTTCAAGACTGCTTTGATCACTTAGAATTCCGTGGATTCCGTGGATTGGGATATGTTCCGCATTGCGTCCAACAACAACATTGACGAAAACGCTGATTCGGTGAGCGAGTTCATTAGAAAGTGCATCGGCGATGTCGTACCCACAACAACTATTAAAACATTCCCAAACCAGAAAACGTGGATTGATGGCAGCATTCGCGTGAAACTGAAAGCGCAAACCACTGCTTTTAACCCCGACAAGGTGCCGGAAACATGACCGAATACAAACAGTGTAGCTATTCCCTCCGCAAGGCAATCAAACAAGCTAAGCGTCAGTATAGAGACAAAGTAGAGTTGCAATTCAGCGGCTCAGACACAAGAGGTATGTGGCAGGGTCTACAGTCAATCACGGATTATAAAAAGAAAACCAGCCCCGTCGCGGACCAGGATGTCTTGCTCCCAGACAGACTAAATAACTTCTTTGCTCGCTTTGAGGACAATACAGTGCCACTGACACAGCCCACTACCAAAACCTGCGGACTCTCCTTCACTGCAGCCGACGTGAGTAAAACATTTAAATGTGTTAACCCTCGCAGGGCTGCAGGCCCAGACGGCATCCCCAGCCGCGTCCTCAGAGCATGAATGTATCACTAGCCACTTTAAACAATGCCACTTAATATAATGTATATGTATATACTGTACTCTATATCATCTCCTGCATCTTGCCATCTTTATGTAATACATGTATCACTAGCCACTTTAAACTATGCACTTTTATGTTTACATACCCTACATACCCTCGATACCATCTACTGCATCTTGCCTATGCCGTTCTGTACCATCACTCATTCATATATCTTTATGTACATATTCTTTATCCCTTTACACTTGTGTGTATAAGGTATTAGTTGTGGAATTGTTAGGTTAGATTACTCGTTCGTTATTACTGCAATGTCGGAACTAGAAGCACAAGCATTTCGCTACACTCGCATTAACATCTGCTAGCCATGTGTATTTGACAAATACAATTTGATTTGATTTGATGTTACGAGCTGGGAGAAAAAGTGAGTAAATGTCAAGTCTCCTTATAGATACGGGCCCACATTAGCCAATAGCGGCCAAGCTAACACAACAAGGCGTTTTTTGTTTCCTCCATATTTTTTGGGAAACAAACAACTGCAAGTGAACAGCTGTAAAGCGAAGGCCATTGGTGCATTCCCATGCTAGGCAGGGACCCTCCCCAATCAGCACGGGAGCATGCAAGCCTGGTCAGCACTGAGGGGGGAGTCTCTAACAAGGGCCCAAAATACAAAACAAAATGGCCCTCTTCAAAAATAGGAAAAGGGAAGAAGCAGAAATGTGATAATTAACTAGCAGGCATAGATAGCAGGGGCTACATCTACTGTTAGCGCGTACAGAGACACACAGTGCATGATATCTACCTGTTGGTTTAGCGCCGTTAAAACTAGCAGGTGGTTCAATTCTCGGGGATACAGACTGGGGGGTATTCCTTTTGGGTGAACTCCTTTTGGGTGAACTCCTATTGGGTGATCTCCTATTGGGTGAACTCCTATTGGGTGAACTCCTATTGGGTGAACTTCTATTGGGTGAACTTCTATTGGGTGAACTCCTATTGGGTGAACTCCTATTGGGTGAACTCCTTTTGGGTGAACTCCTTTTGGGTGAACTCCTTTTGGGTGAAATCCTTTTGGGTGTACTCTGCGAAGCTGAGGAGGATTGCATAGAAATTCAATATTAACATGATGACATAATACTATTCAAATCTGAGCATTAGGGAGTCAGCTGAGCACTTGAGAGAATATTGTTGGTTTATATTATAATTCTGTAGAAATATTGACTATGGATTTGAATACATGAATGTTAAAGGATGTGTATGTTGTGTCTGGTTGACAGTGTTATGGAAAGCCTCAGACTAAGAGATGGAGTTTAGTCTTACAGTGCTAGAGGATGGATACACTTTTGGATGGGAGGAGAACCAACCTTCAGACACTGAACTGGCTCCCATCAATGAGGAGTTGACACATAAATATCAATGTTGCCTTTTCGGTCCAATGATAATGACGAGTCTGAATCTAATACGGGCCCCGAGGAGGCTCATATTCAATTGGCACCACACCCAATTGGCAGAGTCTCTCTTCCACATCAGTTAGCTAGTGAAATTCCGCCAAAAGAGCTCGTCACCCCGAGATGAGACATCAGATGGAGACGCCACCTACAACAACATTTACATTCAAATGGACCGGTTTTCATCCACAGTTCTGATACGATAGTGACGGCCCACGCCGGCAATCAAGACAAAGATAGCTGGCTCACAGAGCTCTGGAGGGGGCATAAATAAAATGAAAAAACAAATTCTCCAATTAATCAATGAACGGGGCCGAACAGGGGAGAAACTGGGGGTTACAGGGGAGGATGGGGGAGAACGAGTGGGAACAGGGGAGAATGGGGGAGAACAGGGGGTTACAGGGGAGAATGGGGGGTTACAGGGGGTTACAGGGGAAAATGGGGAAGAACAGGGAGTTACAGGGGAGAACACGGGGTTACAGGGGAGAACGGGTGGGAACAGGGGAGAATGGGGAGGAACAGGGGGTTATAGGGAGGAACAGGGGGTTACAGGGAGGAACAGGGGGTTATAGGGAGGAACAGGGGGTTATAGGGAGGAACAGGGGGTTATAGGGAGGAACAGGGGGTTACAGGGAGGAACAGGGGGTTACATGGAGGAACAGGGGGTTATAGGGAGGAACAGGGGGTTACAGGGGGGAACAGGGGGTTATAGGGGGGAACAGGGGGTTACAGGGAGGAACAGGGGGTTATAGGGAGGAACAGGGGGTTATAGGGAGGAACAGGGGGTTATAGGGAGGAACAGGGGGTTACAGGGAGGAACAGGGGGTTACAGGGAGGAACAGGGGGTTATAGGGAGGAACAGGGGGTTACAGGGGGGAACAGGGGGTTATAGGGGGGAACAGGGGGTTACAGGGAGGAACAGGGGGTTACAGGGAGGAACAGGGGGTTATAGGGAGGAACAGGGGGTTACAGGGGGGAACCGGGGGTTACAGGGAGGAACAGGGGGTTATAGGGAGGAACAGGGGGTTACAGGGAGGAACAGGGGGTTATAGGGAGGAACAGGGGGTTACAGGGGAGAACAGGGGGTTACAGGGGGGAACAGGGGGTTACAGGGAGGAACAGGGGGTTACAGGGAGGAACAGGGGGTTATAGGGAGGAACAGGGGGTTACAGGGGGGAACAGGGGGTTACAGGGGGGAACAGGGGGTTACAGGGAGGAACAGGGGGTTACAGGGAGGAACAGGGGGTTATAGGGAGGAACAGGGGGTTACAGGGTGGAACAGGGGGTTATAGGGAGGAACAGGGGGTTACAGGGGAGAATGGGGGGTTACAGGGGTTTACAGGGGAGAACGGGGGGTTACAGGGGTTTACAGGGGAGAACGGGGGGTTACAGGGGTTTACAGGGGAGAATGGGGGGTTACAGGGGTTTACAGGGGAGAATGGGGGGTTACAGGGGTTTACAGGGGAGAATGGGGGGTTACAGGGGTTTACAGGGGAGAATGGGGGGTTACAGGGGTTTACAGGGGAGAATGGGGGGTTACAGGGGTTTACAGGGGAGAATGGGGGGTTACAGGGGGTTACAGGGGAGAATGGGGGAGAGCAGGGGGTTACAGAGGGGAACAGGGGGTTACAGGGGTTTACAGGGGAGAACGGGGGGTTACAGGGGTTTACAGGGGAGAACGGGGGTTTACAGGGGTTTACAGGGGAGAATGGGGGGTTACAGGGGGTTACAGGGGAGAATGCAGGAGAGCAGGGGGTTACAGGGGTTTACAGGGGAGAATGGGGGGTTACAGGGGGGAATGGGGGGTTACAGGGGAGAATGGGGGGAGAGCAGGGGGTTACAGGGGGGAACAGGGGGTTACAGGAGAGAATGGGGGAGAACAGGGAGTTACAAGGAGGAACAGGGGGTTACAGGGGGTTATAGGGAGGAACAGGGGGTTACAGGGAGGAACAGGGGGTTATAGGGAGGAACAGGGGGTTACAGGGAGGAACAGGGGGTTACAGGGAGGAACAGGGGGTTACAGGGAGGAACAGGGGGTTACAGGGAGGAACAGGGGGTTACAGGGGGGAACAGGGAGAACGGGTGAGGACAGGGGAGAACAGGGGAGAACGGGTGGGACCAGGGGAAGATGGGGTTACAGGAGAGAACGGGGGAGAACAGGGGGTTACAGGGGAGAACAGGGGAGAACGGGTGAGGACAGGGGAGAACAGGGGAGAACGGGTGAGGACAGGGGAGAACAGGGGAGAACGGGTGAGGACAGGGGAGAACAGGGGAGAACGGGTGAGGACAGGGGAGAACAGGGGGTTACAGGGGAGAACGGGTGAGGACAGGGGAGAACAGGGGAGAACAGGGGAGAACGGGTGAGACCAGGGGAGAACGGGTGAGGACAGGGGAGAACAGGGGGTTACAGGGGAGAACAGGAGAGAACGGGTGAGGACAGGGGAGAACAGGGGAGGACAGGGGAGAACAGGGGGTTACAGGGGAGAACGGGTGAGGACAGGGGAGAACAGGGGAGAACGGGTGAGGACAGGGGAGAACGGGGGAGAACGGGTAGGACCAGGGGAGAACGGGGGGTTACAGGGAGGAACAGGGGGTTACAGGGGGGAACAGGGGGTTACAGGGAGGAACAGGGGGTTACAGGGGAGAACAGGGACAATAGGGGAGAACAGGGGAAAACGGGGTTACAGGAGAGAACGGGGGAGAACGGGTGAGGACAGGGGAGAACAGGGGAGAACGGGTGGGACCAGGGGAAAATGGGGTTACAGGAGAGAACGGGTGGGACCAGGGGAAAACAGGGGAGAACGGGTGAGGACAGGGGAGAACAGTGGAGAACGGGTGGGACCAGGGGAGAACTGGGGAGAACAGGGGAGAACAGGGGAGAACGGGTGAGGACAGGGGAGAACAAAAGCAGAGGGTGCGTTGCCGAGCGAAGATGTCAAAATAACACAATGGGGTTATAATGATAAATTCCTGTGGCGAGTATCCATTCCCTCTTCGTACACAGCCGCTGTCACTATGAGCCATTTAACTGCAGCTACCTCTGTGAGCTGGCCTGAAAAATAAAGGACATTACCTGTGGTCTGGGACTGGTTGATAAAGACAAGGGAGAGGGGGACAGCCCTGGCTACTTTGAGGGGATGAAAAGGCGATGTGAGTGCAGAGCAGCGAGGATAAAACAACGGCTACAAGCTGTAATGAGTCTGAGCGGCATACTGAGGCTTTAGCGACTTCACAGCACGGCTGCTTAGGGAGGTTCTCTTAGGCTTTCATGTAGACTGGGAAATGGTGAAGCTATCAAGGAAACGGCCACATTCAAGACAAACGGTGAACAAAATGGCTCTGTGGAGAATATAAAGTTGCATTGTTGCATCGTTCTAGGGAATTTCAAGGGAAAGTATACCAAATACCAATTCCCTATTCACGCCAGTGGCACTTGTAAGCCCATGACAGGTCTGGGAGGACCTGAGTGAATGTCAATGGTTGTGAAGACCAAATCAAGTGTGATTGATTGACAGATGTCACAATGTGTGCAGTGGTATGGCCATTATGACAGATGGGTTCATTAATTGATTGGTGCCTGAGCTGTATGGTCAAATGTACTGCCCTCTTGATACCCTATCAGCTGAATTCAACAGCTAGTGCAGCAATTCAACAGCAAGATATAGTGACTTCAAAATAGGCTGGACATAGAGACAGAGGGGGACAAGGACAACATGATTTTCTTGTTCATTTAGGTTGAGTTGTTTTTGGTTGATGTCCTGTACCTAGCTTTATGGTGGCGCACTCAATGCTTTCAGGCTAACTTTTCCAACACAAACTCTATGGGAAGAAATGTGACACAATCGTCTTTCATTCCTAAGAGAAATGATGCTGGAACTACGAACCTCCGTCCAGGCTGCGCGACATGATGTAGCGCTTGCTGGTGGAGCGCTCGAAGCGGGGTGCCGGACGGACGATCTGGGAGCTGGCTCGTCGCGTCTGGGCCTGGGTTCTCCCGCTGTATCGGAACTTAGAGCCCAGGTTTAGGAACTTCTTGGGGGGAGTTTCTGGAGACACCAACCTAGAGGACAGAGAGGAATGGTGAGGTCAGGAGAACAAGGAGGAGACATGAATCTACCTAGAGGTCAAGAAAGCCACACTATGACAGCAGGGATAGGCAAATTATCCTGGAGGGAAGCAGGGCATGCAGGCTTTTGCTCCAGCCCAGCGTGAAGATAATCAAGACAATATACAATAGCTATAAATTTACTTTCAAAACCCTCCACTGAAATGGCAGATGTCTACACGTTGAGGTGGTGTCACGTTCCTGACCTGTTTTCTCTTGTTTTGTATGTGTTTAGTTGGTCAGGGCGTGAGTTGGGGTGGGCATTCTATGTATTGTGTTTCTATGTTGGGTTTAATGTGTTGCCTGATATGGTTCTCAATTAGAGGCAGGTGTTTGACGTTTCCTCTGATTGAGAACCATATTAAGGTAGGCTGTTCTTACTGTTTGTTTGTGGGTGATTGTCTTCCGTGTCTGTGTATGTGCACCACACGGGACTGTTTCGTTTGTTCGTTTGTGTTGTCTGTACCTGTTCGTGCGTTCTTCGTGTATTTGTAAGTTCTCATGTTTTAGGTCAGTCTACGTCGTTTATTTGTTTTGTAGTTTATTCAAGTGTTCTTCGTGTTTCGTCTGTTTGTAAATAAATTCATTATGTATTCACAACCCGCTGCGCCTTGGTCCGCTCATTCACCACAAGACGACCGTTACAGGTGGTGGCCCAGGTCTCACCTGAAAAAGGTGTGGTGCTCCACGCAGACTTTCCATAGTCTCTTGGCCGCCCTATGGTTGGGGAGCTTGAACCCGATGGTGCTTTCAAACTGCTCAAACTGACGGCAAAACATACAGAAAAAACACACACACATGTCATTCTATGTGATGCCATTCTACGTACATGAAACATGATAGGGACACTTCTTTCATGTGAGGTGCTTTCATGTCAGGAGGGCCATGCTGACATGCTTACCTCTCCGGGGCGTATTTTGATGTAGAAATTATTCCTTTTATAGGAGATCTTGAGGACCTTGGGCCAGGCGAACCTGTTGATGCGCAGGCGGTCACGGTAGATCAGAAGACCGCTAGAGCACACGCCCAACATGATCTCAACACCCTCAGAATCCTGGGAAGGACCGGCAGGAACACACACCGTGGTCAACAACTTGACACTGCTATACTTTTTATTTTATTCTTTACTGCAAAATTCCTGAAACCTCTGCCAACTGGTATAAAAAAAACTGGGAACTTTAGGAAAGTTTCTGGAATGTTGTAACTCTAACTAGTTTCACATTGGAGGTAGCCTGGGTGTCAGTCAGTTTGGGCTTGACTCAACCCACTTTTTGGATGTTGTCCTCAGTTTACTGTCGGCAGGGCTAGTCAACTCCATGCCTACAGGGCCAAAGTGCTCCTGGTTTTCTTTACTACCTAGTAGTTAATTGACTGATGAATGTTACTAATTGACCCAGAGAGTCCAGAGGTGTTTCGGCCCTCCAGGCCTGGTGTTAAACGGTCCTGTTCTACAGTATGCCCACTCTTTACTAGACTCCTATACCAAGTAGAAATAATAGAGCTTCCTCTTTTATTTCTTATTTCTGGTGTTTTTTATTTGTGTTTTCGTTATACTTTTTAAAATATTGAATAATGCACTGTTGGGTAGGGCTTGCAAGTTCAGCATTTAACTGTACTTGTGCATGTGACAAATAAAATGTGACCACAATAACAGGAAAGTAGTTGACTAATGCCAAAACAGACTGAAAACCAGGCTAAAAAAGGCTTCTTGAGTGTAATAAAAAAATTGGTTCACAATATCCAGACACCACCACTTTCTCCTACAAAGAAGATAGACGGCCTGAGACACCTGGCGATGCAGCAAGCCAATTATCATTTCTCAATGACGGATTCAAATTAGCTTTGTCATTTTTCAAAAATTACATGAAAACATCATGAAAGCTGTTGTAATGTCGACGGACACATTTCACCGAAACCAAGAACTCAAGAGACAAGAAATGGACTTACATTAACAGAAACCAATTATTTATCTTAAAACTATCTATTATCACAGCTCCCACTTTCACTAGTGATATATCTGGCTTTGTTGCCAAGAGCAGGTCTTTCTCAATTGCCCAAAAATTCTGTCCTCTCCTCACCTCTTCTCCTTCATTGCACTGATCTGAAAGAAGTGACCAGGTGAAAGCCAGTCTAATGATGATCTTCCACCATATTGTTTTTACCTCTCACGTTCCAATCAGTGCAGATGAAGTTAAGGAGACAAGAGTAGCACAGATTTTGAAGACAATTTACAGAGCACACTGATGTACTTGTCTTAGCTATGTAAATGTGTACTGAACAAAAATATAAATGCAACATGCAACAATTTTCAAAGATTTTAATGAGTTACAGTTCATAGAAGGAAATCAGTCAACTGAAATTCATTAAGCCCTAATCTATACATTTCACATGACTGGGCAGGGACGCAGCCATGGGTGGGCCTGTGAGGGAGCCAGGCCCAGCCATTCAGAATGACCCCCCCGCCCCCCACACACACAGATATTTTAATGAACATTAAAATATCTGGCAACAGCTCTGTTGGACATTGCTGCAGTCAGCATGCCAATTGCACGCTCCCTCAAAACGTGAGACATCTGTGGCGTTGTGTTGTGTGACAAAACGGAGCATTTTAAATAGGCCTTTATTTGTCCCCAGCACAAGGTGAACCTGTGTAATGATCATGCTGTTTAATTCGCTTTGTGATATGCCACACCTGTCAGGTGGATGGATTATCTTGGAAAAGGAGAAATTCTCACTAACAGGGAATTAAACATATTTGTGCACAACATAGCGTAGCGTTTATATTTTTGTTCAGTATAGTTTAGGGTAGTAACGAGCAACACTCAGGTATGTTCAGCTGTGCTGTTCTATGAACTGTGTTCCAGTTTCATAGATGCTGAAGGTCTACAATGCAGCAGGGGGCATTTTGTCTAAACTTTCATTCGCACACCTAAGTACATCGCAATATGATGGCATTGCAAGGCCAGTGAATGTAATGGTGATGGAGGAGTCTATCACTCATGAGGCAAAGCCTATGACTGCAGGGACATCTACTCTTGTCTAAAATCTAATGCCATGTTCCAATTTTCACACTAGCATACCACCTGAAATGCATTCCTGATTGCTTCATTCACGTGGCATGTTAGTGTGGATATTGGAACGTAGCCTATGTGGGGCTAAGATGGCTGATACTAGTCACATGACGTCACGATGATGAGGCCTTCCCCAAAAGGTCTTGAAGTCTGCAGATCAACACAGTTGGGGTGTCACAGAGCAGATGGGGGGACAGAGGGGTTCCACAACTCCCTGTGAGTGGGATATTAGCACTGGGGCTATGAAGGGTGGGGGGTGGGTGATGTCCTATACCTCACAACAGCCACCTAAGAGACTACAACTACAGGCATCCACAATGTCAACTCGAAACTGTGGTGAGCCAACCCACAGCTCCAAACGATGGACTCTAACAGTCCAAGGTCATGCACAAAGACAGGGGTTTTCAGACAGGGACACATGTAACATACATGTAACTACATACACACAAACAAAATGCAAGCCTTACCTCGCCCTTAGCTGGAGACAAGCACTCAAACAGGCTTCCTACCAACTAGGACATTCAGTAAAAATAAGAAAACACAGTCACAGGCTGTTCTGACCAGAGGGAGGGTTTCCATGCTATCAGTGTCATCTCTTATTTGGTTATTAATGCAAATCTTAAGTGCTTATAGCGGCATGTCATTATTTCATTATTATTATTTTTCAAGACAAAACAATATGCTTACTCTCTTACACATTTGGTGTGAGGAGGTGTTGTGAAACATTTTTGGTTTGAATGGTTTTTCCGTCATTCACATGAGGTCCGATGATATAACCCAATCAATCGTTGGGTCAGGTTATATATACATTGCTGGCTACGGACCTGTATTATTATTATTATTATTCATGTTTTGACCCCTTTTTCTCCCCGATTTTCGTGGCATCCAATTGGTAGTTACAGTCTTGTCTCGTCGCTGCAACTCCCGTACGGACTCGGGAGAGGCGAAGGTCGAGAGCCATGCGTCCTCCGAAACACAACCCAATCAGGCCGCACTGCTTCTTCACACAATGCTCACTTAACCCGGAATCCAGTCACAACAATGTGTCAGAGGAAACACCGTGCACCTGGCGACCGTGTCAGCGTGCATTGCGCCCGGCCCGCCACAGGAGTCGCAGATGCATTATGGGAAAGGACATCCATGTCGGCCAAACCCTCCCCTAACCCGGTTGACGCTGGGCCGATTGTGCGCCACCCCATGGGTCCCCGGTCGTGGGCGGCTGGGACCGAGCCTGGACTCGAACCTAGAATCTCTAGTGGCACAGCTAGCCTTAGACCACTGCACCACTCAGGAGGCCACGGCAACAGAAATGCAAATGTCCAAACATTTGTTTCTTTGATGAAGACAAAAATGTGCCATATTTGTGCCATATACAGCCAGAAGAGGACTGGCCACCTCTCATAGCCTGGTTCCTCTCTAGGTTTCTTCCTAGGTTTTGGCCTTTCTAGGGAGTTTTTCCTAGCCACCGTGCTTCTACACCTGCATTGCTTGCTGTTTGGGGTTTTAGGCTGGGTTTCTGTACAGCACTTCGAGATATTAGCTGATGTACGAAGGGCTATATAAAATAAACTTGATTTGATTTGTAAAAAGTTGAGCTAAGATCTAAAAAAAAAAAAATACTGGTATTTTATCTGACTGTGTCATTTCCATTCAAATCTATTATATTTTATCTGACTGTGTCATTTCCATTCAAATCTATTATATTTTATCTGACTGTGTCATTTCCATTCAAATCTATGGTAATTTATCTGACTGTGCCATTTCCATTCAAATCTATGTCAGCGAATTGGGCCAGAGTTTTTGATTTACTTGGTTACTTAGATTTGGGTAGTTGGTCCTAAAATGTGATCCCCAGCTGACATTGCAAACAACAGAAACAACCAACATAGTTACAAAGGAACAATATTCAAGACAAAACAGAGATTAGCAAGTAATAGGTAGACCATGTATAGCGAACACACCTCTAATAGGCTAAATTCATTAATTTAAACTAAACTAAACTTATTTCTCCTAGACCTGGGTTTTTGAGGTGTCACTGAGAGCAGTACACAACACCATGGATTGGACCTGAAGTGGGTTTTGAGGTGTCACTGAGAGCAGTACACGGCACCATGGATTGGACCTGAAGTGGGTTTTGAGGTGTCACTGAGAGCAGTACACAACACCATGGATTGGACCTGAAGTGGGTTTTGAGGTGTCACTGAGAGCAGTACACAACACCATGGATTGGATCTGAAGTGGGTTTTGAGGTGTCACTGAGGCAGTACACAACACCATGGATTGGACCTGAAGTGGGTTTTGAGGTGTCACTGAGGCAGTACACAACACCATGGATTGGACCTGAAGTGGGTTTTGAGGTGTCACTGAGAGCAGTACACAACACCATGGATTGGACCTGAAGTGGGTTTTGAGGTGTCACTGAGAGCAGTACACAACACCATGGATTGGATCTGAAGTGGGTTTTGAGGTGTCACTGAGGCAGTACACAACACCATGGATTGGACCTGAAGTGGGTTTTGAGGTGTCACTGAGAGCAGTACACAACACCATGGATTGGATCTGAAGTGGGTTTTGAGGTGTCACTGAGGCAGTACACAACACCATGGATTGGACCTGAAGTGGGTTTTGAGGTGTCACTGAGGCAGTACACAACACCATGGATTGGACCTGAAGTGGGTTTTGAGGTGTCACTGAGAGCAGTACACAACACCATGGATTGGATCTGAAGTGGGTTTTGAGGTGTCACTGAGGCAGTACACAACACCATGGATTGGATCTGAGGGTTCAAACAACAATGATCCAAATGGCTATTGAAGCTGCTGGGGGTCAAAGGACAGGGAACCAGGCAGCATCATGCAGCTGCTGGGGGTCAAAGGACAGGGAACCAGGCAGCATCATGCAGCTGCTGGGGGTCAAATGACAGGGAACCAGGCAGCATCATGCAGCTGCTGGGGGCCAAAGGACAGGGAACCAGGCAGCATCATGCAGCTCCTGGGGGTCAAAGGACAGGGAACCAGGCAGCATCATGCAGCTGCTGGGGGCCAAAGGACAGGGAACCAGGCAGCATCATGCAGGTCATAACAATAGGGCTTTTTCAATTCATGACAGGGCAGGAATTTTGAAAAAAAAACAGCAGGGTTGGGGTCAGTAACAGGTAGCCTGTTTTGTCAAAGTTGAATTAGGCCACTTTACCTTGGCATGGTGCAGGTCAACTCCGTACATGGAAAGCTTCTTCACGTTTTCCAGGAAGTGCATCTCAGCGTCAGCTGGCGTCATTCCTCTGGAGAGATAAAGACACAGATTTTTGTATGGCTTTTTGACAGCTACTTTTGAGACCATGACCTTCTCTTCCACCAGACAGACGGACAGACACATGTACAGACCACCAGACTGACTTGTAGTTCTAGAGAGACAGACGGACAGACACATGTACAGACCACCAGACTGACTTGTAGTTCTAGAGAGACAGATGGACAGACAACTAGACTGACTTCTACACTCTTAGAAAAAAAGGTGCTATCTAGAACCGAAAAGGGCTGTCCCGATAGGAGAAACCTTTGAAGAACCTTTTAGGTACCTTTTGGTTCCAGCTAGAACCCTTTTGAGTTCCACGTAGAACCCGTTCCATAGAAGGTTCTACGTGGAACCCAAAAGAGTTTTACCTGGAACCAAAAAGGGTTCTCGTATGGGAACTGATGAAGAACCCTTTCTTCTAAGTGTAGTTCTCAACAGACAGACTAACTTGTAGTTTTTGTGCAGGTCCATGACCTTCTCCTCCAGCTCCTTGGTCTGGTTGGGGGCGAAGCGGAACTCGCTGACGTAGTCCGTCCCAGACTCCTCGAGATCGTAGTCCCCCAACTCTGATTGAACCGTGTAGGATCCCAGCACCGTGTGGGTGGCGAAAGAGCATGGCAGACGCCCAGACACCACGTCATCCCTCAACTGGAGGCACAGGTAATATCTGGAAGGGGAGAGAAAGGGATGAGAGGGCGAGGGACAGATAGAGAGGGGTGAGGAAAGAGAAAGGAGAGTGAGGGATGGAGTTTGTGTCATGAGGAGAGACAAAAGTGTGAGAGAAATGGAGAAAAAAGAGAAAGAGAAAAAGAGCGAGAAATAGGTAATTGGAAATAAAATGCACACAGCACAGTATTTCATTGATAAAAAAAATTAATTTGTTATTATGCTTATATACACTGAGTATACCAAACATTACGAACACCTTCCTAATATTAAGGTTCATCCCCCCAGCCTCCCGAGTGGTGCAGTGGTCTAAGGCTAGCTGTGCCACTAGAGATTCTGTGTTCCGAGTCCAGGCTCTGTCGCAGCCGGCTGCGACCGGGAGACACATGTGGCGGCGCACAATTGGCTCAGCGTCGTCTGGGTTAGGGGAGGGTTAGGCCGGCAGGGATGTTCTTGTCCCACCGCGCACTAGCGCCTCCTGTGGCGGGCCGGGCGCAGTGCACGCTGACACGGTCGCCAGGTGTACCGTGTTTCCTCCGACAAATTGGTGTGGCTTGCTTCCGGGTTAAGTGAGCATTGTTTGAAGAAGCAGTGCGGCCTGATTGGGTTGTGTTTAGGAGAACGCACGGCTCTCGACCTTCGCCTCTCCCGAGTCCGTACGGGAGTTGCAGCGATGAGACAAGACTGTATCTACCAATTGGATACCACGAAATTGGGGTGAAAAAGGGGTCAAAATAAATAAATAAACGTTTCATCCCCTTTTCCCCTCAGAACAGCCTCAATTCGTTGATTTTACAAGGTGTCGAAAGCGTTCCACAGGGATGCTGGCCCATGTTGACTCCAATGCTTCCCACAGTTGAGTGAAGTTGGCTGGATGTCATTTGGGTGCTGGATCATTCTTGATACACACAGAAAACTGTTGAGTGTGAAAAACCCAGCAGCGTTGTAGTTGTTGACACAAACCGGTGTGACTGACACCTACTACCATACCCCGTTCAAAGCCACTTCAATCTTTTGTCTTGCCCATTCACTCAAGGCTTAAAAATCCTTCTCTAACCTGTTTCCTCTCCTTCATCTACAGTGATTGAAGTTCACCTGGATTCACTTGTTCAGTCTATGTCATGAAAAGAGCAAGTGTTCTTAATGTTTTGTATACTCAGTGTATATCCCGAAAGTAGAACTATAGAAAGTGTAACCTTGTAATATCCTCAGACAGCTGGGCAGGGTCTGGAGGGTAGAACTTCACATTGAATGAAAAATTCCAGGCGGCTCCTGCAGCGTACAAAAACAAATATTTAATTGAAATGACCATTGAACAGCAGGAAATAACCCAGATTGTGCCTTTAAGCCGGAGTAACTAGCATGCGGGCTAACTTTCAAACCACGCAGAGAAATAACGTTCAAAAGCCCATATTCTACACACCTCTGATCTGTTTCTTCATCTCCTTGGATTGGTCTAACCAGTTCTGGTTCAAGAGTTCAAGAAGACAGTGTTAATTCACGTCAAAACATGTTCAAAACACCCCTAATTATACAGCAAAATCAACAAGACAAATTCCACCTTTTGGTTTTCGATGTCCCGGAATGTGATGCCAAAGTAGTCCTTTTCCAGGAGGTTAAGCTGCTCACACACTTTGTCAAATAACACATGGCCTCTCTCCCGTTTCTGCAGATAGAGACACTTAGATTAACCTACATTCTATTAGTCCTGAAATTATACATTGGACAGATGTATACTGCGGCATACAATGTTTCGGATCTCAAACCCCTCCTAAATGACAACGGCATCCCAGCGCACTAAATTGTGATATATTCCTCCCACCGGTTCGGGAGCCGTTTAATGATGGATAGCACTAAAGAAGAGAATCCACACGACTCAACCATGACTCAACTCTCTACAGGGGAAGAAGTCGCCTGTTATAAGGGCTCCACTCCCATCTCCCAGCATCACACCATTTTATGTCACATCATGATGAGTGTCCTAATGTCTGCTACCCTGCCTGGCCCTCGCAGGGTGAGATCCAAGGCTCCCTGCCGCCATGATACGTCAACCTGTGAGGCTCCTATTGCTACCTCTAAATAAGCAACATGCCTTAATGCTACGTAATAATAGCCCAATGAAGTGCTTATACAGAGCCGTGAAAAAGTATTTGCCCCCTTTCTGATTTTCTCTATTTTTGCATATCTTTGATACTGAATGTTATCAGATCTTCAACCCAAACCTAATATTAGATAAAGGGAACCTGAGTTTACAAATAACCCCCCAAAAATATACATATTTTATTTATTTAATTGACAAAGTTATGCAAGACCCAATTCCCCTGTGTGAGAAATTAATTGCCCCCTTAAAACCTTGAGCTGCAATGACTGTAACCAAATGTTTCCTGTAGTTGTTGATCAGTCTCTCACGTTGCTGTGGAGGAATTTTGGCCCACTCTCCCATGCAGAACTGCCTTAACTCAGCGGCATTTGTGTATATTTTGTGTGTGTTTTTTTACACCCCTTTATCTCCCCAATTTTGTGGTATCCAATTGGTAGTTACAGTCTTGTCCCATCGCTGCAACTCCCGTATGGACTCGGGAGAGGCAAAGTTCAAGAGCAGTGAGTCCTCCGAAACACAACCCAGCCAAGCCACACTGCTTCTTGACACATGCCCACTTAACCCGGAAGCCATCCACACCAATGTGTCGGACGAAACACTGTACACCTGGCGCCCGTGTCAGCGTGCATTGCGCCCGGGCCCACCACAGGAGTCGCTAGTGCAAGTTGGGACAAGAACATCCCTGCCGGCCAAACCCTTCCCTAACCCGGACGACGCTGGGACAATTGCGCGCCACCCCATGGGTCTCCCGGTCGCGGCTGGCTGCAGCAGAGTCCGGACTTGAACCAGGATCTCTGGTTCATCGCAGTGTCTTAGACCTCTGCGCCACTTGGGAGGCCTTCATTTGTGTTTTTCTAAGCCTGAACTGCTCATTTCACAGCCTGCCACAACATCTCAATTGGGATTAGGTCTGGACTTTGACTAGGCCATTCTAAAATTTCAAATTTGTTGCTTTTTAACCATTTTCATGTAGACTTGATTGTGTGTTTTGGATCATTGTCTTTCTGCATGACCCAGCTGTGCTTCAGCTTACAGACGGATGACCTGACATTCTCTTGTAGAATTATCTGATACAGAGCAGAATTCATGGTACCTTCTATTAAGGCAAGTCGTCCTGTTCCTGAGGCAGCAAAGCATCCCCAAACCATCACACTACCACCACCACGCTTGACCTTCGGTATGAGGTTCTTACTGTGGAATGCAGTGTTTGGTTTTCACGAGACATAAGGGGACCCATCTCATCCAAAAAGTTGACCAAAAGCACCTGGAAGATCATCAAGACTCTTGGGAGGATGTTTTATGGACAGATGTATAACAAAAGTATAACTTTTTGGACAACATGGGTCCCATTATGTCTGGCGAAAACCAAACACTCTGTTGTCGAAGATAATTTTCCTGCGCTGCAGGAAATTCAAATGAGCTTTGTGATTTACATAAATTCACAAAAAAATTCACAATCTCTTGCTCGCTCAAGCGCTAAAGCACCAGACAGAATTACATTTCCTACTACTGCGACATTCAAATGTACAAAAATGTACCTGCAATGCAGCCATACACATCAACAACTGTTTTATATAGCTTAATAACACAAGATATATTGGTCTCCACTATGACATACAAGTGTACCCGAACTAAACTATAGCCCACTGCAGCCTATGAAAATGTATTTCCCGTTAGAAATGATCAAGAAATATTGTATATACAATCAAATGCTCCTGCTGCAGGATTATTTTACACCTGCGACAAAACTGGTATGTCCAAATATGTCACCTTGAAACGGAGAAAGATTAAGAGGGTTATTTTGCAGAGTGTTTCTGGAGTAAAAAGAAAACAAGGGTTCCAAAAGGGTTCTTTGGCTGTCCCCAAAGGAGAACCCTTTTTGGTTCCAGGTAGAAACCTTTTTTGGTTTTAGGTAGAACTCTTTTGGGTTCCACGTAGAACCTTCTGTGGAAAGGGTTCTACTTGGAACCAAAATGGTTCTACCTGGAACCAAAAAGGTTCTTCAAAGGGCTCTCCTATGGGGGCAGCCGAAGAACCCTTTTCAGTTCTAGATAGCACCTTTTTTGTGTTGCTAGGTTTGTTAAAAGTGAGACAAACCAAGTCTGCAGCGTACCGTCATCTCCCATTGGTCTCAGTTAGTGTGTCTTGACGTACACTGAGACTGTTGTTACATCTGTCCACAGAATACTCCAAGACTCCGATAATTATCTCTCTCATCACGATCAGAGAGGCAAAACTCCTCCAAGAAAAACAAATCTGCTTCTTCTGTTGTCACTTCCTCTGAAAGCGTGGGATCAAAATGAATACTTGAGATGGGCTTTTCGGAAGTTATGCCAGTCAAGCCCACAATCAGGTACAAAACAACTGTGTGTGTGTGTGTGTGTGTGTGTGTGTGTGTGTGTGTGTGTGTGTGTGTGTGTGTGTGTGTGTGTGTGTGTGTGTGTGTGTGTGTGTGTGTGTGTGTGTGTGTGTGTATGCAGCAAGAAACATATAGGAGGCAAGAAAATCCCACATTTTTGTAAATGAGGAACATGCTAATGGTAGGTCTCAGTGATTTACTGTGAAATGCAGTCAAGCCATTTCCCAGGTCGTACGGCCTCTTGGGGAGCCACTTAACCACTGTAACCTCATTAAACAATGACCAGTAATAATCTAAGCTTCAGGCAACTGCCAAAATAAAGGAAACACTTGGGGGATACAACGAATATTGAAAGCAGGTGCTTCCACACAGGTGTGGTTTTTGGAGTTAAATTAAGCAATTAACATCCCATCATGTATAAAACGCCCAGTTACCCATTATTCTGGCTACCATGGCTAGAAGAAGAGATCTCAGTGACTTTGAAAGAGGGGTCTCAAAGGAGCTTAAGGGGTTTTAAAGTGTGTGTGTGTGTGTGTGTGTGTGTGTGTGTGTGTGTGTGTGTGTGTGTGTGTGTGTGTGTGTGTGTGTGTGTGTGTGTGTGTGTGTGTGTGTGTGTGTGTGTGTGTCTCAGTCACCATACCTCAACCTAATTGAACACTTACGGAAGATTCTGGAGTGGCGCCTGAGACAGCGTTTTCCACCACCATCAACAAAACACCAAATTATGGAATTTCTTGTGAATGGTGACGCATCCCTTCAATAGACTTCCAGACAATTGAAGAATCTATGCCAAGGCACATTGAAGCTGTTCTGGCGGCTGGTGGTGGCCCAATGCCATTAAGACACTTTATGTTAGTGTTTCCTTTATTTTGGCAGTTACCTGTATGTGAATTAGCCTTGGGCAGCCAGCGGCTAACGCTAAAGAACATCCGCTCTGCAGCCTCAATTTCCCTTCCAGAAGGAGCACTTCAACGATCTCCCTCACTGTCTGAGTGATCCAAACAACATCCACAAAGCTACAAAGAATGTAGCTACTGAACCACAAGGACAAAGAGAGATGTAGAGAAAAACATGTTTTCACTTCCCTAGCCGCCACGTCACTACATCCATTACTAGGAGTGTTATTGTGGCATTGATGGGGGCTGATGGATAGTTAATTGGAATGCTGCTTGTGTGGTAAGTCAGAGCACATTGATGAGTCAGACCATTTGGACCAGAAGAAGAGTGGCATGTCACTGCGAGAGAGGAGGAGACGTCATGCCATCATCCCCCTCTTTTTTTATCCCCTCTCTGTCCCGCTCTCTGTTCTCCACTCTTTTATCCCCTCAGTGAACTCTCTGTACCTCTCTCGCCCCCTCGATCCTTCTCCAATTTCCTCTCTCGCCTCAAGTCTTTCCACTCTCCTCTCTCTTTCCCTCTCTCTCCTTAGCCTTCTCTCTTCTTATCACACTTCCCCCTCTCTCTTCCCCCTGCCCCCCTCACTCTTCCCCCTGCCCCCCTCACTCTTCCCCTGCCCCCTCTCACTCTTCCCCTGCCCCCTCTCACTCTTCCCCCTGCCCCCTCTCTCTCTTCCCCCTGCCCCGCCTCACTCTTCCCCTGCCCCCTCTCACTCTTCCCCTGCCCCCTCTCACTCTTCCCCTGCCCCCTCTCACTCTTCCCCCTGCCCCCTCTCTCTCTTCCCCCTGCCCCGCCTCACTCTTCCCCTGCCCCCTCTCACTCTTCCCCTGCCCCCTCTCACTCTTCCCCTGCCCCCTCTCACTCTTCCCCTGCTCCCTCTCACTCTTCCCCGTGCTCCCCCTCACTCTCCCCCTGCCCCCCCTCACTCTTCCCCCTGCCCCCCTCACTCTTCCCCCTGCCCCCCTCACTCTTCCCCGTGCTCCCTCTCACTCTCCCCCCCCTCACTCTCCCCCTGCCCCCCCTCACTCTTCCCCCTGCCCCCCTCACTCTTCCCCTGCTCCCTCTCACTCTTCCCCGTGCTCCCTCTCACTCTTCCCCTGCTCCCTCTCACTCTTCCCCGTGCTCCCTCTCACTCTTCCCCTGCTCCCTCTCACTCTTCCCCGTGCTCCCTCTCACTCTCCCCCCCTCACTCTCCCCCTGCCCCCCCTCACTCTTCCCCCTGCCCCCCCTCACTCTTCCCCCTGCCCCCCTCACTCTTCCCCTGCTCCCTCTCACTCTTCCCCGTGCTCCCTCTCACCCCCCCCCTCACTCTCCCCCCGCCCCCCTCACTCTTCCCCCCGCTCCCTCTCTCTCTTCCCCCCGCCCCCTCTCTCTCTTCCCCCCGCCCCCTCTCACTCTTCCCCTGCCCCCCTCTCTCTTCCCCCTGCTCCCCCTCACTCTCCCCCTGCCCCCTCTCACTCTTCCCCCTGCTCCCCCTCACTCTATTCCCCCTGCCCCCTCTCACTCTCCCCCTGCCCCCTCTCACTCTTCCCCCTGCCCCCCCTCACTCTCCCCCTGCCCCCTCTCACTCTCCCCCTGCCCCCTCTCACTCTTCCCCCTGCCCCCTCTCACTCTTCCCCCTGCCCCCTCTCACTCTTCCCCTGCCCCCCTCTCTCTTCCCCCTGCCCCCTTCACTCTTCCCCCTGCCCCCTCTCACTCTTCCCCCTGCCCCCTCTCACTCTTCCCCCTGCCCCCCTCTCTCTTCCCCCTGCCCCCCTCACTCTTCCCCCTGCCCCCTCTCACTCTTCCCCCTGCCCCCCTCTCTCTCCCCCTGCCCCCCTCTCTCTCCCCCTGCCCCCCTCTCTTTCCCCCTGCCCCCCTCTCACTCTTCCCCTGCCCCCTCTCACTCTTCCCCCTGCCCCCTCTCACTCTTCCCCTGCCCCCTCTCACTCTTCCCCCTGCCCCCTCTCACTCTTCCCCTGCCCCCTCTCACTCTTCCCCCTGCCCCCCTCTCTTTCCCCCTGCCCCCCTCTCACTCTTCCCCTGCCCCCTCACTCTTCCCCTGCCCCTCTCACTCTTCCCCTGCCCCCCTCTCTCTTCCCCCTGCCCCCCTCTCTCTTCCCCCTGCCCCCTTCACTCTTCCCCCCTCTCACTCTTCCCCCTGCCCCCTCTCTCTTCCCCCTGCCCCCCTCACTCTTCCCCTTGCCCCCCTCTCTCTCCCCCTGCCCCCCTCTCTCTTCCCCCTGCCCCCTCTCTTTCCCCCTGCCCCCTCTCTTTCCCCCTGCCCCCCTCTCACTCTTCCCCTGCCCCCTCTCACTCTTCCCCCTGCCCCCCTCTCTTTCCCCCTGCCCCCCTCTCACTCTTCCCCTGCCCCCCTCTCACTCTTCCCCCTGCCCCCTCTCACTCTTCCCCTGCCCCCTCTCACTCTTCCCCCTGCCCCCTCTCACTCTTCCCCTGCCCCCTCTCACTCTTCCCCCTGCCCCCCTCTCTTTCCCCCTGCCCCCCTCTCACTCTTCCCCCTGCCCCCCTCACTCTTCCCCCTGCCCCCTCTCACTCTTCCCCCTGCCCCCCCTCACTCTTCCCCCTGCCCCCCTCTCTTTCCCCCTGCCCCCCTCTCACTCTTCCCCTGCCCCCTCTCACTCTTCCCCCTGCCCCTCTCACTCTTCCCCTGCCCCCTCTCACTCTTCCCCCTGCCCCCTCTCACTCTTCCCCCTGCCCCCCTCTCTTTCCCCCTGCCCCCTCTTCCCCCTGCCCCGCTCTCTCTTCCCCCTGCCCCCCCTCTCTCTTCCCCCTACCCCCTCACTCTTCACCTGCTCCCCCCTCTCTCCCCCCCCCCCCTCCCCCACGTCTCTCCTCTGTCCTCTCTGCTGGGAACAGAGCCAGTCAATTATCACTGCAGCACATTAAGCCCGGGGCCACACCCCTCTTTTCGCCGTGTCACATTCCCATGGCCACCAACACCAAGCGACCAACCGAACGAATGGGCCAACCGGCCACAATGCTCTATCATCTTTTTCCATTGGACGTTCTGACTAATCTGTCTAAATCCAGCCCAGGGCTCAAACTGCACTAAGTAGATTGGTTTCTCTCCAGTTTCTGTCTGACAAGAGTTTGCTGGAAGCTACAGAACAGAGTCTCTGGAGACAAAACATTAAATATATAGGACAGGACAGATTTATACAGTGACGGATGACGTCTGCTTAGAAGCAAAACGTCAAATTGACCAAAAAAAGCTCTGTCTCTAGACGTGGTGGGCGAAGGGGTGTTTATCAATGTAAACAGACAGTATTAGGTCTAAGGGGAGTTTTTTACAATACTGTTAAAAGCAGAGTCAATTCCATAGTCTTTAATTATGTTAAGATCAGAGAATACAGGAAATAAAAGGAAGAGCCATGCATATAGATGAGCTTCTAATAGAACAATATCATTAATGTCCACCCATCCTGTAAACTGGTGAATTTGTAGAAGTAAAGGTCATTGAGTCAGCATGATAAAAACAACCTCAAGCCAACTTGTATTTTTCAGGGTTCATCTGTCAAAGAGACCTCTGTCTCAGTATGACTCCGTGATAAAATAAAGAGACCTCTGTCTCAGTATGACTCCCTGATAAAATAAAGAGACCTCTGTCTCAGTATGACTCCCTGATAAAATAAAGAGACTACTGTCTCAGTATGACTCCCTGATAAAATGGCTAAATAAAGAAAATAAAGAAATGTCAGTTAGACTAACTTTGATACATTAAGGTCCTTCCGTCACCCCATCTCTATCCCTGGTGAACTCTGCCACACACACACACACACACACACACACACACACACACACACACACACACACACACACACACACACACACACACACACACAGTACATCCCCACATACATACACTCAAACCCATCCCCCCACACACACCAACCCACTTACTGTATCACAACCGGCCATGATTGGGAGTCCCATAGGGCGGCGCACAATAGGCCCAGCGTCGTTAGGGTTTGGCCGGTGTAGGCCGTCATTGTAAATAAGAATTTGTTCTTAACTGACTTGCCTAGTTAAATAAAAGTGAAATAATTTTAAATAAATAAAAAGCTACCTCCTAAACTCCTCTCCCCAAACAGCGAAACAAACCCACCTCCACCACGCAGGTGTAGACGGAGCCATCGAGCAGGGTGACCTTGCACTGCATGTTCCTGGAGCTGCGGACACTCCGTCCTCCACCGGGAGACCTGGACAGCTTACTGGTGGATGACCTGTACGAGGTCCTGTCCTCCTCCGCCTGCGATGGCTCCAGCTGATTCCCCTGTGGGACCACGTCTCCCTCCGCTCTCTCGTCGCCGTTCTGGACAGGGGGGACATGTTTTAACACAGCACCGTGGGCATGTTGAAGAGGTATGATTATGATAATGTGTTGTTTTGGACCAAACAGGTTGTGACACGAATGGTCAAGTGGAATAAATAGTTGGTTTGCCGGATGAATCTGACAGGAAAGTTCAGAGAAAATATTTGGACACTTGTTTATTATCATGTGGGTGTTTGATAATGTATCAAATGTTTCTGTGACGAATATAAAGCCTTTTCCTAATGCACTTCCTGTATGACGATGACAATGCGTATTTTGTGGGTGTGGCTAACCTGCTCTTTTCTGACAGGCGTGCTGTGGGCGGCAGCCGGGGGAAAAGAGTCCGCCTCCAGTTGTGGAGCCGCACTGGCCTCCTGCTGGTCCGCGCTAGACTCTGAATTTGGTTCTGTCGTCATGGCGATTCACCCTACAACACAGGAAATAAATACACACAACATGAGACGGGAGAATTTGGACAGAGAAAACAGGTACAACACATGCCCTTATACATGCCCACATGTCTAACTACAACTCACACCCAACTCATTTATAAGAATACGCTTTGATAATAAAGTGAGTACTTTGTGCATAGCTTCAGAATGACAGCGTACGCTCCTAGAAATAAAGTGCCTCCTAGAACAGAAAGGGTTTTTCGGCTGTCCCCATAGAATAACCCTTTGTAGAACCCTTTCTGGTTCCAGATAGAACCCTTTTGGTTCCAAGTAGAACCCTTTTGGGTTACATGTAGAACCCTTTCCACATAGGGTTCAACACGGAACCCAAAAGAGTTCTACCTGGAACCAAAAAATGTTCTCCTATGGGGACAGCCGAAGAACCCTTTTGGAACCCTTTTTTCTAAGAGTGTACAGCAATGCAGGGATATCATCATATTGACAACCGCCACATCGTCCATCTGAGGAGCACTTCCTTACAGTGGGGAGAACACGTATTTGATACACTGCCGATTTTGCAGGTTCTCCTACTTACAAAGCATGTAGAGGTCTGTAATTTTTATCATAGGTACACTTCAACTGTGAGAGACGGAATCTAAAAAAAAAAAAAAAAAAAAAATCCAGAAAATCACATTGTATGATTTTTAAGTAATTAATTTGCATTTTATTACATGACATAAGTATTTGATCACCTACCAACCAGTAAGAATTCCGGCTCTCACAGACCTGTTAGTTTTTCTTTAAGAAGCCCTCCTGTTCTCCACTCATTACCTGTATTAACTGCACCTGTTTGAACTTGTTACCTGTATAAAAGACACCTGTCCACACACTCAATCAAACAGATTCCAACCTCTCCACAATGGCCAAGACCAGAGAGCTGTGTAAGGACATCATGGATAAAATTGTAGACCTGCACAAGGCTGGGATGGGCTACAGGACAATAGGAAAGCAGCTTGGTGAGAAGGCAACAACTGTTGGCGCAATTATTAGAAAATGGAAGAAGTTCAAGATGACGGTCAATCACCCTCGGTCTGGGGCTCCATGCAAGATCTCACCTCGTGGGGCATCACTGATTATGAGGAAGGTGAGGGATCAGCCCAGAACTACACGGCAGGACCTGGTCAATGACTTGAAGAGAGCTGGGACCACAGTCTCAAAGAAAACCATTAGTAACACACTACGCCGTCATGGATTAAAATTCTGCAGCGCACGCAAGGTCTCCTTTCTGAAGCCAGCGCATGTCCAGGCCCGTCTGAAGTTTGCCAATGACCATCTGGATGATCCAGAGGAGGAATGGGAGAAGGTCATGTGGTCTGATGAGACAAAAATAGATCTTTTTGGGCTAAACTCCACTCGCCGTGTTTGGAGGAAGAAGAAGGATGAGTACAACCCGAAGAACACCATCCCAACCGGTCAAACACCATCCCAACCGGTCAACTACTGGTCAAATAACTACTGGTCAGATAAATACTGGTCAAATAACTACTGGTCAATAAGTACTGGTCAATAAGTACTGGTCAGATAACTACTGGTCAATAACTACTGGTCAATAACTACTGGTCAATAACTACTAGTAAAATAACTACTGGTCAGATAACTACTGGTCAGATAACTACTGGTCAGATAACTACTGGTCAAATAACTACTGGTCAATAACTACTGGTCAAATAACTACTGGTCAGATAACTACTGGTCAGATAACTACTGGTTAATAACTACTGGTCAAATAACTACTGGTCAGATAACTACTGGTCAATAACTACTGGTCAATAACTACTGGTCAATAACTACTGGTCAGATAACTACTGGTCAGATAACTACTGGTCAATAACTACTGGTCAGATAACTACTGGTCAATAACTACTGGTCAGATAACTACTGGTCAATAACTACTGGTCAATAACTACTGGTCAATAACTACTGGTCAATAACTACTGGTCAATAACTACTGGTCAAATAACTACTGGTCAATAACTACTGGTCAATAACTACTGGTCAGATAACTACTGGTCAATAACTACTGGTCAGATAACTACTGGTCAATAACTACTGGTCAAATAACTACTGGCCAGATAACTACTGGTCAATAACTACTGGTCAAATAACTACTGGTCAAATAACTACTGGTCAAATAACTACTGGTTAATAACTACTGGTCAAATATATTCAGCTGTCTTAAAGGACAAAGTAAGGTAAAAATATTAAATGCCTCTTTACAAAAACAAACAAACAAAAAACACTTCAGTCCATTAAAGTTAATTTGCTAATAATTTGACACCATATCATCAACCTATTACCATTTCATGATTCTTATGTGCTAACTCCACATGAATCACTGTAAATATGTATTAGTGTCATTAATGACGTATCCATGCTGTAATGAATCTGCGAGGGAAACGTAAGTATGTGAACTTTGGCCTGCATGGCTGGAGGTGTTTGGCTGGGGTAGTGCGGCATTCGGACACACACACACACACACGCAAACACACACACACACACACACACACACACACACACACACACACACACACACACACACACACACACACACACACACACACACAGGGCTGTGGCAGGGTTGTCATAGCTGTTGATGCCCTGTCAGTCATAGTTAAAGTTCTATGTACCCCTACAAATATACAATTCAAACCACAACATGGGTCACAAATATACAATTCAAACCACAACATGGGTCATAAATATACAATTCAAACCACAACATGAGACAAAAATATACAATTCAAACCACAACATGAGTCATAAATATACAATTCAAACCACAACATGGGTCACAAATATACAATTCAAACCACAACATGAGTCATAAATATACAATTCAAACCACAACATGAGACATAAATATACAATTCAAACTACAACATGGGTCATAAATATACAATTCAACCTACAACATGAGTCATAAATATACAATTCAAACCACAACATGAATCACAAATATACAATTCAAACCACAACATGAGACAAAAATATACAATTCAAACTACAACATGGGTCACAAATATACAATTCAAACCACAACATGAGTCATAAATATACAATTCAAACCACAACATGAGTCATAAATATACAATTCAAACCACAACATGAGTCACAAATATACAATTCAAACCACAACATGAGACAAAATTATACAATTCAAACTACAACATGAGTCATAAATATACAATTCAAACTACAACATGAGTCACAAATATACAATTCAAACCACAACATGAGTCACAAATATACAATTCAAACCACAACATGAGACAAAAATATACAATTCAAACCACAACATGAGACAAAAATATACAATTCAAACTACAACATGAGACATAAATATACAATTCAAACCACTTCTCTTAACTCACGGATGTTTTACAAATGACCCCACGATGAACCAAAATTTTTACTCAGTTTCAAAAATATTTTAGTCACAGTGTGAAATATCAGACAAGCTCAGGTACATACTGTTTTGACAAAATTGAGGTGAAGACACACACACACACACACACCCCTAGTCAGTCTTTCCAGAGCATTTTATTCCTCTTCATTCAACAGAAGGCTTATCCTTGCAGGGTTGTAAATGGACTCTGTGGGGTGTAAGCCTGTGGAACCTTCCCTTGGTTTAATCGACTTTCTGTAATATAGGTCAGTGTGCACTGTTGGCCAGGCAGCATGATGTCACACCATAAGCTCTCCCTCTGTTTATTCCAACCAAACAGGTGACAGATTAGAGTAGGCCAGCTAGAAGGACCCCGTTGGCATGGAAACCATTGGTAGGCAATAAAAACGCCAATACCAAAGACCAATCTCCAAAATGACTTTTAGTGATTTTTTCATATCCGTGCTTCAGGGCAAAGCGGATGTAAAAGCTGGAAGGGAAGTATACTAGCTATGACAAGAGGCGACATGAGAAGGGATGTAGACTAGCTATGACAAGAGGCGACATGATGGAAGGGATGTGGACTAGCTATGACAAGAGGCGACATGAGAAGGGAAGGGATGTAGACTAGCTATGACAAGAAGTGACATGAGAAGGGAAGGGATGTAGACTAGCTATGACAAGAGGCGACATGAGAAGGGAAGGGAAGTAGACTAGCTATGACAAGAGGCGACATGATGGAAGGGATGTAGACTAGCTATGACAAGAGGCGACATGATGGAAGGGATGTAGACTAGCTATGACAAGAGGCGACATGAGAATGGAAGGGATGTAGACTAGCTATGACAAGAGGCGACATGAGAAGGGAAGGGATGTAGACTAGCTATGACAAGAGGCGACATGAGAATGGAAGGGATGTAGACTAGCTATGACAAGAGGCAACATGAGAATGGAAGGGAAGTAGACTAGCTATGACAAGAGGCGACATGAGAAGGGAAGGGATGTAGACTAGCTATGACAAGAGGCGACATGAGAATGCCTGTGCAAATTTAAAAATACAACAAATCTGATCTAGATTAGAACATCGGCCTGATGCAAATTATCCTAATAATGTAAATTATAATAAACAATGCCTGGATAGAAATGAGAACAACGTAACATTGAGGTGAGATTCTGGTCAGAATACATTAGCATTGATTTGTAAAGACGCTCCACCTGCCAGTGTGGGTGTAGTCAGACATTAGCATTGATTTGTAAAGACGCTCCACCTGCCAGTGTGGGTGTAGTCAGATATTAGCATTGATTTGTAAAGACGCTCCACCTGCCAGTGTGGTAGTAGTCAGATATTAGCATTGATTTGTAAAGACGCTCCATCTGCCAGTGTGGTAGTAGTCAGATATTAGCATTGATTTGTAAAGACGCTCCACCTGCCAGTGTGGTAGTAGTCAGATATTAGCATTGATTTGTAAAGACGCTCCATCTGCCAGTGTGGATGTAGTCAGACATTAGCATTGATTTGTAAAGACGCTCCACCTGCCAGTGTGGATGTAGTCAGATATTAGCATTGATTTGTAAAGACGCTCCACCTGCCAGTGTGGATGTAGTCAGACATTAGCATTGATTTGTAAAGACGCTCCACCTGCCAGTGTGGATGTAGTCAGACATTAGCATTGATTTGTAAACACGCTCCACCTGCCAGTGTGGATGTAGTCAGATATTAGCATTGATTTGTAAAGACGCTCCACCTGCCAGTGTGGATGTAGTCAGACATTAGCATTGATTTGTAAAGACGCTCCACCTGCCAGTGTGGATGTAGTCAGACATTAGCATTGATTTGTAAAGACGCTCCACCTGCCAGTGTGGATGTAGTCAGATATTAGCATTGATTTGTAAAGACGCTCCACCTGCCAGTGTGGATGTAGTCAGACATTAGCATTGATTTGTAAAGACGCTCCACCTGCCAGTGTGGATGTAGTCAGACATTAGCATTGGTTTGTAAAGACGCTCCACCTGCCAGTGTGGATGTAGTCAGACATTAGCATTGATTTGTAAAGACGCTCCACCTGCCAGTGTGGATGTAGTCAGACATTAGCATTGATTTGTAAAGACGCTCCACCTGCCAGTGTGGATGTAGTCAGATATTAGCATTGATTTGTAAAGACGCTCCACCTGCCAGTGTGGATGTAGTCAGACATTAGCATTGATTTGTAAAGACGCTCCACCTGCCAGTGTGGATGTAGTCAGATATTAGCATTGATTTGTAAAGACGCTCCACCTGCCAGTGTGGATGTAGTCAGACATTAGCATTGATTTGTAAAGACGCTCCATCTGCCAGTGTGGATGTAGTCAGATATTAGCATTGATTTGTAAAGACGCTCCACCTGCCAGTGTGGATGTAGTCAGACATTAGCATTGATTTGTAAAGACGCTCCACCTGCCAGTGTGGATGTAGTCAGATATTAGCATTGATTTGTAAAGACGCTCCACCTGCCAGTGTGGATGTAGTCAGACATTAGCATTGTTTGGAAAGACGCTCCACCTGCCAGTGTGGATGTAGTCAGATATTAGCATTGATTTGTAAAGACGCTCCACCTGTCAGTGTGGATGTAGTCAGATATTAGCATTGATTTGTAAAGACGCTCCACCTGCCAGTGTGGATGTAGTCAGACATTAGCATTGATTTGTAAAGACGCTCCACCTGCCAGTGTGGATGTAGTCAGATATTAGCATTGATTTGTAAAGACGCTCCACCTGCCAGTGTGGATGTAGTCAGACATTAGCATTGATTTGTAAAGACGCTCCACCTGCCAGTGTGGATGTAGTCAGATATTAGCATTGATTTGTAAAGACGCTCCACCTGCCAGTGTGGATGTAGTCAGACATTAGCATTGATTTGTAAAGACGCTCCACCTGCCAGTGTGGATGTAGTCAGACATTAGCATTGATTTGTAAAGACGCTCCACCTGCCAGTGTGGATGTAGTCAGACATTAGCATACAAATCACACTGAATTATAGCCTAATGCTAAAAATGCTCATTAGAATATGATCACAATTTATTTTTAACTAAACAACGTTTCCCTCACTTGCATAACCTTAGCTTCATTAGTCTAACAGTGACTGCAAATATTGTATAATCCATTCCAATTAACATATAGAGAAAGAATGTGTATTTTCTTAAAAACAATAGACATATTTCTCTAAACATTACAGAAAATAGTCCATTGACAAGGCAAAGAACTAAATGTCAGGGGATAATTCAAAGAGGTAAAAAGAGTGTCCTTGAGCGGATAGAAGCTAATAGAATATACGGCCACATTAAACCAGGGCATTAGACTTTGAAATTAACTGCTCCCAAATGTGGCCTGTTGATTTGTGTTGATGGGGAAATGGATATCTCTCCAAAGGTAAAGTCGGAAGGTTAAAAGTGGGGAGTGGAACATCCTGTTTAACTACTCCTACAGTCTGCTGTAGGAGTAGGTCCAAGTCTGCTGTAGGAGTAGTGATGAGTCTGCTGTAGGAGTAGTGATGAGTCTGCAGTAGGAGTAGTGCCAAGTCTGCTGTAGGAGTAGTAATGAGTCTGCTGTAGGAGTAGTGATGAGTCTGCAGTAGAAGTAGTGATGAGTCTGCTGTAGGAATAGTGATGAATCTGCTGTAGGAGTAGTGATGAGTCTGCTGTAAGAGTAGTACCAAGTCTACTGTAGGAGTAGTGATGAATCTGCTGTAGGAGTAGTGATGAGTCTGCTTTAGGAGTAGTGATGAGTCTGCTTTAGGAGTAGTGATGAGTCTGTTGTAGGAGCAGTGATGAGTCTGCAGTAGGAGTAGTGATGAGTCTGCAGTAGGAGTAGTGATGAGTCTGCTGTAGGAGTAGTGATGAGTCTGCTGTAGGAGTAGTGATGAGTCTGCTGTAGGAGTAGTGAAGGGAATGAGCTCAATAAACGCTACATTCCAGGCTGGAATAACCTATATTAGTGTGTGTGTTGCTCTACAGACCCTCTCTAATGTAAATCGGGGATTTGTGGATCATAGAAATGCTATGTGTTGTACTCTACATAGCCAAAAGTACCTGCTCGTTGTTACGTTCCCCAGTTTCTGTGTTCTGTTTTGTATTTGAGTGTGTGTTTCAGGAGATGGCTTCCTGAAGTACTCCCCAACCAGCTGATTGGTCAACCCCAGGCTAATTGGTGATTGGAGCTGACCCCGCCCCCTCGTCAAGAAACAGCTGACACTAATCACCATTGCCACCTGAAGATAAAAGCCAGTGTTCTGCCCCAGGAGTTTTGGAGAGAGAGGAGATGAGATTTGGAGTAGAGATTTGGAGATTGAGAGAGAAAAATTAGATTGTGATATAGTGTGGGTTGTGTATCAGAAAGTGTGGTATGTAGTGTTGTTGTTGGTAGCAGTTTTTCTATGTCCTGTGTTTGAGTGTTTGTGAAATCATTAATAATTACTCTGTTTCATGTGTTCCCAGGGGGGAAGGAGAAGGCACTTTGGGAGTGCTTAGGCAAGAGGCCCGCGGGCATACATATACCCGTAGCATATTTACTGTCTAGGCACACTAGGTAAGACCTGGGCGGACCACCCCCTGTATTTTGGTTAGGGCACCAGGCGGTGTTAAGTTAGGTAAGTTAAGTGGGTAGGCAGGTTAGATAGGAGAGGGGGAACTTTGATATTTACTTTCTTTGCTTTGGTTCCGTCCAGCCCCTTTTCCCCATATTACCGTGTAAGAAAATAAATTGTAGTAAACGGTAAATTCTGCTTTTGTGTCATCCTTACTCGCACCTACAGTCCATACCTCTTGCACTTCAGAGAGTTGAGTTGTAGCAGGGAGTTGCGTTCCCTCTTCTCAGAGGCGTGCGTAACACTCGTCAAACATCTTATTCCAAAATCATGGGCATTAATATGGAGTTTGTCCCCCCTTTGCTGTTATAACAGCCTTGACTCCTCTGGGAAGGCTTTCCACTAGATGTTGGAACAATGCTGACGCGACTCCAACATGATTAGTGAGGTTGTGCGCTGATGATGTTGGGCGATTAGGCCTGGCTTGCAGTCGGCGTTCCAATTCATCCCAAAGGTTTTCGATGGGGTTGAGGTCAGGGCTCTGTGCAGGCCAGTCAAGTTCTTCCACAAAGATCTCGACAAATCATTTCTGTATGGCCATCGCTTTGTGCACGGGGGCATTGTCATGCTGAAACATGAAAGGACCTTCCCCAAACGGTTGCCACAAAGTTGGAAGCAAAGAATCGTCTAGATTGCCATTGTATGATGTAGCGTTAAGATTTCACTTCATTGGAACTATGGAGCCCGAACCATGAAAAATGGCCCCAGACCAATATTCCTCCTCCACCAAACTTTATAGTTGGCACCATGCATTGGGGCAGGTAGCGTTCTCCTGGCATACTCCAAACCTAGATTAGTCCATCGGACTGCCAGATGGTGAAGCGTGATTCATAACTCCAGAGAACGCGTTTCCACTGCTCCAGAGTCCAATGGCGGTGAGCTTACCACCACTCCAGCCAACGCTTGGCATTGAGCATGGTTTTCTTAGGCTTGTGTGCGGCTGCTCGGCCATGGAAACCCATTTCATGAAGCTCCCGACGAACAGTTCTTGTGCTGACGTTGCTTCCAGAGGCAGTTTGGAACTCGGTAGTGAGTGTTGCAAACGAGGACAGCCAATTTTTACGTGCTACGCGCTTCAGCACTCTGCGGCCCCGTTCTGTGAGCTTGGTGGCCTTCCACTTCGCAGCTGAGCCGTTGTTGCTCCTAGATGTTTCCACTTCACAATAACAGCACTTACAGTTGACCGTGGAAGCTCTAGCAGGGCAGACATTTGACGAACTGACTTGTTGGAAAGGTGGCATCCTATGATGGTACCATGTTGAAAGTCACTGAGCTCTTCAGTAAGGCCATTCTACTGCCAATGTTTGTCTATGGAGATTGCATGGCGGTGTGCTTGATTTTATACACCTGTCAGCAAAGGGTATGGCTGAAATAGCCGAATCCACTAATTTGAAGTGGAACTAATTTTGTCCACATACTTTTGTATATATACTGTATATCGCCATACTGAAAATTGGACCTAGCTAGCTCAATCTCTCACTTTTAACCAGACAGTTTTGTTGGAGCCCATCGTTTTATTCTTGTTTTTAACCAATGGGTAGGCTTTTTCCTCACTGCTAGAGTTTGGGAAAACATTTGAGATAGAGAAGAAAAAAGCTGACAAAAGCTGAGGACAATCTCATCTCAATCGCATTTTTACACCAATTCAAACAAATGTGGGTAAACAGGAAGAAGGCAACAGCTTGGTTTCCTTTCTTTTCCCTCCCCCTCTCGTTTTTTTTAAAGGTCTAAAAATATCCCCCAGCATGCTCCGCTTCTCAGAGGCTGATGGGTAATGATGAGAGTAGCTCCGAACACTCCGCCAGAGGGGATGTTGGGAAATGTTCTGAGACAGCCCCACTGACCCCTAGGGAGGGATAAAATCCTCTAACATAGCTGTGACGTGCTGGGGGATATTTTCAGATCTCTGAAAGAAGCATAGGATTGTCTTTCCCCATGTCACCTTTCTTCCATGGAGGGTCAGGGATGAAATCAGGCCCTAAGAGTTAAAGAGATTTGGGCAATTAAGTTAGGGCTGGGCTATATGGCCCAAATATCATTTCACGGTATAAAAAAATGGATTGTATGACATTATTTGACGGTATTTTGTTTTTTAATAATATAAGTTCTAAATGTGCTTCATGAGTAGTGAGTGATCCCAGGGTGCTTTATGAGTAGTGAGTGATCCTAGGGTAGCAACACATCCACATCCATTCACATCCAAGTGATTTCAATGAGTCTTTCTCCATTCTGATTGGTTTATACTGTTCAATTCAACTTCAACCCAAAATCATTTTCTGTATTTCCTGCACTCATTTGAGATCATTGTCACACTGCCACGTAGTGCTGCACGATATGGGCAAACAATCTAGGCCTTATTTCTAAACAAGTGTTGCAATGGCGATTTTTTTTCTAGCGATTTAGAGCAAAACACTTGGGTGAACTGTTGGAATCATGGAAATAGAATAACTATTGTAATTTTAGTAAGAATATGATAGTGGTCACTTTGCATACAGTGTTGTTTGACATGACAATGAAATTGCCAGGGAGGAGTTATTGTGACAGGTTAGGACCAAAGTGTTGGTAAGCATTTCCTAGGAGAACCTATAATCTTTGGCTACATTGATTGTTTTCTCTTAGCTACTTCAAGTAGCTAACATAGTCATGCCTCACGTATTCCTCTTTGATTTAGAAGATACTGTTGCACAAACAACATGCTGATTTAGGTCTACACCATCACTGGTATTATCAGGATGTATAGCTAATTGGTTTGCTCTGACTCAGTAAATGTGTTAGCTAGCTATCTAGCCAGCTAACTAGCCATTAGCATTAGTGGCTAACAAGATTTAGACCCAACTTGCTAAAAAAAGATGTAAGAAAGACAAATGAATAGTGTAATTATAGAACGCTAGAGGATTTATAATAAGCAAAGTGGAAACAGCATCGTTGTCGTTATCATTGTTGCATGTGCTGCGTTGACCATGCAGACTGAACATAAGTGTCTCGTGGTAGAGGAACAACAAATGCGCTGATTGAGTGACAGGGGGCGGGGCTGGGTCTGTGTGGAAAGCGGCATGGAGAGAGCGAGAGCAGAGAGACGACTCAAGTAGCGGAGTAAAATATACAAATTGACGTTTACACACGGCATATCACATCTAACAAACCAAACATTGAAATACCGTTATAGAAGGTAAAAAATAAAAATAAACGGTCCGTGTAGCAATAACGGTATATCATAAAATACGGTATACCACCCAGCCCTAAATGAAGTCCTTTATTTGTATTTTTGGGCAATTAAACTATTTTTCTACTAATCAGAGTCAGATGAATATGAATAAACATTTCTCTGTGTTTGAAGGTAGTTCCGTGAGCCATTGCTAACTAACATTTAGAGCAATGACTGGGAGTCTACTGGTACAGCTAGCAGAGACATAAAAATGGTATCCAAGGACTTCATCTGACTCTGGGTAAGTAGGAAAAGGGCTTAGTTTCTAGGAGCCCTATTCAATCAAACCCAGGTATGCCTTCCTTGTTTCTGACTGAACAGTGTAATGCACCAAAAAATACTACTAAGTCAAGAATGTTTAATTTACACAGTGTCAGGGGACTCCAACCTTTTCTAGAATGAGAGCTACTTTTAAAAATGAAACATGTCGCAAGTATGTCATCCCCGGGTCCAAGAGATGTGTTTCTGTCAATATACCTGATAAGATAATGGTTCATAAACAGTATTTGGTATGACAGGCCCCATAAAATTATATTTTGTGTTTTTTCAAATTATGTTTTCTCTGTTTTATTTTTCCTAGTTTGGGATTTTTTGTCTTTAAAAAAAAAAAACTCTCAATATTACAATTATTCATAAAGAAACAACGAAAATTGATGTTTTGAGTCCATGCCAATGCTTAAATCACTCCAGAGTACAATTTTCTTTGTTTTGGTGTGTAATTCCCCTTTAAATGCTTTCTCGCTGTGCAAGGACATTCTTCTCTTCACCGTATTTGTAGGTTTAATGGTGTCACAGATCCCTCCGGAACTTTCATCACGCACACTATTCCCACTGATTATTATTTGTATATATGTGCCCTTTGGTTTCCTTGGTCTTGTCGATTATTGTTCCAATGTCGGTTGGTGCGTGTGAGTACCTGTGCTGTACGTTTTGGACTTTCGTGCCCTTGTGGATTGCGCAGATGATTATGGGTTTCATCCCGTGTGGTAATCATTGTGCTAGTGTTATTTTTTTGAGGTACTCCTCGCTCTTTTGTTTGGGTTTCAACCCCGTGTTTTGTGTACATGTTTGTTTGGTCTTCCTCCCCGTGCCTTTACACGGCACGCCGTAATTTGGGCCTAACAAAAAACCCTATTACGCATTCCTGTGCCTGTCTCCCGAATCATTTATGCCAACGTGACAAATGGAATACGACCCTGAGTTATAGGCTAATCTTAAAAGGATGGCCTCCATCCATAGCAAGTCAATTCCACTCTTGAGAAAAGCAGTTTTTTTTGTGTTCATTACGCTTGTGTTACTAGTACTTAGTTATACAAGATGGACTGACATTGCTTCAGTCCAAATGATACGCTCTAACTACCACATACGTAAGATACAGCACTGAAGAGATGTCATACAACGTGTAGGCTACTGTGCACCACATTTCCATAAAACAGAATCACTATTGTTACACCGTGATAAAATTAGCCTGGGGAAAAAAAGACAAAGGTGTCCATTGCTGTGGCAGTTACTATGGCAGGGTTACAGATAGTCCAGGCTGAACAGAGGGAGTTGCAGCCCGACTTGGGCCAGCAGTCTTCTGTTGGATTAATATTGCAACAGCAGATTCAGACATTACTGCCGAACAAGAAAATAGAACAAACAAGAAAGATCGTGTCACCCATGAAGGTCAGGAAATCCTTTCGGATAGAAGGAAATTATAATCATAAAATGTTGTAAATGTAGCCCTACTGTATTTTTGCGTGAAAAAAAATCATGAACATTTTAAATTTCTCTATGTTCGTAGTAAGCAGAAATATGAATGATTTAAGCCAAGGTAATTTATTTCTCAGAGGAGTAAAAATGTTTCAACCAGAATTAGTCGACTTTCATGGCCAATGAAGCAAGGTGAAAACCAACAATGATCAGAGGGAGAAAGTCAAGAGAATTTCAACACAGAGACAAAACCCAGTAGTTCCAGGAAAAATAACATGTTATCTAAAACAAATGGGTAGCTTCTTCAACCTCTAGTGGAAACTGATGTATAGTATTTTGCACACAAGCCCCTTGCTAAAGCCCCAGGGGAAAATAATGTCTCTCTGGGCTACCATTGTGTCATGAATGATTCTCTCTCTCTCTCTCTCTCTCTCGCGCGCTCTCTGTCTCTTTACATCCATACTACTCTCCCCATATCTCTCTTTCTCAACCGTTGGGGCCTAAAATTAGCGAGTCTGTCAATACAGACCGGGTTGAGCATAGCTGTGCAGAGAATCCCTGTGTGTACTGGGATCTGTTACACTAAAATCTATAGTCTGTGACTCAGCGAAACTATCTCCGGCATGCGAGCTTCTCTCCACTCACAGCTGGAATGCAGACAGCTGTTTGAATGAGATGACCGCTCTGACATTTACTGGCTTACTGTATCCGGAGTGTACTTATCAAAAGTCTGTCTCTCTGCCTGAGGTAATGTGTGACTCTTCTAGAGAACATATAGCATCAACTATGGGCTGTCTTCTAGTCAGACACAGCTGGGTTCAAATGGTGTTTGTTTTCATTCAAATACTCAAGCTGCATTTGATTGAGTTATTCTGGTGAAATTGGAATAGATACAGAAGTGTAAACCTGGCCCATTCAGCACTCCGGGCAGTCTCAATCAAATGCTCAAAGTATCTAAAAGAAAACAAACTCCTCTGACTAGATAGCATCTGAACCCTTCTTCTCCTATCTCTATTTACAGCACAGAGACTACCAACAGCCTATGTCCCCTCTTCAAATAGAATTCTATCTTACACTTGCTTCCTCCACCTTGCTGTTCTCTCTTGAATTACTCCCAAAGGCCCAGATTGTCTCCTTCAATTTGATTGCTTTCTTCCCCGTATGGCATCTCCCTTAATCTCACTGTTCCACTAATGGTACCAGTGGGCCGGCAGTGTGCCGGCAGAGTTCAGAGAACCGCTCCAGACAATTACCCAGTTCACCGCAGCAGCTGGTCCTCTTTACCAAAGAGCCCTTCAATTTAACCAGCCAGCAGCCCACACAGAGGCAGGATTCTCCCCCAGACCTCACAGGGAGAGAGGGGGGGGGGGGGGGTGTACAGTTGAATAAACGGACTGGGGGGAGTTGATGTACGTCATGGATTCTGTCTGTTACAACGCACTGTATCAAGTACGGAAGTCCAGAGAGGACATATGAATAAAAAAATAGATTCCTTCGTTATGTTGAGATCACAAATGATTTATCTCACGATCACTACATAACAAAAGTTGTTTTGTCGAGATAACAAGAGAAACTCTATAAATAGGAGTGACGTATTGATGATAGATTGACAGTATGGCTGAGACGGCAGAGCCCTCGGTGGACCAGCACATACGTTTCTACTGATCGCTACACTAAGAGATGTTTGGCTACATTTCATGCTAACATCATGCTTTCATTTGTGTTTGGAGCTCATTATCAGTTTATAAATGAGAAAGTTAGCAAGGTAAATGTCCCTTACCTTGAGCTAAGAGCTCGTGGAGGAGCTACGCCCATATGGGGCATTTAAACCATGAACGATGCCCGACAGACAGCCCTGTCTCTCGACTGCCCGGGTTGTCGTGCATCTGAACAAATAAATGGATGATGTGTGGTACTTTTGATTATCTCGTGATCTCAACAAAACAACTTTCGCTATGTAGAGATCATGAGATAAATAAGTTGTGATCTCAACATAACGAGGGAATTATACATTTTTGTTAATATGTCCTCTCTGGACTTCCGTAATCAAGGCCTATCACAGAAGAAACCTGTTTTGTGCAAGTAGGTTAAATAAGACAAGGACAGATGAAAAAGAGTCTTGAGGGCAACATTGATCTGGATGGGAGAGAGGTTCAATAAGCTGACATGGTTTAGATGAGCTCAATTATTATATGGGTTTACACATTTTACATTGATGGACCAAAACCACACTGCTCATGAATAAGGAATTGGTACAGTACTTGATATCTACACAAACATGAATCACTTCTTTCCTGAAATTAAGAGAATAGAATTTCAATTACAAAAACAACGTTTTTTTAAATTTAAATATTAGGTATCATTAAAAGAGTCAGCTACTGTAACCTAGCAACCCTACCCCGTTGAAGGCAAAGCAAAGAAAGCAGACATTGTAAAAGCAGAGCATTTCATATAGCCTAATACTGATGACGTTAACATTATTGACCAGGCATGCTCACCACCAAATGACCTCTTCAAAATAAACCCAATAGCATTTCACTAATGAGAAATATGAATTATTCAATCAGGTCCATCTAACTGCAAACAGAACCTGGTTAAGATGGCTAAAAATAGAATAATTATAAGATAGAATGAAAAATAGAATGATTGGATTTTAGATCCTAATTTTAAAAAATGCATGTACTGATCAGATCTGCATATTAAGTGCCATGTAAGGGAGTCGTAACTGGCGGCAGGGAAGTCAGGCGCAGGAGAGCAAAACTGGGTAATCAACGGAGCAGTTTTATTCATAAAACCACCGGAAACCAGAACAACAAACAAATGGGTACAAAACCCGTCGCGCACCAGAGAAAACGTGCACATGCACTTACAACAAACAATACCGCACAAAGACATGGGGGGAACAGAGGGTTAAATACACAACATGTAATGAGGGAATTGAGACGAGGTGTGTGAGAAGACAAGACAAAACAAAAGGAAAATGAAAAGTGGATCGATGATGGCTAGAAGACCGGTGACACCGACCGCCGAGCGCCGCCCGAACAAGGAGAGGAACCGACTTCGGTGGAAGTCGTGACACTCCAACTGTTTTTCTGTTTGTTCTCATCGTAAAGAAAATCTCTCATGGAATCTAAAGCAGGATTGCACCACATGGAGTTAGATGTTACAGTAATATCCACAGATCCAGACAATTACAGAGGGTGCTTAAAGGCTGTCATTCAAAAATGTAGGACAGCCGCTCTGCATACTGTGAAGATTATAATCCATATAGAGCTATAGGCCTATATACTGTCTATAGGCCTATATACTGTCTATAGGCCTATACACAGCCAGAGCATTACTATTAGAAATGGAGAATACAACTTCCAAAAACCTAGATACAACCTCCAAAAACCTAGATACAACCTTCAAAAACCTAGATACAACCTCTATAAAAACCTAGATACAACCTCCAAAAACCTAGATACCTCTATTAAAAACCTAGATACAACCTCTATAAAAACCTAGATACAACCTCCAAAAACCTAGAAACAACCTCTATAAAAACCTAGATACAACCTCTATAAAAACCTAGATACAACCTCTATAAAAACCTAGATACAACCTCCAAAAACCTAGATACCTCTATTAAAAACCTAGATAAACCTCTATAAAAACCTAGATAAAACCTCCAAAAACCTAGATAAAACCTCCAAAAACCAAGATACAACCTCCAAAAATGTAGATACAACCTCCAAAAACCTAGATACAACCTCTATAAAACCTAGATACAACCTCTATAAAACCTTGGATAGCGCTTCACATTAAGCACAGAATAAAGTGGTCATATCATGGTATAAGAACAATAAGTTATGTTCGTAGTTGTTGCTGTAACGTAAAGGTTACTATCAAACCCTTACATAACCCGTGTTAAGTTCCTCTAAACTGCTTATGGTTCAACACATAGGCTGCACCAGGGAAAAGAACGGCAGTGTTTTGTGAAAACTGCATATATCTGTTTCAATGACATTGAATTATCCTGATGACAAAGCAGCAGCGCACCTACAAGGCTTCCTGATTGACCTTCACTGGCCCTTCCAGTGAAGGTCAATCGGGCCTACAACAGTGTTACAGCACTTGAACTGGGTCTGATTGTCTAGTCAAAGCCTGTGGCGCTGTCCATGGTGCCCTTGTGCTAAGGCACACCTCCTTGAGTCACAAACAAGTGGATGCAGCAAGCTCTGCTAAGCATAATTTACATAAAGCATATCTGATCGTATAAATTAGTATAAATGCAGTAATCGGAGTGATTGTGTACTTACACTGCATAGCGGCAGCCTAAAAGTACTGTGAACTCTCTTGAATGAGATAAGGCTGCACAACCAAACGCCTTTATCCTGCCATTGACAGAAATGCCCCAGAAGCTTCACTTTCTTCCTGCTTTGCTCTGAGAAGGCTGCTGCTCTGTGACTTGTTCCACTGTAGCCTAAAAGAAGGCTGCTGCTCTGTGACTTGTTCCACTGTAGCCTACATCCAGTGATTGAAACACTAGAGACACAGGAGACCAAAGCCAATTAACTATTCTCAGCAAGAACACATGGCTGATTACCAACTGTTCACAATCACACAACGCTTTCCAAGAGTACACACAGGGAAACATCCAGGATGGGAAAACGTACGAGATGTATACAAGGGTCCACAGACTTAGAAATCGAGACCAGTCAAGCGTTATCATTTGGATGCCAGGTCCACTGGTCCACTACAATAATAGCCTGAATATAACACACTATACACCTTTTGGTTACGGTAGGAGATTCTGTATGTGACATTCTCCCATGTAACCTTACACCTCAGCACAGTAGCAGTATTGTTTCAGTAGTCCGTAGTCAGCATAAAAGCACTTTAATTCATCCATCAAAGTCATTGGACACGGGGATGCGACATGTCCACAAGGAAAATGGTACCGATCCACTGCTCCTGGACTGAAGAGATCTATACAAGGTTTAAAACTGCACTGCACGGCCATGCCACTTTCTACTATCCAAAACCTTACAACCGTTGAACATTTTGCTATGTTAAAACGAAAGCTATTTTGCTAATATTGACCAATGGTCGGCTGAGCTCTAGTATCATAACATCCATCTCATTTCAATCAGAGTGGAGCAGGCAGTATCATAACATCCATCTCATTTCAATCAGAGTGGAGCAGGCAGTATCATAACATCAATCTCATTTCAATCAGAGTGGAGCAGGCAGTATCATAACATCCATCTCATTTCAAGCAGAGTGGAGCAGGCAGTATCATAACATCCATCTCATTTCAAGCAGAGTGGAGCAGGCAGTATCATAACATCCATCTCATTTCAAGCAGAGTGGAGCAGGCAGTATCATAACATCCATCTCATTTCAATCAGAGTGGAGCAGGCAGTATCATAACATCCATCTCATTTCAATCAGAGTGGAGCAGGCAGTATCATAACATCCATCTCATTTCAATCAGAGTGGAGCAGGCAGTATCATAACATCCATCTCATTTCAATCAGAGTGGAGCAGGCAGTATCATAACATCCATCTCATTTCAATCAGAGTGGAGCAGGCAGTATCATAACATCCATTTCATTTCATGTCAGTCATGGCATTTTCTTGTGGTGCAATTTCATCATAAATCAAGTGATGATTAAAAAAAAAATCTGACCAATGGTTTATTATACATTTACACACACAAACACATGCCTATTTTTTACCCCTTTGTGGTACCCCATAATGAAAGATGAGACCAAAACAAAACACATCCAAAAATAGTAAACAATGGACAACTACACCTAGATTTTCTGACTCATTTTGCAAAATGCACCATCACCTGTGACTGTAGCATCTGCTCTCACTCTCTAACCATGACGTGGGCTGAAAAACGCCCCATCGGACGGGTAAACCAGGGCAAAGCGGCCACAGAGGCGCTCTCCTCTCTCCTCTCATCTCCTTTCTCCATCTACCGAACAGCCAGGCCACACCCACCGCATTGCAGAAGCACATCCCGAAAACCGAGACCGGAACTTCACGATTGCAAGTCATAACTGTTATTCGCCAGTGATATAGTCTAGTCTACCAGTAACAAAACCGCTAGACGATACGCATTACGCAATAGTAAAGAGCACACAAAAGCGCACAACTATCCAAACAGAATATAACCGACAACTTTTTGTCTGATGCGCAAGAATCCGTGCGTAATGGTATTATTAGGCCTAAACACCTTTGAACCAGTCGCTACTAGGCAGTAGGCATCGGGCGTTTTGATCACATGGACAATATACAGTATCCTGATTAAAATTAAACATATACACTAGGCTACACAGCAGCCTATGCATGGTTTCTCAAATTACAATGTGGGACACTGGATAGAAAGACTAAATAAAGACGTACATTTCTATTCGTCCTAGAGGTTATTAATGTTGCACCTGAGCAGTATTTGTTGGTGCAAGGAATCCGCCTCGTCATCTACTGTAAATGATGCGACGCCGGCACATCACATTTTCAGATGAAAACCTCGATAACGAAACTATTTTCTCTCTTTCCACAATTATTGTGCGACTATTGAATTCAACACATGACTCTGCTTTCTGAAAGATGGAGTTAGTAGCGTTTTACCGGGTATCCTGTGTCCTCCAAAATCTCTGGTCTGAGGTGCAGTTCCTCCAAGCTTTAGCTGCAGACCGGTAAAGTCTCCCCTATGTCATCCTGCCACTGCCTGCAGTAGCCAAAATAGCTTGCTACACTCTACACCGGGAAAAACGGAATTCTGGGATAGCCAAGGATGCCCACCTTATGACAAAACACGACCCACCCACAGATGGATAATACCGGGTGCAGATGTATACTATTGTATGTGCGCAAAATCCCCCTCCTCCAATGGAGAGGTCCTAATAAAAGAAATAGGAGCTATCATACATTGGAAACTGACCTTGGGGAACACATAGCCTACTTATTCAAACTTCTGTAATACTTTTTAGATTACTATTATCTATTATATAAATCTAAATGAAAGAATGATTTGCTTCAACTTATTTACATATTGTAGTGAATACCAGGACTCAAACCCAGGTCCAAACCTGTCAAACCAACACCGTAACCATTATACCAAGAGGTCCAAACTTCTTAACAAAGTTGCTAGTTGTTGGATTAAGGTCGCTACATTAACCCCTTCCCTCAGGAAAGCGTTTCCCCACACTTCCCTCATGCATACACATCTCCCCGATGGCCTCACGTGCGCCATCCCGCTTCTAACACCGTTGTAGCCAATTCGGGGGTTAGCCCTGACCAGGACTCAAACCCAACTCCAGCGACTGTCAAATCAACACCTTAACGGTTACACCAAGAGGTCCGACATTCTTGACGAGGTTGCTAGGTGTCGAGTTAAGGTTGAGTTACAACATTGATAATCCACTACATCAGAGTTTGGGATCATAACATGATTATGAGCTATTTGGTCGGGTGGTCCTATATGTTGCATAGTGCCACACCTCAAATCACAGCTGGGTATCGGGTGATGCCATGGGTGCTCCCAAGTTTGAGCTTTCTGTACAACATACGCAACCTTGAAGCTTTGGTAAACTACTTGCTATAGCTGTAAAGAACTTCTATCTGGCTCTCAGGAATGCACTTGGTAAAGTGGCGGCTGGTGACATAAAAAGTTGAGGTACAAAATTTAGCTAACAAAAAAAACTAGCTAATGGAATAACAATCTTTAAAGGTCTGAGCTACCGGCTATCTAAGATGCATAGAACGACATCACAGTTTAAATAGTCTATAACAACACAACTCATAACTACTACCTGAGACCATACACAGCACACCAAATACATAACATAATGTCTGTCTACTGTTATTGTGCAAAAGAGACCCTGAATCCTGACCTTCAGTTCATTCTGATAATGACCTTGAGGGGGCCATCTGGAGCCATTTCTATTCAGACAGATTGGCTTGATTCTATTTGCGATATTCATTTATATGAAAATGCCCCTGAAAATACAATTATAATGCTCTGCAGACCTGAGTGCATTAGCTAATATGGTCTGATGCTATTAATGAAGCCTAAACTATCAAATTATAAATCAGACTCCTCAGAATTAAGATTCATAACAATATTGTGGGTGCAGATTGCTTAGATTAGAAGTTGAATTATGAAGCCAGCAAACATGATTAAACTTAGAAACATTTCCGGTCATATTACCAGATCAAACGACTATGAACCTCCCATTTTATGCTAAAATATGCTAAAAAGTTATAATTTAATAAAATAATTTGTATGAGAGGCATTTTACAGGTGTAACATCTTAATTTGATCACCCTGTTGCAGAACTTTTATGAAATGTTGGAAATTAAAAACTTGAAGTGTATTTGAGGTTTAAAAAGGCTTCTGAATTGTGTAATTTCCCCTTTGAAATTTCAGACTTGATTTTCCCTTTAGAAAAATACACTAGATGACCAAAAGTATAGCCAAATTGCATGGCTGTGTGCTCGATTTTATACACCTGTCAGCAACAGGTGTGGCTGAAATAGCTGAATACACAAATTTGAATTATATATATTTCATTATATATACAAACGTATGTGGACACCCCTTCAAATGAGTGGATTCGGCTATTTCAGCCACACCCGTTGCTGACAGTCCACACAGCCGAGTGCCAGGACTCATCGCCCAACATCAGTGCCTGACCTCACTAATGCTCTTGTGGCTGAATGGAAGCAAGTCCCCACATCTAGTGGAAACCCTTCCCAGAAGAGTGGAGGCTGTTATTGCAGCCAAGGGGGGTCCAACTCCATATTAATGCCCATGATTTTGGAATGAGATGTTCGACGAGCAGGTGTCCACATACTTTGTGTCATGTAGTGTACTTTTATATATATATATAGTGTATATCACAGGAGATTGGTGGCACCCTTAATTGGGGAGGACAGGCTCGTGGTAATGAGCCATTCCATTTGCTCCATTCCGGCCATTATTATGAACCGTCCTCCCCTCCAGTGGTGTGGATCAACACCTACAAAAATGTCCATTCATTATAATCCACATTACAAGTCACATTTTCTGTTGCTGCAGGATTACTTTCCTGCTGTAGCAAACTGGCTCAAATGAAGATCCTACATCTGTATCAGATAGCTGAAAAGCTAACCCTGAATTAAAATATGAATAACGGTACACAAACATCCGAAAACTACATTCCCTTAGAAATATCGGACTTGCTGATTTCCAAGTGAAAACGTTATATAATTATATCATTGACCACCCAGGACACTGTCCCAAAAGCACAAGGTATATATTGATAAATTAACACCAATTAAAGGCCTGCTGATCCAGTACGATTTATCTGAAATTTAATTATTAGCTTTTCCAGGGTCTGACTTCTGACTTTCATCTCATCTCCACAAGTTCCATCAGTTCAAAGAAGAGAGAGTGGGCTGAGTGTTGACTGTCCTCATACCCCCCCCCCCCCAACCCCCCTGGAGGGACGTCAAAAAAACACATTTCAGATTGGTGGGATGAGAAGGAAATGGGTTGGAAGGTTCCCAGAGACAGAGCACTCTGACTCAGAGCCTTCAGAAAATTTGAAGGGTTGCCTGAGTGGTGCCGACGCCAAGCCTCATTTAGTGGTTGATGCATTTCTGTGAAGGCCAACCTAATTCCTCCAGCTGGCAGAGTTCTGAATGGTGAGCCAGGTTCCTGCAAGTGAGAATGATGTCATAAATAGCACTAGCCACACTATATATACAGCAGTATGTGAACACCACTTCAAATGAGTGGATTCGTCTATTTAAGCCACACTCGTCGCTGACAGGGGTATAAAATCGAGCACACAGCCATGCAATCTCCATAGACAAACATTGGCAGTAGAATGGCTTTACTGAAGAGCTCAGTGACTTTCAACGTGGCACCGTCATAGGATGCCACCTTTCCAACAAGTCAATTCGTCAAATTTCTGCCCTGCTAGAGCTGCCCCGGTCAACTGTAAGTGCTGTTATTGTGAAGTGGAAACGTCTAGGAGCAACAACGGCTCAGCCGCAAAGTGATATGCGGCACAAGCTCACAGAACAGACCGCAGAGTAAAAATCGTCTGTCCTCGGTTGCAACACTCACTACAGAGTTCCAAACTGCCTCTGGAAGCAACGTCAGCACAAGAACTGTACTTCGGCAGCTTTATGAAATGGGTTTCCATGGCCGAGCAGCCACACACAAGCCTAAGAATACGATGCTCAATGCCAAGCCTCGGCTGGAGTGGTGGTAAGCTCGCCATCATTGGAGCAGTGGAAACGCATTCTCTGGAGTGATGAATAACGGACCAATCTGTGTTTGGCGGATGCCAGGAGAACGCTACCTACTCGAATGCATCGTGCCAACTGTAAGGTTTGGTGGAGGAGGAATAATGATCTGGGGCTGTTTTTCATGGTTCAGGCCCCTTAGTTCCAGTGAAGGGAAATCTTAACGCTACCCCATTCAATTACATTTAGACGATTCTTTGCTTCCAACTTTGTGGCAACAGTTTGGGGAAGGCCCTTTCCTGTTTCAGCATGACAATGCCCCATGAACAAAGCGAGGTCCATAAAGAAATGGTTTGTTGAGATCAATGTGGAAGAACTTCACTGACTTGCACAGAGCCCTGACCTCAACCCCATCGAACACTTTTGGGATGGATTGGAACGGTGACTGCGAGCCAGGCCTAATTGGCCAACATCAGTGCCCAACCTTACTAATACTCTCCAACACCCTGCAATACCCTGTTGCTGTACTGCAACACCTTGTAACAACTTGAAACACCCTGTAACACCCTGAAATGCCATGTAACACCCTCCAACACCCTGTAACAACTTGAAACACCCTGAAATGCCATGTAACACCCTCCAACACCCTGTAACAACTTGAAACACCCTGTAACACCCTGAAATGCCATGTAACACCCTCCAACACCCTGCAATACCCTGTTGCTGTACTGCAACACCTTGTAACAACTTGAAACACCCTGTAACACCCTGAAATGCCATGTAACACTCTCCAACACCCTGTAATCCCCTGTTGCTGTACTGCAGCACCCTGCAACAGCCTGCAACACTCTGCAACACCATGCAATACCCTGTAAAACCCTGCAATACCCTGTAACACCCTCTAAAACCCTGCAAAACCCTGCAACACCCTCTAAAACCCTGCAATACCCTGTAAAACCCTGCAACACCCTCTAAAACCCTGCAATACCCTGTAAAACCCTGCAATACCCTGTAAAACCCTGCAATACCCTGCAACACCCTGCAACACCCTGCAACACCCTGTGGTGTTAAAACATTTAGCAACGGAAAACAAAGATGCATATTCGTTATTGGACAAGTCCATGTAGTCCATACCTGTTTCAGTCATTTTTTTCACTCCATTTTGTGACAAATGAACACGACCCGGGCCACCAAGGAAACGGCAGTCAACTCCAGTGTTTTAGGTGTCATTTTGATGGGCTCCTGTCGCTCTTCGTCACAACGGTACGACTCATTACATTAGACACCTAATTATCGGGTGAAAAATAGGCAAGCCGAGGGGGATTCATTAAACACTTGACTGCATCTGTCGTGCGCGGCAAGTCAATCACGGTTTAATCAGGAACTTAATGACTAAGTATGCTTCAAGAAATACCTGTCAAAACACAAGGTAAGTGAGAAGGTGGAGGAGCAGCAGTGGCAGAGATAAGAACATTGAATTAGCTTTTTAATCGTTTTCAAAGACAGACAACAAACTGTCTTCTAAAACGTGTCTAGTCTGAGCTGAAGCCGACCATGCAAAGCCCTTTATTGTGTTAAGGCCGTTCTTGAATTACAGTGGCATTTTGGAAAAAATAAATAAAAATCTATCATTTGTATTTATGTAAAATGTACAGTGCATTCAGAAAGTACTCAGACCCCTTGACTTTTCCACATTTTGTTACGTTACAGCCTTATTCTAAAATTGATTAAATAGTTTTTTCCCCTCATCAAATCTACACACAATACACCATAATGACAAAGTAAAAAAAATAAAGTTTTTTTTTGTGCAAATCTATTCAAAATAAAAAAACTGAAATGTCACATTTACATAAATATTCAGACACATTACTCAGTACTTTATTGAAGCACCTTTGGCAGCGATCACAGCCTCGAGTCTTCTTGGGTATGACGCTACAAACTTGGCACACCTGTATTTGGGGAGTTTCTCCCATTCTTCTCTGCAGATCCTCTCAAGCTCTGTCAGGTTGGATGTGGAATGTTGCTGCACAGCTATTTTCAGGTCTCTCCAGAGATGTTAGATTGGGTTCAAGTCCGGGCTCTGGCTGAGCCACTCAAGGATATTCAGAGACTTGTCCCGAAGCCACTCCTGCGTTGTCTTGGCTGTGTGCTTAGGGTTGTTGTCCTGTTGGAAGGTGAACTTTTACCCCAGTCTGAGGTCCTGAGCGCTCTGGAGCAGGTTTTCATCAAGGATCTCTGTGTACTTTGCTCCGTTCATCTTTCCCTCGATCCTGACTAGTCTCCCAGTCCATGCCGCTGAAAGATATCCCCACAGTATGATGCAGGGATGCAAACTGATGAGGGCCCAAAAAGGTGACTTATTTTTTGGGGGCACTGAATCATGCAAAAAATCCCTGCTAGGGGGAAATGCAGGTTTTAACTAATTAAACAACAAAGAATATGATCTACATGATCAGTCTCTGTGTGTAAAATAAAAAGTGGTTAATGTGAACCTAACTTACAGCTAAAAACATTTAAAGAAAGCAATCCAATGTTATTTGTTGCCTAGACTTTACTGCAAATGACACTCAAGTCTTGAGAAAAAACAATACACTAATATTCCAGTTAGCCATGACAACCTTTATAATAGAACGCTTGTGACCACACATAAATATTGCACTTGGTAAAAAAACATCTTAAAGTAGAATGAAACAAACAGGCATTCTATTTTCGCTCTATTGTAGTGGCCACTATAGACATCGATCAAGTGCACAAGGCTACATGTGTGAAAAAATAACGTTCACTGAGTAAAACAAATTATAATTCCCCCCTCACACACACGTGTTACTGTCAAGTTCAACACAACTAAAACAATATCTTTGGGCTACACTGCAGGTTATTGCATTGTACACTTTCTGCCTGTGGACATCTGTTCTACAATGTGCCAGCAAAAGTGAGAAAGAGGGAAAGTGTGTGGTGTTCCTTTCACCTCTAAAGTGGCATCCAGCTTAAGCCAGGCCCAGCTCCAGCTACACTTGATCCCTGAATCCACTTGTTTAACAAGCAACACCTCATTTTCACCTAATTCTTTCATTCTGAAAATGAACCACATACTGTAGAGGGAAAACATTAGTTAACAGATAATGGTTAGTTCGTTAGCTAGTTAACTAGTTGGTGACGATAAGCAGAAATAAGGGAGTACCATCTCTCGTTGTAGTCGATGTGAGTTTCTCTTTCAAACAATCCCCTTGTACACAGCCAATAGCTAACTAGCTAACGTTAGCCAAAGCAAACTATCTAGCTACTGATAGTGCAACCCTAAGTAACAGTAAATCAAATCAAATCAAAGTTTATTTGTCACGTGCGTTGAATACAACAGGTGTAGTAGACCTTACAGTGAAATGCTTACTTACAAGCCCTTAATTAACAAACAGTGCAGTTTTTAAGTAAAAAAATAGGTGTTAGGTAAACAATAGATAAGTAAAGAAATGTAAAAAAAAAAACTTTAAAGAACAGTGCACTGGTTAGTCGGGCTATTTGAGGTAATATGTACATGTAGGATTAGTTAAAGTGACTATAGATGATAAACAGAGAGTAGCAGCAACATAAAAAGGGGGGGTGGAGGGGTTTGGGGGGTGGACACAATGCATAGTCCAGGTAGCCATTTGATTAGCTGTTCAGGAGTCTTATGCTTGGGGGTAAAAGCTGTTGAGAAGCCTTTTGGTCCTATACTTGGCGCTCCGGTACCACTTGCCATGCGGTAGCAGAGAGAACAGTCTATGACTGGGGTGGCTGGAGTCTTTGACAATTTCTAGGGCCTTCCTCTGACACCGCCTGGTATAGAGGTCCTGGATGGCAGGCAGCTTAGCCCTAGTGATGTACTGGGCCGTACGCACTACCCTCTGTAGTGCCTTGCGCTCGTAGGCTGAGCAGTTGCCGTACCAGGCAGTGATGCAACCAGTCAGGATGCTCTCGATGGTGCAGATGTAGAACCTTTTGGAGTCATGTAGTAACCTCTGTGGTTTGGAACTGGTTTGGCTTTACGATATTCGATCTCGACCAACAAACAGTAAGTCGTGTAGACGCTAGCCAAAGGTGGAAACACCAACAATCTTTTTCACCACCTGAAAACCTTGCATGTGCGCGACTATGAAGAATCTACCAGAATGCGGGCAACAAACCCCCGGAGCAGTGGCGCAAGTCCCAAGACATCTTCGACAGACCCGCACTCGGCTATCACTCAAGGCATCATTCGTTAGTGGTACTCCCTATGCCAAGAAGAGCAACAAGTGGAATTAGATAATGAGTGCAGTTATGTATCACATAGCGAAAGACATGGTACCAATTCAAACTGTGGAGAAAGCCGGTTTCAGAAAGTTGATTCGAACTCTAGACCCAAGATACGAGATCCCGAGCCATAAATACTTCAGCCAGAAGTCTACACAGAATGTCGGGACAGAGTTGCCAACGAAATCCGTAACGCTGCATTCTTCTCTCCCACTGCCGACTTTCGGTCAAGCAAGACGACAGAGACATACATTAGCCTCACAATTCATTACATTGACGTCAACTGGAAGCTGCGAAGCAAATGCCTTCAGACCTCTTATTTCCCAGACGATCACACCGGAGAAATAATTGCAGCTAGGATGAGGGGGGTTGAAAGAGGTGCGCTAAGTATGTATGACTACCGACAGCGGATCGAACATGGTCAATAAATTGGAGCTGAACAAATGGACAAGACTAGGGTGTTTCGGACACAGACTACACATTGTTATCTATTAACTTTGAAGGGCTCATAATTTTTTTAAACATTTTTTTTACAGTATATTGTGATATTACATCGTTATCGTCCGGACAGTGGAAAATATTGTGATGTGAATTTTTGTTCATATCTCTCTTCTCTGTATACATCAATGATGTCGCTCTTGCTGCTGGTGATTCTCTGATCCATCTCTACGCAGACGACACTATTCTGTATACTTCTGGCCCTTCTTTTGACACTGTGTTAACAACCCTCCAGGCGAGCTTCAATGCCATACAACTCTCCTTCTGTGGCCTCCATTTGCTCTTAAATACAAGTAAAACTAAATGCATGCTCTTCAACCGATCGCTGCCTGCACCTGCCCGCCTGTCCAACATCACTACTCTGGACGGCTCTGACTTAGAATATGTGGACAACTACAAATACCTAGGTGTCTGGTTAGACTGTAAACTCTCCTTCCAGGCTCACATCAAACATCTCCAATCCAAAGTTAAATCTAGAATTGGCTTCCTATTCCGCAACAAAGCATCCTTCACTCATGCTGCCAAACATACCCTTGTAAAACTGACCATCCTACCAATCCTCGACTTCGGTGATGTCATTTACAAAATAGCCTCCAAAACCCTACTCAATAAATTGGATGCAGTCTATCACAGTGCCATCCGTTTTGTCACCAAAACCCCATATACTACCCACCACTGCGACCTGTACACTCTCGTTGGCTGGCCCTCGCTTCATACTCGTCGCCAAACCCACTGGCTTCAGGTCATCTACAAAACCCTGCTAGGTAAAGTCCCCCCTTATCTCAGCTCGCTGGTCACCATAGCAGCACCTACCTGTAGCACGCGCTCCAGCAGGTATATCTCTCTGGTCACCCCCAAAACCAATTCTTCCTTTGGCCGCCTCTCCTTCCAGTTCTCTGCTGCCAATGACTGGAACGAACTACAAAAATCTTTGAAACTGGAAACACTTATCTCCCTCACTAGCTTTAAGCACCAGCTGTCAGAGCAGCTCATAGATTACTGCACCTGTACATAGCCCATCTATAATTTAGCCCAAACAACTACCTCTTTAACTACTGTATTTATTTATTTATTTATTTTGCTCCTTTGCACCCCATTATACCTGCTTACCACTGCTGGCTTGCTTCTAAAGCTAAGCAGGGTTGGTCCTGGTCAGTCCCTGGATGGGAGACCAGATGCTGCTGGAAGTGGTGTTGGAGGGCCAGTAGGAGGCACTCCTTCCTCTCGTCTAAAAAATATCCCAATGCCCCAGGGCAGTGATTGGGGACACTGCCCTGTGTAGGGTGCCGTCTTTCGGATGGGACGTTAAACGGGTGTCCTGACTCTCTGAGGTCATTAAAGATCCCATGGCACTTATCGTAAGAGTAGGGGTGTTAACCCCGGTGTCCTGGCTAAATTCCCAATCTGGCCCTCAAACCATCATGGTCGCCTAATAATCCCCAGTTTACAATTGGCTCATTCATCCCCCTCCTCTCCCCTGTAACTACTCCCCAGGTCGTTGCTGCAAATGAGAACGTGTTCTCAGTCAACTTACCTGGTAAAATAACGGTAAAATAAATAAAAAATAAAATAAAATAATTTCTATCTCTACTTTTTTCTATCTCTACTATCTCTACTTTTTTTCTTTTTTTTTTACTTGCTATATTGTATTTGTCACGATCGTATTGACGTGAATGAGAGGACCAAGGCGCAACATGATATGAATACATCTTCTTTATTTATAACGACGAAGATGATCACGAAACACTTAAACAACACTAACAAAAAAACAACAAACGATCGTGAAACTTCAAACGCAAGTGCACACACAAACTACTTACGTCGACATATACATATACAATGACCCACAAACAGCTAAAGCCTATGATCGCCTTAAATATGGTTCCCAATTAGAGACAACAGAAACCAGCTGTCTCTAATTGAGAACCCATTCATGCAACCATAGACTTACCTAGAAAACTTCACACAACATAGACACAGCTAGATACATACACTCAACACAAACCCATACACTACCACCAACACCCCCTCTACCATATAATACCCCAAACACACACATACCCCATGTCACACCCTGACCTAACTAAAATAATAAAGAAAACAAATAATACTAAGGCCAGGGCGTGACAGTATTTACTTCGCCACCATGGCCTTTTTATATTTTTATTTATTTATATATATATTTTGTTTGCCTTCACCTCCCTTATCTCACCTCACTTGCTCATATTGTATATAGACTTATTTTTCACTGTATTATTGACTGTATGTTTGTTTTACTCCATGTGTAACTATGTGTTGTTGTATGTGTCGAACTGCTTTGCTTTATCTTGGCCAGGTCGCAATTGTAAATGAGAACGTGTTCTCAACTGACCTACCTGGTTAAATAAAGGTGAAATAAAAAAATAAAAAAATAAAATAAATATCGACCAACCCTAGGTGGTATACAGAAGATAGCCCTATTTGGTAAAAGACCAAGTCCATATTATGGCAAGAACAGCTCAAATAAGCAAAGAGAAATGACAGTCCATCATTACTTTAAGACATGAAGGTCAGTCAATCCGGAAAATGTCAAGAACTCTGAAAGTTTCTTTAAGTGCAGTCGCAAAAACCATCAAGCGCTATGAGGAAACTGGCCACAGGAAAGGAAGACCCAGAGTTACCTCTGCTGCAGAAGATAAGTTCATTAGAGTTACCAGCCTCAGAAATTGCAGCCCAAATAAATGCTTCACAGAGTTTAAGTGACAGACACATCTCAACATCAACTGTTCAGAGGAGACTGTGTGAATCAGGCCTTCATGGTCGAATTGCTGCAAAGAAACTACTACTAAAGCACACCAATAAGAAGAAGAGACTTGCTTGGGCCAAGAAACACGAGCAATGGACATTAGACCGGTGGAAATCTGTCCTTTGGTCTGATGAGTCCAAATTTGAGATTTTTGGTTCCAACCGTTGTGTCTTTGTAAGACGCAGAGTAGGTGAACGGATGATCTCTGCATGTGTTGTTCCCACCGTGAAGCATGAAGGAGGTGGTGTGATGGTGTCGGGGTGCTTTTGCTGGTAACACTGTCAGTGATTTATTTAGAATTCAAGGCACACTTAACCAGCATGGCAACTACAGCATTCTGCAGCGATACGCCATCCCATCTGGTTTGTGCTTAGTGGGACTATCATTTGTTTGTCAACAGGACAATGACCCAACACACCTCCAGGCTGTGTCAGGGCTAATTGACCAAGGAGAGTGATGGAGTGCTGCATCAGATGACCTGGCCTCCACAATCACCCGACCTCAACCCAATTGAGATGGTTTTGCGATGAGTTGGACCGCAGAGTGAAGGAAAAGCAGCCAACAAGTGCTCAGCATATGTGGGAACTCCTTCAAGACTGTTGGAAAAGCATTCCAGGTGAAGCCGGCTGAGAGAATGCCAAGAGTGTGCAAAGCTGTCATCAAGGCAAAGGGTGGCTACTTTGAAGAATCTCAAATATAACATATATTTTGATTTGTTTAACACTTTTTTGGTTACTGCATGTGTTATTTCATAGTTTTGATGTCTTCACTATTATTCTACAATGTAGAAAATAGTAAAAATAAAGAAAAACCCTTGAATGAGTACAGTAGGTGTGTCCAAACTTTTGACTGATACTGTATGTTTTCTTAATAAATAACAGTTAAATAAAAAGGAAAATGTTTTATGTTTTTGTCATTAAAAAGTGTTTTTATATGGGGCCAAAGTCAAGGGACAGCATTTACCACCGCAATTCAAGAATTCCCTGTTAGTGTTACAGTGGATACGCCTACATTTTGTCTGCCATAAGTGGCTAATCCATGGAAAATTCCATGATGCCATGTTTCACCTGCAAGTCTTTCAGGAAAGCACAGAGATACTGTAGCAGGGTTGTAATGAATGAGGTTGATGCTGTACAATTTTCCCTCATTTTCAGAGAGCAACTATTACGCCATCTCCCTTCCCTTGTTGCTATGTAACATGGGTATGGTACTCTTGCTATGTAACATGGGTATGGTACTGTTGCTATGCAACATGGGTACGGTACTGTTGCTATGTAACATGGGTATGGTACTGTTGCTATGTAACATGGGTATGGTACTGTTGCCATGTAACATCGGTATTGTACTGTAGGACTACATGCAGCAATGTACCAAACATACTGTATGAGGCAATCTTCAGTAAAAACAGAGATTTGCTCCACATTCTACACTAATAACATCTAATCAAGAATTCTGTTTCAAATCCACAGTAAGTCTTCACAAGACTCCAAAATGGAAACGAGGCTCAGCCCACAACAGCCAGAAAAATATCCACTGAATGACTGAGAACTCCACAAAGACCTAATTATCTTGTAATCAAAGACAATATAACAATGCAATCAAAGTTATTGTAGAGGCTGATAATCCATTCATATTTGAACAATGGCAAGCTCTTTGTGAAACTCTCCTATCAGTGTTGACAAAAGTAGAAAATGGTTAAATTAGGCTAAACTGTGATGTGACAGAAGGAAATTTGTGTGAGCATGTGTGGGTGTTAGACAGAAAATATGTATGTGCGAGAGAGAGACAACAAACAACTCAGATAGCACAGATATCTCTGGCCAACGGATGTACACATGATGCATTGGGGAGATGCAGTTTAGACACTGTTTGCTAATTGGCAAGATGTCTCACAGATGTGTGTAGAATACCTACATTCTAAATTCTACAGTTCTACATCGTGTATACGAAGGCCAGGCGTCAACATTCCATTCTGATATCTCAGCGACGTCTTCCCAATGTGCAAACCCTCTCCACACTATATATTCCAAACACATGTTGATACGTTGGCCAAAGGTGTTTGTGAAGGGAGGTCTTGGCATGTATTGTATACGGTGGTCCCGTATGGCTCAGTTGGTAGACCATGTTGCTTACACCGCCAGGCCTGTGGATTCCATTCCCGGTGCCACCCGTATGTAAAATGTACACAAGCATGACTGTAAGTCGCGTTGGATCAAAGTGTCTGCTAAATAGCATATATTTGTATTATACTGGCAGTGGTAATATCCCTGAACAATATGTTTATAATGGGTCGGATTGTGACAACCAACCTGACATTGTTTTATAATGGAGTTGATAGTGACAACCAACCCCACATTCCATGTGACATCTATCCCCAACCACCCTCCAATGCTAATGATCTCACGCCCTGATATTAGTTATCTATGTTTTCTGTATTATTTTGGTTAGGTCAGGGTGTGACGAGGGTGGGTATGCTTGTTTTGGCTTGTCTAGGGGTTTTGTAGATCTATGGGTTTTTTGTAAGTCTAGGTAATTGTAGGTCTATGGTGGCCTGAATTGGTTCCCAATCAGAGGCAGCTGTTTATCGTTGTCTCTGATTGGGGATCCTATTTAGGTTTCCCTTTTGGTTTTGTGGGTTCTTGTCTATGTGTAGTTGCTTGTTTGCACTCTTTGTATAGCTCCACGGTTCGTTATGTTGTATTGTTAGTTTTGTTCAGTGTTCATTCTTAAAATAAAGAGAATGTACGCATACCACGCTGCACCTTGGTTTCCTCCTTTAGACGGCCGTGACAAATGAAGATGCTAGTAACCACATGCCTTGACTTAGAAACTCAGAAATAGGTTTGAAATACAGCACTCCCTTTCCTATTTTCAACAAGCATAATTGTTCATAGATACTCCCATAATGTAAAAATATACAAAGAAAATACCAATATATATATATATTTTTTTTTTACCTTTGAAAAACACAAATTCCCCTCACTTCAATATTTTGTCACGCTCACATGAATTGAGTTCTTTCAAATAATTTTAGCCTGGCAGTGTCAGTAGCCCAGTATTCCAGTGTCAGTATCCCACTAGTCGAATAGAAACCCATCACATTGCCAATCACACTTTAGATGTGTGTGTGTGTGTGTGTGTGTGTGTGTGTGTGTGTGTGTGTGTGTGTGTGTGTGTGTGTGTGTGTGTGTGTGTGTGTGTGTGTGTGTAGCAAGTGAGTGAGCGAAATAACGGAAGAGAGAAGATGAAGGGAGCCCTGAATCCTGTTATTACTGGCTGTTCTGGCAGGCAATATAACCAGATGTGATAATGACTGTACGGACAAACTGTAAGACCGTTTCCCGAGAGCAAGTCAGCATGGCACTATGTTCATTTAGAAAACAATTGATGAATTTCATATCGTAAGCATTCCATGTCATGTTATTGATATATTGCTGATGAGGTCGTATCCATCTGCTGCCAGCAGGATACTGCCATGTATTAGTGTGAAGAGGCTGTGGGAGAGAGGCTAAATCAGATTGTGCTGAAATGGTGCCCAAGGCTTAGAGAGCCACTCTCCAGGGTCAACCTGTTACAGGGCTAAAACACCATCACTTTCTCTTACCTGAGAGTATAGGCCGGGTAATCGTCACTTAGCCTCTACAAAAATAGACCCTATACACAAATCATCTGTTATCAACGAAATACATCAGTTATGGCTCAAATTCCTCAACGTGTTAGTGTGGTCCAAGCACAGATACAGTATCATGCTGTCAACAACATTCTATCAACATTCAACCAACATTCAATCAACATTCAACACCTCCCAACTGCCCTAGAAGCTGCCCTTTCGTTGATGGTTATGCTGTCTCTTCACACCCTGCAGAATCTGTCCAGCCTATGACCAATCCAGACACACATTGTCCAAAACTGTGATTTAGCCATTGGATTACAGCTAATCTGGATGACTGTAGTAAACCCCCAATCCCTCGCCACCAACAGATTAGTGTTCCATTTCAAATGAACACAGTCACCTGCATTACTGTTGCACATTACTGTGCCCCCATGTCAAGGATGGAAGCAAGAATGAAATGAAAAACACATCAGTGTGTTGGTCTGATAAACCAAGAGGACTGGTCTGGTTACTAGCACCCTGTTCTAACCCTCAGGGCTGGTTACTAGCACCCTGTTCTAACCCTCAGGCCTGGCATTACCAGCACCCTGTTCTAACCCTCAGGGCTGGTTACGAGCACCCTGTTCTAACCCTCAGGGCTGGTTACTAGCACCCTGTTCTAACCCACAGGCCTGGTTACGAGCACCCTGTTCTAACCCTCAGGCCTGGCATTACCAGCACCCTGTTCTAACCCTCAGGGCTGGTTACGAGCACCCTGTGCTAACCCTCAGGGCTGGTTACTAGCACCCTGTTCTAACCCACAGGCCTGGTTACTAGCACCCTGTTCTAACCCACAGGCCTGGTTACGAGCACCCTGTTCTAACCCTCAGGCCTGGTTACTAGCACCCTGTTCTAACCCTCAGGCCTGGTTACCAGCACCCTGTTCTAACCCTCAGGGCTGGTTACTAGCACCCTGTTCTAACCCACAGGCCTGGCATTACCAGCACCTTGTTCTAACCCACAGGCCTGGTTACGAGCACAATGATCTAACCCACAGGTCTGGTTACTAGCACCCTGTTCTAACCCACAGGCCTGGCATTACCAGCACCATGATCTAACCCACAGGCCTGGTTACGAGCACCCTGTTCTAACCCTCAGGCCTGGTTACGAGCACAATGATCTAATCCACAGGTCTGGTTACTAGCACCCTGTTCTAACCCACAGGCCTGGCATTACCAGCACCCTGTTCTAACCCACAGGCCTGGTTACGAGCACCCTGTTCTAACCCACAGGCCTGGCATTACCAGCACCCTGTTCTAACCCTCAGGCCTGGTTACGAGCACAATGATCTAACCCACAGGCCTGGTTACGAGCACCCTGTTCTAACCCACAGGCCTGGCATTACCAGCACCCTGTTCTAACCCACAGGCCTGGTTACTAGCACCCTGTTCTAACCCACAGGCCTGGCATTACCAGCACCCTGTTCTAACCCACAGGCCTGGTTACGAGCACCCTGTTCTAACCCACAGGCCTGGCATTACCAGCACCCTGTTCTAACCCTCAGGCCTGGTTACGAGCACAATGATCTAACCCACAGGCCTGGTTACCAGCACCATGATCTAACCCACAGGCCTGGTTACCAGCACCCTGTTCTAACCCACAGGCCTGGCATTACCAGCACCCTGTTCTAACCCACAGGCCTGGTTACTAGCACCCTGTTCTAACCCTCAGGCCTGGTTACGAGCACCCTGTTCTAACCCTCAGGCCTGGTTACGAGCACAATGATCTAACCCACAGGCCTGGTTACCAGCACCATGCTTTAAGTCACAGGCCTGGTTACCAGCACCCTAATCTAACCCACAGGCATGGCATTACCAGCACCATGTTCTAACCCACAGGCATGGCATTACCAGCACCGTGATCTAACCCACAGCACCTTGATGTAACCCACAGGCCTGGTTACCAGCACCATGATCTAACCCACAGGCCTGGTTACCAGCACCATGATCTAACCCACAAGCCTGGTTACCAGCACCGTGATGTAACCCACAGGCCTGGCATTACCAGCACCATGCTTTAAGTCACAGGCCTGGTTACAAGCACCATGATCTAACGTGGGCCTGGTTACCAGCACCATGATCTAACCCACAGGTCTGGATACCAGCACCGTGATGTAACCCACAGGCCTGGTTACCAGCACCATGCTTTAAGTCACAGGCCTGGTTACCAGCACCATAATCTAACCCACAGGCATGGCATTACCAGCACCCTAATCTAACCCACAGGCATGGCATTACAAGCACCATGATCTAACCCACAGCACCATGATGTAACCCACAGGCCTGGTTACCAGCACCCTGATGTAACCCACAGGCCTGGTTACCAGCAACATGCTTTAACCCACAGGCCTGGTTACCAGCACCCTGATGTAACCCACAGGCCTGGTTACCAGCACCATGCTTTAACCCACAGGCCTGATTACCAGCACCCTGATCTAACCCACCGGCCTGGTTACCAGCACCCTGATCTAACCCACCGGCCTGGTTACCAGCACCCTGATCTAACCCACCGGCCTGGTTACCAGCACCCTAATCTAACCTACAGGTCTGGCATTACCAGCACCATGATCTAACCCACAGGCCTGGTTACCAGCACCATGATCTAACCCACAGTCATTTAAACCACAACTAATACAAAAAAATGAACAATAGGGAAGAAAGTGTAATATCAGGAGCGACAGATTGATTCACAGGCCCGGTCCCGTGTGGCTCAGTTGGTAGAGCATGGCGCTTGCAACGCCAGGGTTGTGGGTTCATTTCCCACGGGGGGACCAGGGTTCAATTCCCACGGGGGGACCAGGATGAATATGTATGAACTTTCCAATTTGTAAGTCGCTCTGGATAAGAGCGTCTGCTAAATGACTTAAATGTAATGTTAAATGTAAATTCACTAGATGAAGGGAAGGGAAAGCCACAGGGCTATAAAACAACCTTACAGACTGGTCTGCTTCTCCCATCCATCCTCTTTATGGACCCAGCAGCTGAACTGGTGTGTTAGAATTCTCCTCCTGTCTTCACAAGACTGGACTCCATTCAACGAACACACCACCACCTCCACCATGCTTAATTCATGAGTTCAATGTCCCATTAAGTAACATGCATGTTTGGCTATACTGCAGACCCTGAAGCCTATAGGGTTTCATTAGAAATGCAAAGCTCACAGATATCTACACTGTAATTACACTGACTGTACATGGCTATTTACATACTGTTAGACTGATAAAGCATCACTCCTTGTCTCCTCTCCTTGTCTCCTCTCCTTCATGTTGACTGAAAAACACAGGCTAAGTCAAAGGAATACGGAGGATGATCACCAATTTACTTTCACCTATCTTGTGCTTGAATGTCACTGCAGAGGAAAGGACTGGTTAAATAGCTCCTCAATTATTCACAGCGTGGGGCGAGTCCAGCACAAAGCAGACACGTGTCCTCATTCAACAAAGAGAGAGAGATGATAGCTACTGGCTGATAGTGATGTAATCGGTAATCTAAGTGGGATATGGGGGGTGGTTGTGTGTACGTGTGTGTGTGTGTGTGTGTGTGTGTGTGTGTGTGCGTGCGTGCGTGCGTGCGTGCGTGTGTGTGCGTGTGTGTGTGGAGTCCCCCCATGTAGATACTGCTGTGGAGTCAGTCAGAGCAGACATGGTCCATGGCGAGGAGGAGTGGAATACCTCAGTGTCACGTTCTATGGACGGGTACACACACAAGCTTAGTCCCACACACACTGACTGAGGTGATGGAACACTCCTCTTCCATGCTCAAGACTTCCTTTTATTTCTCCCAGCACTCTATCTAATAAGACAGAGACTATAATTGCTTTGCTGAGCAAATGGGCTCTAGCTCTGGCAGCCCCTCAACACAGACCACCTTTAATGATGTCTGAAACCTCCATCAGACTTTTACAGCGGACTCAATGTGAAGAGTGGGAGAGGAAGCCAATCACAGCACAGCCAGCCAAATGAGAAGTGGAACCTTCAGAGGATAGTCAAAACGCCAGGACGTGTGTGTCTTAACAAAGTAGGCTACTCTTTCTGTATGAATAAAACATCAATTCAAAAGTAAAGTCCACGAGGACTGGCACTCCTAAAAGAAAAGTGTGTTTTTGTCACGAACATCCATCTAGAGTACCTATTTGCATTCATTACGTAAGCTCTCGAAGCAGCTGTACTGACGCTGAAAAGCTTTTTGAGTTTATCTAGTAATTTAAAAGTCCACAGGTAAGGATACCAATGTTTACCCATTCACCACTAAATAGACAACAGGCTTCATTCTACAGACAGGGACACATCGACAGTGGGGTTATGTCATTAGTGCTTCCCCGTACTTTTCTGTTTCTCACGCTTGATGCCTGTTTTAACACAGCAATCCCAGCTGTTGGTGAAACCTTCAGCCCTGATGTCAGACCCAGGGGCTTGAGATTTAGTGAGGTCAAGAGCTCATTCACAAAATGCCTAAACAGTTCAAGAACTGCTATTGGTAGAACGGCAAAAAACAAGCAAAAATGACAGCAGCCATTACCACCTTGGCTGATGTAGGTTCCTTCACCTCAGTCCATCTACAAACACAGAGCCTATTACCTATACAATTGTGATGTTGTACCCCTGAAAAGGAGGGGGAAATAGGAGAAATGATTCACACTGACATGTAGCATCAGCGACGAAACAAAAACTTCGGACATTTTTACGACTGTGTTATTTGATTGGATTGTAATGTCGACCTATAGGGAAGATAGGCTGGAGATGTTCATATTGAAACATACAGTAGGTTATTTTCTTAAGGTCCTGACATGTTTATTACGTTTGGGAACCACTTTGGGAACCACTCTCTCTCTGCTTGATTCCTCTCTCTCTGTGTCTCCTCTCTCTCTGTGTCTCCTCTCTCTCTGTGTCTCCTCTCTCTCTGCTTGATTCATCTCTCTCTCTGTGTCTCCTCTCTCTCTGTGTCTCCTCTCTCTCTGTGTCTCCTGTCTCTCTGTGTCTCCTCTCTCTCTTCTTGATTCATCTCTCTCTCTGTGTCTCCTCTCTCTCTGTGTCTCCTCTCTCTCTGTGTCTCCTCTGCTTCCTCCTACATTCATCGCAGCTTCACCACTGAGCACCACATCACTGTCTGTCCCAGTAGCCTCAGTAGTATTATGAGATATCAGTAGCGTATTTCTTGCTCCCGCTGAGGTAGGCTTTGTTTAACATGAGCTTCTTACCTCATCCTTCTAGCTGGCTACAGGGCCTTCAGAGAGTATTCATACCCCTTGATTTATTCCACATTTTCTTCAAAATGGATAAAACAAATGTATAATAATATCGTCTACACACAATACCCCATCATGACAAAGTGAAAGCATGTTTTTAGACATTTTAGCACATTTATTGAAAATGAAATACAGAAATATCTAATTTACTTAAGTATTCACACCCTTTTGCTATGACACTCCAAATGTAGTTCAGGTGCATCCAATGTCCTTTGATCATCCTTGAGATGTCACTACAACTTGATTGGAGTCCACCTGTGGCCAATTCAAATGTTTGGACATTTTTTTCTTTTTTAAACACACCTGTCTATATAAGGTCCCACAGTTGACAGTGATTGTCAGAGCTGAATCTATACCATGAAGTCCAAGGAACTGTCCGTAGATCTCCAAGATAGACATGTGACGAGGCATATATCTTGGGAAGGGTATTAAAACAATTTCTAGAGTGTTTAAAGTTTATAAGAGCACAGTGGTCTGCATCATTGGGAAACGGAAAATATGGAACTACCTAGACTGCCTAGAGCTGGCCGTCCGACTAACTGAGCACGTGGGCAAGAATGACCTTGGTCGGGGAGTTGACCAATAACCCAATGACCACTCTGACAGAACTACAGAGTTCTTCGGCTAAAATGGGACAACCTGCCACAAGGACAACAGTTTCTATAGCAATTCACCAATCTGGGCTTCACGGGAGTGTGGCCAGACGAAACCACTCCTGAGAAAAAGGCACATGACAGCACAACTGGAGTTTGCAAAAAGGCACGTGAAAGACTCTGTGGTCTGATAAGACAAATATTTAACTCTTTGGTCTGAATGCAAAGCGCTATGTCTGGAGAAAACCAGGCACAGCTCATCACCTGTTTAACACCATGTTGGTGGCAGCATCATACTATGAGGACGCTTTTCAGCGGCAGGGACTGGGAGACTGGTAACAATAGAGGGAACAACGAATGGAGCCAAATACAGGCAAATCCTTGATGAGAACCTGCTTCAGAGTGCAAACGACCTCAGACTGGGGGAGAAGATTTACGTTCCTGCAGAACAATGACCCCAAACATACAGCCAAAGAAATGCTGGAATGGCTTCAGAATAAGAATATGAAAGTCCTTGAGTGGCCCAGCCAAAGCCCAGACCTGAATCCCAATGAAAATATGTGGAAAGAGTTGAAGATTGCTTTTCCCCACCACTCCCCATCTAATTTAAGCTTGAGAAAATCTGCAAGGAAGAAAATCCCCAAATCCAGATGTGCATAGTTGATAAAGACATAACCAAGACAACTCACAGCTATAGTCACCACCAGAGGTGCTTCTACAAAATATTGACCCAGGGGTATGAATACCTATGTAAATGAGATATTTGTGTATTTCATTTTCAATAAATGTACAAACATTTATAAAAACAGTGTAGATGGGTAAGAAAAAATAAATATTTAATCCATTTAGAATTTAGGCTGTAACACAACAAAATGTGGAATAAACCAAGGGGTATGAATACTTTCTGAATGCACTGTAAGTAATACTAGCCAGAGCCCATCAACATTACTGCAATAGAAGTCTCTGCCAGCAGCTAGCCACCTGACTGACTGACTGACATATCTAGATGCGACTATTTACCAGCTGTGCAGTCATTCTCCAAGAGTCAGTTTTTGTTTGTTTGGGGGATGTCTGTAGACACGGCAGGAATCACAGGACGGTTTTAAAACGGCCTTTTGTCCACCATCTCGCAATCACACTGTCAGCACCATCTCAAGTTGCTTAATGCAAGCTGGGGTAGTTTGTTTCACATCTCAGACTCTCGACCTGTGCGGCGAGAGTGCGGAGCTAGCCAGTTGAGAGGGTGGTGCTGAAAAGGCAAACCCGGGGGACGCAGGCAAACATAATGAACAAACCCTTGTTCATGATTCCACTCGTTTGTAAAGCGGCAGGAGCTATTAGAATTCAGTCAGATCAATATAATAGAAGGGTTCTGAGCATTGATCAATGCTGGGAGCAATACGTACACGTTGACCCGTCATTTCTTTTCTTTAGTGTGTTCAAAATATATCTTTTTAATGTTATATATTTTTCAAATAAGAGAAAAAGTACAGCGGTTCGGACCTTGGTGTCCTCATATGTAGACACGGCCATGTTCAGACCTCCAGTGTGAATGACAAATCAAAGGGCCCCTCCCAAAAAATGAGCAAGACTGGCTACTTAATCTTACCCTGTTATGCATCTTCATTGAGACCGCTGACACCAATTGTTCGCTTGACTTGGAACAATATTCTTTCAGTCACTGATATAAAAGCCCAGAGAGAGCAGAAGGAACAATATCGACTCAGGAGATGAGCTTTTCATCGTGGCCGAGTACATCAATAGAAGAGAACAGCTTTTGAGGTCCAAAGACGGCAGACACGGTAAATGAACAAACAAATCATTATTACTGTTACAGTCAATGTGCAACACTCATCACACAGTGTATGATAAGGACCACCACTGAGTCAGCTGAGAGCACCTACCCACTGGGCACATATGTCAGTTCAATGTTCACTTTTAATAAAGATTTGATAAGACTTAAAACTAAGTCAAATTATTGTTGCTCTTTGGTTTGATGCTGGGGGGGGGGGGGGGGGAGTATGTTGATGAGCATTTCGTTTTCCATGTTAGTAGCCGAAATGTGTAATACATGAACCCCTCCCTCTGTAACTGGGTCCTGACTTCCTGACGAGTTGCCCCCAGGTGAGGGTAGGCAACAACACATCCGCCACGCTGACCCTCAACACGGGGGCCCCTCAGGGGTGCGTGCTTAGTCCCCTCCTGTACTCCCTGTTCACTCACGACTGCATGGCACACACGACGCCAACACCATCATTACGTTTGCTGACTACACAACGGTGGTTGGCCTGATCACCGACGACGATGAGGCAGCCTATGGAGAGGAGGTCAGAGACCTGGCAGTGTGGTGCCAGGACAACAACCTCTCCCACGATGTCAGCAAGACAAAGGAGCTGATCGTGGACTACAGGAAAAGGAGGGCCGAGCACACCCCTTCCACATCGACTGGGGTGTAGTGGAACGGGTCGAGAACTTCAAGTTCCTCTGTGTCCAGTAAGGAGTTATCATGGTTCACACACATGGACCATGATAATATAGAGGTCTCTGCCATCCAGGATCTCTATACCAGCCAGTGTCAGAGGAAGGCCCCTTAAAATTGTAAGACTCTAGACAACCAAGTCATAGACTGTTCTCCTTGCTACAGCACAGGTAGTGGCACCGATGCACCAAGTCCCGAACCAACTAAATAGTTAGTTAAATAGTTAACCAAATAGCTACCAGGACTATCTGTATTGACCCTTTTTGCACTTATTAGTTTGACTCATCACATACACTGCAGTTACTGTTCATTATCTATTGCCTAGTAACTATTATCTGTTGCCTAGTAACTTTTTCCCTACCTATATGTACATATCTACCTCAATTACCTCATACCCCTGCACATCGACTCGGTACTGGTACCCCGTGTATATAACCAATTTATTGTTACTCATTTTGTATTTATTCCTTGTTATTATTTTCCTATTTGTCTCTCTGCGTTGTTGGGAAGGGCCCATCAGTAAGCATTTCACTGTTAGTCTACACCTGTTGTTTACGTAGCATGTGACCAGGTCCCCCTAAACATGCCATTTTATCCAATATGATCACAAATGCTAGACTGATTCTATATCAGCACTCTGAGACCCTTTGTGAATATGACCCTTAACCTCTATTCATTACAGTTTCATTCACCTTTTTAAATGGACTCATCAATGCAACATGCATAGAGTCCAGAGTCCAGAGTGATGTCGACTTTCAGTGTACAACAGTCACTAGTAGATCTATGATTCGTTGAGCAGACCAGTGTATTGTGAATGGAATCCACTTCTGATCTTGTCTAGTGTGAGATGTGGCAGATTTTATAATATTAAACAAGACGTGGAGGCCTGCTTCTCTGGGTGCTGCTGGTGCCGACTGTCATCATTTTTGAGTGTGTGTGTGTGTGTGTGTGTGTGTGTGTACGTGTGTACGTGTGTACATGTTTGCGTGTGTGTGTGTGTGTGTGTGTGTGTGTGTGTGTGTGTGTGTGTGTGTGTGTGTGTGTGTGTGTGTGTGTGTGTGTGTGTGTGTGTGTGTGTGTGTGTGTGTGTGTGCGTGTGTGTGTACGTGTGTGCGTGTGTGTGTGCCTGTGTGTGTGTGTGTGTGTGTGTGTGTGTGTGTGTGTGTGTGTGTGTGTGTTGTTTTGGGAATGCTTTGTGCATAGCCTTGCTGCTTCTTCTAACTTTCTTTAATTAGATAATTTTTTAGAGGGAGAGTGCAGTGCAATCTGAGATTTTATGTTACAATCTTAAAAAATAAATATAACTATTTCATCAGTGTATAACGATCTTGCACTCAGAAGCTCAGGTTACCATACAGTAATCATTTGAGTACAGAAGTCCTTGCACCAGAGTTAAATTACAAAGAATACAGGCACAAAAGACCTGACAACCTTTATAGCGGTTGTTTTCTCCCAATCTACAAGACAGGGAGCAGGAACACTGGAACAGGCCTAGCCAGGGTATACCAGTGTAATATTTACATCATGCTGAACCGGCACTTTGACTTTCACAGCACTTGAGCATTCATAATCATCCCATACGTTTTGCTGCATTAAAAATGTCTGTTCAGTCATTCAGGTAATGGAGTGCTTTATGACATACTGCTGGGAAAGAAGACTATGTCTGATTTATACCTGCAGATCAATAAGGACTACAGGAAAACACTGTTCTGGGAGAAGAAGGGAGAGAGAGAGAGAGAGAGAGATGGTAGGGAACAAGTTACAGGGAAACATTGCCGAGAGAGAGGGAGAGAGAGAGAGAGAGAGAGAGACAGAGAGAGCGAGAGAGACAGAGAGAGCGAGAGAGAGACAGAGAGCGAGACAGAGAGAGAGAGAGAGAGCCAGAGAGAGCGAGAGAGAGCTAGAGAGAGCGAGACAGAGAGAGCCAGAGAGAGAGAGACAGAGAGAGACAGAGAGACAGAGAGAGCGAGAGAGAGACAGAGAGCGAGAGAGAAACAGAGAGAACGAGAGAGTGACAGAGAGAGAGTGAGACAGAGAGACAGAGAGAACGAGAGAGAGAGACAGAGAGAGCGAGACAGAGAGAGCGAGAGAGAGACAGAGAGATCGAGAGACAGACAGAGAGAGCGAGACAGAGAGAGCGAGACAGAGAGAGAGAGACAGAGAGAGCGAGAGAGAGACAGAGAGAGCGAGACAGAAAGAGCGAGAGAGAGACAGAGAGATCGAGACAGAGAGAGCGAGAGATCGATACAGAGAGAGACAGAGAGAGCGAGAGAGCGAGACAGAGAGAGAAACACAGAGAGAGAGACAGAGAGACGGAGAGAGCGAGAGCGAGACAGAGAGCGAGAGCGAGAGAGAGACATAGAGCGAGACAGAGAGCGAGACAGAGAGCGAGACAGCGAGAGCGAGACAGCGAGAGAACCAGAGGCATGTCTACCTAACATTAGCTGAACTTTTCCCCTAGGGAATATAGCTACAGAGAAAACGCAATGATATAAATAGCAAGTATAGCAAGTAACAGCAATAACAGCATGCCAGACCGACGACATACTGACGTTTCTGCAACATTTTAATACCTTAGTGTTTGTAATGCTGTGCTAACTGACATTTGCTGTGTTTAATCCGCATCTGTGGTGGGTTCTGAAGATTAACTACAAGGCAAATAGGTTGAAACCCAAACAGGACTGTCTGTTCTGAAGAGATCCTTGTTGAACTCAGCTGTGTTTCTTGAGTTTATTCACTTCCTCCGCTAAAGAAAGGAATGCTCTCAAGCATCCTGACTGTAGTCAAATTACACCAATTCACCTCTCTATGGTCATACATGCACTGACATATGTGGTGAGGTAGGCTATGCATGTAATAGCCTCCAAGGCATTTGGCAACTGTGCCTAACAGCCTACTGTAGGCCTATACAGTATATCCCACAATTTGTTGACAGGTGACAAGGGCAGACTCCTCAACCAGGTAGTTTTCATTTTGTGAGTAACTGTAGGAAGTATGTATTTGTACTCACCATGACAGGTCATATACAGCACATTCAGATTCCATTCAGGTTGATCCGGATTCCATTCAGGTTGATCCGGATTCCATTCAGGTTGATCCAGATTCCATTCAGGTTGATCCGGATTCCATTCAGGTTGATCCAGATTCCATTCAGGTTGATCCAGATTCCATTCAGGTTGATCCGGATTCCATTCAGGTTGATCCAGATTCCATTCAGGTTGATCCAGATTCCATTCAGGGTGATCCGGAGTGATGTGGGGGAGAAAATGGAAAAACACCTCAGTCCAGCACTCAAAGTGTAACATGTCATAACTTGCCAACAACATAACCCGGAGATCATACTAGTAGACATTTTTGTCAAACAGTTATAATTTAGTCTACGTCAATATTTGTACAGCAGTGCTTATTCCAAGCTGCAACCAGAACACCAATGTTTTTGATAGTGTACACAACAATCACGGCATATCAACATTTTTGCCTGCGCAGAGACTGAAATCTAATATTTTCTCTACAGCCTACTGCCAAAGACCATTGTGCTGTGGTTGATATTAAAGGGATACTTCAGGCTTTTTTTTATCTACTTCCCCAGAGTCCGATGAACTTGTGGATACACGTTTTATGTCTCTGTGCTCATTACCAAGGAAGTTAGAGGTAGTTTCGTAAGCCAACGCTAACTAACATTAGCACAATGAGTGGATGGGTAGCCTAGTGGTTAGAGCATTGGACCAGAAACGCTCTGGATTGAATCCCCGAGCTGACAAGGTAAAAATCTGTCATACTGGCCCTGAGCAAGGCAGTTAACCCACTGTTCCCTGGGTGCCGCAAGACTCTCTGATTCAGAGGGGTTGGGTTAACTGCGGAAGACACATTTCCATTCAAGGCATTCAGTTGTAAAACTGACTAGGTATCCCTCTTTCCCCTTTCTAAACATAGATGTCTATGTTTGGTCCAAATCAAGGCTGGTCCAGACCAAAAACCAACATCTGTGGAAGTGGAAATCAAAGCAGGTCTGGACAGGACCAAAAAAAGACTGCTAGTCTGGACAGGACCAAAAAAAGACCTCTAGTCTGAACTGGACCAAAAAAAAAACGCTAGTCTGGACTGGACCAAAAAAAGACCGCTAGTCTGGACTGGACCAAAAAAAGACCGCTAGTCTGGACTGGACCAAAAAAAGACCGCTAGTCTGGACTGGACCAAAAAAAGACTGCTAGTCTGGACAGGACCAAAAAAAGACTGCTAGTCTGGACTGGACCAAAAAAAGACTGCTAGTTTGGACTGGACCAAAAAAGACCGCTAGTCTGGACTGGACCAAAAAAGACTGCTAGTCTGGACAGGACCAAAAAAAGAAAAAAGACTGCTAGTCTGGACTGGACCAAAAAAAGACTGCTAGTCTGGACTGGACCAAAAAAAGACTGCTAGTCTGGACAGAACCAAAAAAAGACTGCCAAAAGAACATCTGTCTGGGGTGTAGCCTTCCATGTCTGCCTGCAATGGAATGTTATGAATGCCCATCCATGTGGTAGGACCATCCATGTGGTAGGACCATCCATGTGGTAGGCCCATCCATGTGGTAGGCCCATCCATGTGGTAGGACCATCCATGTGGTAGGACCACTCATGTGGTAGGCCCATCCATGTGGTCGGCCCATCCATGTGGTAGGACCATCCATGTGGTAGGAACCATCCATGTGGTAGGCCCATCCACGTGGCAGGACCATCCACGTGGTAGGACCATCCATGTGGTAGGACCATCCATGTGGTAGGAACCATCCATGTGGTAGGCCCATCCACGTGGTAGGACCATCCACGTGGTAGGACCATCCATGTGGTAGGACCATCCATGTGGTAGGACCATCCATGTGGTAGGACCACCCATGTGGTAGGCCCATCCATGTGGTAGGCCCATTCATGTGGTCGGCCCATCCATGTGGTAGGACCATCCATGTGGTAGGAACCATCCATGTGGTAGGCCCATCCACGTGGTAGGACCATCCACGTGGTAGGACCATCCATGTGGTAGGACCATCCATGTGGTAGGAACCATCCATGTGGTAGGCCCATCCACGTGGTAGGACCATCCACGTGGTAGGACCATCCATGTGGTAGGACCATCCATGTGGTAGGACCACCCATGTGGTAGGACCATCCATGTGGGAGGACCATCCATGTGGTAGGACCATCCATGTGGGAGGACCATCCATGTGGTAGGACCATCCATGTGGTAGGACCATCCATGTGGGAGGACCATCCATGTGGGAGGACCATCCATGTGGTAGGACCATCCATGTGGGAGGACCATCCATGTGGTAGGACCATCCATGTGGGAGGACCATCCATGTGGGAGGACCATCCATGTGGTAGGCCCATCCATGTGGTAGGACCATCCATGTGGTAGGACCATCCATGTGGTAGGACCATCCATGTGGTAGGACCATCCATGTGGTAGGCCCATTCATGTGGTAGGACCATCCATGTGGTAGGCCCATCCATGTTGTAGGACCATCCATGTGGTAGGACCATCCATGTGGTAGGACCATCCATGTGTAAAAACAGACTGTTGCATTGGCTTAATTAGTCCTAATTCCTGTGACTAATTCAGTTGGCTATTTAAACTCTGAATATCGGCTACCCAACTTTATCAGGAGTTATCCTGAGCCTATTTGCAACAGGACATGCAGAAGTTCTTTCTTCTTCACTATGATCAGCTCATTTTGACGAATACAAACTTGAAACCGCTGATCATGACAATTTAGCCGATGGGGTGAAACTCCTGGACAGTTGTGAGTAGCCTGATTATCCATTAGATATTTTCCTATTAAGTTTGACCGGTCCTATTTATAGGATATTTTGTTTGTTAACATGTCAGCACATTTTTTATTTGATTGGGAGCCATGTAGGTTAGGCTAATTGATCGTAGAAACTTGCATGCTGTAAAAAAGGGTCTGTCTGTCTCATTACATTGTCATACATGTTATCTCTAGCCTGTAGGCTACAGAAAAGGCCACACACTCTTTCTACCATATACTATCTGCTACATGATTTATGTTAGATTCTTTTTCTGATGGAACGTTGGTGGAGGGCTGCAGCGATACGTCTCTCCAACAGCACCTTGGAGAGGCGCGCTGGGAATGGACACTAAATATTTTGACAAAGTGGGCACTGCTTATCACAGGGAGGCATCAGCGCTCACCTAAAAACAAAACCCAATATGCCACTGGTTGAGAGACATTGTCATTGTTTTTGGGCAGAATTATGTGGAGGTTTTATGTGTTGTTGGAGGTGTGTCTTGGTCAGTTTAGCTGCGCTGCAGAGGGCTATATCGGTCCGCTAATGGCTTTTTACAATACCTTTGGATTCCTCATGTCTAACTCATTGTTAGAAAAAAGTTTAGACCAAATCGGATGTTAGGTACTATATTTATTGAGTATTTTAAGAATCCTATACATTAAAATGGCCAATTTGGGTGCAAACAATTAGCTTAATTTCTCAGCAAAATAATGTTGCAGGAATGCTATCGTATCTTTTTCTAACAACAGAAAGGATTTCAGAACAATCTGTGATGGTGGGTGTCGAAATCCTCTTGTGCTTTTTGACCAGTAGCCAGTCTATTCTCAAGGCATTAAAGCAAATTGTTTGCGACATTACGCACAGAATACTATGTATAAACAGCTGTTGACGTCATGGAGACAGGATACGGTAAAATACAGTAGCCTATAAATACAATTATCAGTCAAGAGAAAAAAAATGGCATATTTTCCTCGCGTACGGATGTGAGATATTGTTTTATCAACAAGTCATTTTACAAATAACGAAATCCGCAATAGGCAATACTGTTACATCGAAAATGGTTTGACTACTTCTTAAATAAAACTGCAACAAAGTAAACTTTGAAAACAACCGTTGATCTTCACAGTAAAAACACTACTGTGCAGTGACCAAAACAAAACCAAACAGATGTTACTCTTATTCATGCGCTGAAGTCCGTCCCGAATAAAACAAGTATAGGGACACTTCATTTGTAAAGATATGTTTACCTGATTCCTATAGATGTTTTGTCCTTTCCAGCCCTCTGATACGATCCTCTAAGATAAATACCGTTATTTCTGAAATGTCTGCTGGTTGGCGGGACGACGTAAATCCAGTTCAGGACAGCGTAGCGTGCCTCTCACACCTGCACGACAGTCCTCTCGCTGTCCACTAACAGTCGATGCTACAACCGAACCCATCGCTCCTCACAGACACGCCCCTCTATTGCGCAATTGGTCATCTTCCACACAAGCCATTCCCAGCAAGAGAAGTCACACCCATTCTGGGCAAAGCCTCTTTCCATAACGGGATAGGTCAACCCTCATAGGTCAATGTTACTGTCAGTTAAAATATTAATCACATATGTGGGCTGGCTGTTGGAGCTCTAATCCAGTGGCTTTTATTAAGTGAGATAAATGCTGCTACTGTCCCTCTGAGCTAGCCTAATGCTGCTACTGTCCCTCTGATCTAGCCTAATGCTGCTACTGTCCCTCTGAGCTAGCCTAGCCTACTGTAGTCAGAAAAATGTCACTGCTGCTTCTTTCTGCCTAATGCAATGGCTGGAAGGATAGTCTCTGTAATAACTATTATAATGGAGGTGCATGCACCAATGAATAACTAACCCAAGATAGTAGGCTAACTGGTTATTGCATGGCAAATGTCTATTTCAGTCTCTATCTCTGATTGTATAGTCTTCCAGTGGGACATAATCAGATTAGACCCTATCTCTGAATGTCAATCATCATTGGAGAAGGCACACAGAAGTACTGATTTCTGATGAGTATACGGCATGATTTTCAGCCACTGATTTAGAGGGAAATTCAGAGGCAAAATGCTGGGAGTTAATAAAAATATGTTTAGGCTATTAACAGACCAACTTGCTCTGGGTAGGATAATATATTGGCCATATACCAAAAACTCCCGAGGTGCCTTATTGCTATTATAAACTGGTTACCAATGTTACCACAGCTGTCAGCCAATCAGCATTCAGGGCTCGAACCACCCAGTTAATAATTCCCTTTAGACTATTAGAATGTGATGAGAATTACAAAGGCTGTCACAACGACACATACTGTCAGTAGGCTACATCTTCTTAGTACACCTCAGACCACACTCATCTTTACCCGCATCCCTTTGAAGGGTGTGTTCCAACTTTCGTATGAATTATTGAAAGTAAATCTGTCACCTGGAATAAATTGATGCCTCTCGGCCCCCTCCCACTGCACAGATGTGGTCTGCAAAAGATAAGAGATAGATTTAATCTCTCGAAGTACAAAACTTCTCCCGTCATGTGGGGCCTAGATACAATGAGATGCACCTTTATTAATCCAATGAAACAGTGATGTGATCTCTGGAAAGTAATTATTTATATGACAGATCATTACAGTAGCCATATAGCCTGACCTGAAATGTCAGTCCAGTATACTATTTTATTAGGACGTACCACAAGGAGTTTTGGTATATAAATGGCTGTAGTGTGACAAATGAAATCAGTGTTGTGACAGAAGGTAGATTTAGCCGGTATAAATCGTGTGTGGTCATTTTGCAGTCACATACTCATTGGAGCACATTGTGCTTCACTGTCATTGCTTCTTACAGACTCGCACTATGGTGTGAAGTGGAATACTGGCTTCATGTGGCTACGATCGGAAGTGCAACTGCAAACAACTTTTCACACAGACGATTCTGATTTATATTTATGAATTATATACATGTGGCCTCCTATAGAACAAAAGACAGCTCTTTAATAACATTGACATCACTTTAATAGATCACTAAGCAGCATACCACCCTGCATCCCACTGCTGGCTTGCCTCTGAAGCTTAGCACGGTTGGTCCTGGATGGGAGACAAGACGTTAAAGACAGGGGTGTTGGAAGTCCAGTAGGAGGCACTATTTCCTCAGATATTTATTTTTTCATCCCAATGATCCAAGGCAGTGATTGGTGACATTGCCCTGTGTAAGTTGCCATCTTTCGGATGGGACTTTAAACAGGTGTCCTGACTCTCTGTGGTCACTAAAGATCCCATGGCACTTATTGTAAGAGTAGTGGTGTTAACCCCATGTCCTGGCTAAATTCCCAATCTGGCCCTCATACCATCATTGTCACCTAATCGCCCCCAGCTTCCAATTGGTTCATTCCTCTCCCCTGTAACTATTCCCCAGATTGTTGCTGTAAATGAGAAAGTCTTCTCAGTCAACTTACCTGGTAAAATAAGGGATATAAAGAGACATTAAAGGCCTGTGGTGGTTAGTCTTTCACAATGAAAGCGTATCAGAAGAAAAAAACAGTCAGGCTGAGGAAAGAAAGTAAAGGAAAAATAAAGATGTCTTACAAATGCTATATTTAGCATTATAAACTGTGTGGTTCGAGCCCTGAATGCTGATTGGCTGACAGCCGTGGTATATCAGACCATACACCATGGGTATGACAAAACATTTTTTACTGCTCTAATTACATTGGTAACCTGTTTATAATAGCAATAAGGCACCTCGGGGGTTTGTGGTATATGACCAATATACCACACCTCCTTCAGGTCTTATTCCTTAAGCAAAGTATAGCTTCAATAATCTTCCCATTCAAATATAAACCCCTTTATGTCTCATCACTGGCTTTTATTCCCAGTTCAGTTTCTCCAATCAGGTCGCACAGAGAGTGAGGCAGCACGTACGCAGCGCTACCAGGTTCTTTGTCCTGGTCAAAGTGTGGTGTTATACCCATTACATTTTACATTTAAGTCAATTAGCAGACGCTCTTATCCAGAGCGACTTACAAATTGGAAAGTTCATACATATTCATCCTGGTCCCCCCGTGGGGAATGAACCCACAACCCTGGCGTTGCAAGCGCCATGCTCTACCAACTGAGCCACACGGGACCATTACAATGCAAAGCTATTCTCTGAGAAACAGCCAATGGGGTGCACCGCTGGAGGAGACCTGCTGCATAGTGGATAGTGATAGCATTGTGCATGGAGGGAAATCACCATGAATAAAACATTCTTTGTTATTAGTGTGGCTTCTCTTAATATTTCTGTAAAAGTGAGTCAGACAAAGCTATAGCTCTTTTGTGAAACTAGGAGAAAATCCAAACACATGTGTGGCTGAAAGTGTTAGGTAGTATCAACGTTCAAGTTTAAAATTGTGTCTGTTATGTCAAAATAAGAGGAATTGAGCTAAGCATTTAGATTTAGAGTCTTTCTCTGCTGTGGAGCGACTAGCACATCTGGTCCGTATTCACAAAGTATCTAAGAGTATTGTCGCTGATCTATGATCAGGTACTCACTGTCCATTTTAATATAATTCATTATGATCTAAAACAGAACACTGATCCTAGATCAACACTTCTACTCTGAAACGTTTTCTGAATACTAACTCTGGTTGGGTTTGTTAGTGACAGGCAACAGGGCAATAACGTTTACACTTCTTTCATGACTGCCATTTATCCCAACCAGAGCCCCAACAGAACCCAGGTTCAAGAAGGGCAGATTGTGACTGCTGACATTTCCCCAAAATGTCATTGAACAACAATAAAAGTCCCACTATGAGTAGCTGAGACTCATGACACAAGCATGTATATTAACCTTAGAGAGGACCCAGCCACAGAGAGACTCCTTACAGAAAGAACATTACTTATTACAGACAGGTTTTCCATGTCCGCAGATTTACCGCGAAATTGTGATACTTTAAAAACGATGTCACAGTCACGTGAAATATCAGAGAGCTTTGTAAGGGCTAGATGCTAGTATCCACTGGGCATCTGTTTGTTCAGTCAATTTGTAACGAAAAGGGAAAATCTAATCCCTTGTGCTACAATCCCGTTCGGGACTCATTTAAACTCACTCATTATAAAAGAAGCTAGGGTTAGCTGGTTAAAGTGACAGAGCTTCAGACATCAGATATACAGGAAATGGTACATGGACATGGTGGCTGGTAAAATAACTCAGTATGGAAGAAAATGTGGTGATCCTGCCCCCCTGTGGTCAACACACACACAAATACGGTCCCTGTCTGTGCTGAGTGTGGTTTGAAGTTACCCCTAGATGCTGATCTTGGGTCAGTTTAGCATTTCCCCCACTAATGATTAAGGTTAGGATTGGGTGAGGAGAAGCTGAAACTTCCCCCAGGAGCGCATGGCTGCAGTGCACATTTGTGACACGATCACAACAGCTGAAACAGGTGAGGCCATTAGAACAGGCTCTTTATATGTCATGATGTCTTCAATGGTGCAGTTGATTGGACTTGTTAGGATAAATTCTGCAAGCATTTCACTTAACAGAAATTAATGATGTGCCAAAAGGCAATGTTAGATACGTAACGTTTGCCTTTTAATCAAGGTTTATGGTTTATCCAAATGTAGTTCATCTGTAACGTCTTTTAATCAAATTAATCAGAATAATGATTTATGATATGCGTTAGCACAGGGTGCTGCTAGTATTTTGTGCATTAGGACAGGGTTCTGCTTGTATTTTATGGTTTAGGACAGGGTGCGTTAGGACAGAGTGTTGTATTTTATGGTTTAGGACAGGGTGCGTTAGGACAGAGTGTTGTATTTTATGGTTTAGGACTGGGTGCGTTAGGACAGAGTGTTGTATTTTATGGTTTAGGACTGGGTGCGTTAGGACAGAGTGTTGTATTTTATGGTTTAGGACTGGGTGCGTTAGGACAGAGTGTTGTATTTTATGGTTTAGGACAGGGTGCGTTAGGACAGAGTGTTGCTAGTATTTTATGGGTTAGTATAGGGTGCGGCTAGTATTTTATGGTTTAGGACAGGGTGCGTTAGGACAGAGTGTTGTATTTTATGCGTACACAGAGTGTTGCTAGTATTTTATGGGTTAGTATAGGGTGCGGCTAGTATTTTATGGTTTAGGACAGGGTGTTGCTAGAACAATACAAAAAAATGTGGACACCTCTTCAAATTAGTGGATTTGGATTTTTCAGCCACACCCGTTGCTGACAGGTGTATCAAATTGAGCACACAGCCATGCAATCTCCATACACAAACATTGTCAATAGAAGGGCCTTACTGAAGAGCTCAGTGACTTTCAACATGGCACCGTCATAGGATGCCACCTTTCCAACAAGTCAGTTCTACAAACTTCTGCCCTGCTAGAGCTGCCCTGGTCAACTGTAAGTGCTTTTATTGTTAAGTGGAAACATCTAGGAGCAACAACAGCTCAACCGCGAAGTGGTAGGCCACACAAGCTCACAGAACATGTCCGGTAAAAATGGCAACAGTTTGGGGAAGGCCCTTTCCTGTTTCAGCATGACAATGCCCCCATGCGCAAAGTGAGGTCCAAACAGAAATAGTTTGTCAAGATCGGTGTGGAAGGAAGAACTTGACTGGCCTGCACAAAGCAGTGACCTCAACCCCATCGAACACCTTTGGGATGAATTGGAACGCCAACTGTGAGCCAGGCATAATCTCCCAACATCAGTGGCCGACCTCACTAATGCTCTTGTTACTGAATGGAAGCAAGTCGCCGCAGCAATGTTCCAACATCTACTAGAAAGCCTTCCCAGAAGAGTGGAGGCTGTTATAGCAGCAAAGGGGAGGGGGGACCAACTCCATGTTATTCCCCATGACTTTGGAATGAGATGTTCAACGAGCAGGTGTCCACATACTTTTGGCCATAGTGTATTTTATGTGTTAGGACAGGGTGTTGCTAGTATATTATGTGTTAGGACAGAGTGTTGCTAGTATATTATGTGTTAGGACAGAGTGTTGCTTGTATTTTATGTGTTAGTACAGTGTTGTTAGTATTTTATGTGTTAGGACAGAGAGTTGCTAGTATTTTATGTGTTAGGACAGTGTTGTTAGTATTTTATGTGTTAGGACAGAGTGTTGCTAGTAATTGTAAGGAGTGCGTACTGGCGGCAGAGAAGTCAGACGCAGGAGAGCAAAAACGGTTTCCAACTGCGCAGTTTAATAATAAAAAACCCCGGAAAACAGAACAATCAATAAATGGGTGCACAACCCGAAGCACACCAGACATAACATGCACAAGCACTTACAATAAACAATACCGGACAAGGACATGGGGTGAACAGAGGTTTAAATACACAACATGTAATTGATGGAATTGAAACCATGTGTGTGGGAAGACAAGAAAAAACACATGGAAAATGAAAGGTGGATCAGTGATGGCTAGAACAAGGAGAGGGACCGACTTCGGAGGAAGTCGTGACAGTAATTCATGTGTTAGGACAGAGTGTTGCTAGTATTTTATGCGTTAGGACAGGGTGCAGTTTGTCACGACTTCCGTCTTCCGTCGAAGTCGGGTCCTCTCCTTGTTCGGGCGGCGCTCGGAGCTCGGCGTCGCCGGTCTTCTAGCCATCATCGATCCACTTTTCATTTTCCATGTGTTTTGTCTTGTTTTTCCTTACACCTGGTTTCAATTCCTCCAATCATTTGTTGTATATTTAACCCTCTGTTTCCCCCATGTCTTTGTGTGGGATTGTTTATTGTAAGTGCTTGTGCACGTGTTTGGTGCGCGACGGGGTTTTGTTCCCAATTATCCTGTTATTTTTATGCCGTGGGTTTTGCTATTTAACTGCTCCGGCTATTACCAAGTTCTTCTCTCCTGCGTCTGACTTCCCTGCCACCGATTACACACCCCTTACACAGTTAGTATGTGTTAGGACAGAGTGTTACTTGTATTTTATGTTAGGACAGAATGTTGTGAGTATTTTATGTTAGGACAGAATGTTGTGAGTATTTTATGTTAGGACAGAATGTTGTGAGCATTTTATGTTAGGACAGAGTGTTGCTAGTATTTTATGTTAGGACAGAATGTTGTGAGTATTTTATGTTAGGACAGAGTGTTGCTAGTATTTTATGTTAGGACAGAGTGTTGCTAGTATTTTATGTTAGGACAGAATGTTGTGAGTATTTTATGTTAGGACAGAATGTTGTGAGTATTTTATGTTAGGACAGAATATTGTGAGTATTTTATGTTAGGACAGAGTGTTACTAGTATTTTATGTTAGGACAGAGTGTTGCTAGTATTTTATGTTAGGACAGAATGTTGTGAGTATTTTATGTTAGGACAGAGTGTTGCTAGTATTTTATGTTAGGACAGAGTGTTGCGAGTATTTTATGTTAGGACAGAATGTTGTGAGTATTTTATGTTAGGACAGAGTGTTGCTAGTATTTTATGTTAGGACAGAGTGTTGTGAGTATTTTATGTTAGGACAGAATGTTGTGAGTATTTTATGTTAGGACAGAGTGTTGCTAGTATTTTATGTTAGGACAGAGTGTTGTGAGTATTTTATGTTAGGACAGAATGTTGCTAGTATTTTATGTTAGGACAGAGTGTTGCTAGTATTTTATGTTAGGACAGAATGTTGTGAGTATTTTATGTTAGGACAGAATGTTGTGAGTATTTTATGTTAGGACAGAGTGTTGCTAGTATTTTATGTTAGGACAGAATGTTGTGAGTATTTTATGTTAGGACAGAATGTTGTGAGCATTTTATGTTAGGACAGAGTGTTGCTAGTATTTTATGTTAGGACAGAGTGTTGCTAGTATTTTATGTTAGGACAGAATGTTGTGAGTATTTTATGTTAGGACAGAATGTTGTGAGTATTTTATGTTAGGACAGAATATTGTGAGTATTTTATGTTAGGACAGAGTGTTACTAGTATTTTATGTTAGGACAGAGTGTTGCTAGTATTTTATGTTAGGACAGAATGTTGTGAGTATTTTATGTTAGGACAGAGTGTTGCTAGTATTTTATGTTAGGACAGAGTGTTGCTAGTATTTTATGTTAGGACAGAATGTTGTGAGTATTTTATGTTAGGACAGAATGTTGTGAGTATTTTATGTTAGGACAGAGTGTTGCTAGTATTTTATGTTAGGACAGAATGTTGCGAGTATTTTATGTTAGGGCAGAATGTTGTGAGTATTTTATGTTAGGACAGAGTGTTGCTAGTATTTTATGTTAGGACAGAGTGTTGCTAGTATTTTATGTTAGGACAGAATGTTGTGAGTATTTTATGTTAGGACAGAATGTTGCGAGGATTTTATGTTAGGACAGAATGTTGTGAGTATTTTATGTTAGGACAGAGTGTTGCTAGTATTTTATGTTAGGACAGAATGTTGTGAGTATTTTATGTTAGGACAGAGTGTTGCTAGTAGGCCATTAAATGAAAAAACAAAAACACTTTTCTTTTCAAGAGTAACATGGCGTGCTTACGTCACAACTAGCCATTAGGGCAACTGTTACTAGTACCAACTTCTTTTTAGTTTTTTATTTGGTGTGGTTCACATGAATTATTTTCATTGAATTTACTGTCTTGTCTTTGACTGGGGAGGATGGGCTCACTTTAATGGCTGGAAAAGTATGAATGCATCACACATGCAAATGAAAGTTAAATTATCATTGCGCACGCACGCACACACACACAAATACTATTATCCATGAGTGCTGTAAAGGTAAAGATGAAAACATGACAGCAGCTTCGGAATATATAGTAGGCCCACTTGAAGGGCTGCATAAAAAAATATATATATATGTTTTTTAAACATACCACTAGATGGTGCAAAAAGACGGCAGTGTGTATTTATCGGAGCCTACGCAGCCGTTTGATACAGCAGCCATGGTCATGAGGTGATCTCAAAATGTCATGCTTTACCTCCCAATTACTAGGCCACATGTGACTCACATCATTAGATGTCCACATGTCACTCTGTGCGCACACCTTGTCACATTGATATGGGTTATACAGTAATGGAGCTGGGTATGACTAAGACGAGGAGTCATACATCTTATTTCTGGACCTGGGGGGGGGGGGGGCGCTCCAGCTCACTGATTGTTATTCAAGTTAATGTGTGGGATGCTGAACAGCTTTTTCCCCACGGATAATGGAAGCTGTAAGCTGTGCTTGGACAGACCTACGAGCTGTTGCGCTGCACTGATGCGCAAGTGATGGTAACTGAGAGAGAGAGGTGCAGAGAGATGCTGCTAGATGTTTGGGAGTGTTATATAAACGGCATCTGTCGTTACATAATCCAACTCGGGTCTTAGCAGAAACCTCACTCTGCCTCTCCTCCCCCCCCCTTTTCCTTTTAAAGGTGAACATGGGTTAACACTTTCCACGGTTAACACTTTCTCACTAAGCAACTGTTTTGATGATGCATAGGTTGTTGATTCTACTCGCCCGAAGTCTTAAGTGTCACATTCCTGATGGTAACACAGTTCACAAAAAATATTCTATTAACAGAAACAACACACTGGTGTGGTTGGAAATCTCAGGTGGAAATGCCCACTTAGTGAACCATTCTGCTGTTATTAAAGTTGTTGTCTAGGCCTACAAAAATAGGGCTATATGCCTAATCAGACCCATATCTGTGGCTCAGAGCCTACCTTATAGAAAGTAATTTGATCATACTGTAATATATTCTTGCTTCCTAATTTATTCAGACTTGATTTCCTCTGTGAGTCACTGACACTAAATAGTTGAATGCAAATGTTTACCAGGTTTTCCTAATACTGTCAACATTAGGCATCCAGGCTTATTTTATTTTTCAGCTCAATGTGGCTGCTACGATGACAAACGTCTATAACATTTTGATGGTCCAAGCAGATCCTCGATGTCATTTACAACAAGTGCAGTAAACTTGATTTGGCATGTCAGTGGCATGTCAGAAGTTCTGTCATTTAGATCAGATGTTCCTGACAGACGGGATGTAAAACAATGTGACTGTCGATACTCTCATTGCGTCACGTCAAATTTACTGAGACGAGCTGAACGTGGGATAGATGTGCCGCTTTTATCAGTGTCAAATACATTCAGATGTAGAGATTCTCGAAGGAAATGTATTACAAATCCGGAATAGTAGGTTTAATGAATACAATAAAGTAAGGATTACTTGTGTGCTGTCCCCGTATACCTTGGTGAATATTAAGATGAAGTACTTTTGTTTGTATATATTATCTGAACATAGACGGGGCAAGAGAAAGGATGTTAAAAAGGGGTGATAAAATGTAACATGAGGAATGTATTTCTCTTCCATGTGAAGTAGCCTATATTCCATCGGTCTACACTCCATGGCATTGGACTTGGTCTTCAAATTGGTATTAATCCTAGACATCACTGAGAAGTTGTTTCATTTCCAGTTGTTGTAATTAAGCTCACTTTAAAAACAATCGTCAAGAGGACTTACAGCTCATTATCTTAATGAGCAAAGAATCGCCACGTCAGCTGAAAAACTCTAAGGGAAGAATAGGGGAAAGCCATCAGCTGAAGCGAGGAACAGGAGACTGACTATACCAAGTACATATCACCTGCAGTTGGAAGACAACTGAGCATTTCCACTGTTAATTAGAAGTAGTAGTTAACATGGATGAGAAACCCAGTGTAAACTGAAACATAAGGGAATAGGCGATGCTATGACATTGAGAATAAGGAAGAGTTAGAAGTTCTGTGAGTTAGAGGCGGAGGGTTTGAGAGAGATGTTGAAAGATTCATAGCTCACTGTAGGCCAGAGAGAGAGAGAGCGAGAGAGAGAGAGAGAGCGGGAGAGAGAGAGAGGGAGAGAGAGAGAAAAAACTTCAAGCCTTCACACATCTGCCTTGGCTGGCTGAGAGAAAGGTCAGACAGGTTAAAAAAAATGTAAATAAAAAATGGAGAGAAGTCAGGTCAGAATTCAGCAGCATAAATGGGTTCAGTTTTGTATAATCCGTTTCAGGATGGAATTTATGTTGCTCTCGGATTCCCATGAACTATAGTAAATTAATACATGTTCAAAGAGCACACACTTCAAAGACCCTGGAAAGACTGCAGTGAAGAAACATTAGGTGTCCTATCCACAGGAAGGTTACATTCAATCCATAATGATCATTCATAAAACTGAGTGGCCACGTTTACAGAAGATGCCGACAGCTTGACGATTGGCACTAAAACACAGGGAATTAGTTTTCTTGTAATGGAATACACGCTGCCGTTTTTTGTGTGTATCTATATTAAGCTCCTTCTCCCCATAAACAGATGGAAACCTTGCTCTCCCGACTCCCAAGAACCAGAATTCTATACCAAATGGGTTTCACTTACACTCCACTCTCTTTCATGCTCCATCTTTCATGCTCCATCTTTCATGCTCCATCTTTCATGCTCCATCTTTCATGCTCCATCTTTCATGCTCCATCTTTCATGCTCCATCTTTCATGCTCCATCTTTCATGCTCTCTCTCTCTCTCTCTCTCTCTCTCTCTCTCTCTCTCTCTCTCTCTCTCTCTCTCTCTCTCTCTCTCTCTCTCTCTCTCTCTCTCTCTCTCTCTCTCTCTCTCTCTCTCTCTCTCTCTCTCTCTCTCTCTCTCTCTCTCTCTCTCTCTCTCTCTCTCTCTCTCTCTCTCTCTCTCTCTTTTCTTTGGAGACTGTCTTCTCACACCTTTGGGTTGATAACTTGATTGACAGAATGTTAGAAGGTCACCAATTACAGATGGCACAGATAATGAGACAGCTTCGTATGTTTATTTGAAGACTGATTGACCCATAGGACGACCATGGGATGTTTGACATGACCATGGTTACCAGCAACAATTGGAATACAATACATACTGCAGGTTTGTCATTGAACAACAACCAACTACAAAAACAACCCAGCTGCTTTTGCACAGGATAACATTGCTTTGATATTTGTTTTCTACACGGATGGTTACTTGTGGTAAGGTAGTTATGCTACTTGTACCGAGATACACGTATTCTGCTGTGAATTGTGCTAGTCAGTGTGTGGTTTTCAGTTTCCCTCAGGCAATAGCGATGACAAAGATATAGATTCCTTAACAAGCAAGTCAAAACAGTTCTAAAAAACTAAACAATAACATATGTCTTGTTCAGAGAATTTAAGAGACAGGCAAATATGCCAACACTGTGAATACCCACAAGCAAACAGAGATGGTCAATTATGTATTGCTATTCAAGTTTGAATTCAAACCTTCCTCTGGCAACTGACAAAAACTGTGTAAGGACATTGCAGTATAAAATACATGCTGTTGAGACAGCAACTCTCAATCAATATACTACTACAGTATCAGTAGTGACAGTGGGTGGAACAGCCACAATGATATTTCTACACATTATTTAAACTATTACATCAAGTGGATGGTACAGTATCTGTGCAGTCGCCCTTTTTGGTTAATGTTATCTTTTTGCTGTGAAACTCATTCTGTTGGGCGCGATGCTTCCAACCTACACAAACAAACGCTTGACAAAATACTACTCACACACACATAGTCTTCACTTTTCATAGCCCACCAAAGACCATGTTCGGTTTTTTGGTCACATATCGATAATTGCATTTGCAACAAACAGGAAGATACTCTAGATTTCAGATCCTATACAGTTTGTTGTAATAGTCATAATTGATTGAGCCTGTTGTCAGGTGTCTTTGACCAACACCCTGCCAGTTATCCCGTTTTCATTTTGTTCAAGTAAACTCATTACGCTAATCAGTAATCCGCCAATCAGCAATTATCTAATCAGCAATAGTCCAATCATATGTCTGTGCTCTCCACCTCCTCATCATCCAAAACGGAGTCTGACTGAGAGATCATAAAAAGTTTATCTTTGTTGGAGTATCGCCTTGAGCCCCTGTCCTGTGGTTCCCCGGAACTGATCTCCTGTTCATTGGCTCCTCCTCCTTCCCTCTGACACTTAGCCAGAGCCTCCTCTGAGGTCAATTGGCTGAACGCAGTCATCTCACATGACTCCCTTGACTCAAATGACTCCCCCCCCAGGTTGCCCAGTTTGATGTACCCACCGCCTCCCAGTACCTCTAGACGAGGGCAGCTGAGTCGCCGAGAACGTTCCACTTTCCAATCGGTGGGGGTGGATGGAGTGATGCCCAGATCGATGGACCTGGAGTATTCCGTCAGTGCGCTGAGGGACAGGTGGGAGCCTGTCACTCTGTGTCCGGTGGGGGAAGAGGGGAGTAGCTGCACCTGGGAGCCCTGCGGCGCCCCCTGGAGGCTACCACTGCTCTTGTATACTTCTACCGAGTCTTGAGGCAAGAACATGGCCGTCCGCAAAGTCTCTACCTTGGCCTGAGTGGTGGTTTCTGGAATTACGTACCCCACCCGAGCCTCGTCGTCTTCCTCCCCAGAGTCGCACAGCGCAGCCCTGCTCCTCCCCGCCTCTGCTTTGGCCGAGGGCCTGCGCTGGTGCTGGTTGGCCCGGTGGTTGGGTTTGGTCATGGGGAGAGTGAAGGCGTTGACCGAGGAGGCCACTATTGTCTTGGTCTCCCACTGTTTGGGGATGGCAATAGGGCTGCTCTGCTGGCCGGCCCCGCTGTGTCTGGAGATAGTGTAGACTGTGTCGGTGAACGTCTGCCTCTCGAGTGACGAGACCCTTGACCTGGTCAGGGAGTGGCATCTGGAGGGGCCCCGACTGCCCTCATCCGGCGAGCCCCTTGAGGGCCAGGTTCCTTTGGCCAGCAGGGCGGCGGTATACGCAGCACTAGGGTTCCCTTCCACCCCTTTGGACTGTACATAGTTCACAAAGCCATTGAGCGGCGTGTTCTCCTTAGTCCGCAAACTGTGGATGTCGATGACTGTGGAGTAGATGTCCCTCAGGTTGATGACTTTGGTCTTCTTGTCACGGTTCTCGTGCAGCACCGCGTTGGCGCAGATGAACAGAAAGATGCCAATGCCCATGATGAGGGGCCCGAACACCTTCAGTTTGTCTGAGTACAGGTACTTATCCAAAAACTCGGCCAGGAAGCCCATAGGAGGCTGCTCTAAACCTGTGCCGTTGGAACGATTGTTACTGACCAAATCCCTATCCATGTGAAATCCGACCTTGGCGTTGTTCGTCCAGTTGCCTGTCAGCCCTGACTCTTCCTTCTTGTCGTAAATCCTTTGGGTATGGCGCGGCGCAGGGTATTGTGGGCTCTCCCTAGGCCAGTAGCCCAGTATGGCCATGGAAATGCCCACCAGTAGGATCAGAATCCCAATTGCCGCCACCACCCCCGAGATAGAGCAGAGATTCAGCTTGCCCTTGACCACCACCACCTCGTTCTTCTGCTTCTTCTTGGCTTTCCTCTTGCGCTTGTTCTCGGCGCGACTCTTAGAGCGCAGTGAGTCCTGCCTCCTGTTGATCCGCAGCAGGCCTCCGGTGGCGATCATGGTTGGGACGCAACGGCTGGACGGGACAGCTCACTCACTCATCCTGAGGCCAGAGAGAGAGAGGGGGAAAGAGAGGAGGGGGAGAGATAAAGGTGGGAGGAAGAGAGTGAGAGATAGGAAGGGAGAGAAAGAGGAAAGGTTTGATAATAGCTCTAGATTAACAATATCGATGATGATACTCAAGCAGTCCATAATAGTTAATGCACTGCTGAATTTGCCAGTCCTATTCAGTTGAATAGAGCTATACCTCTGCTGTGCTCTGACTAATTTAGATCATCCCAGTGAAATATGCTAAGTTCTGCTCTTTCAGGATGAAGGAGGAGGGAAACAATAAGAATCAATGCAAAGTGAAGCCTGTTTTCCAGAGGCACTTGCTCACTGGGTGACAGCTCGAGATGTGTGGGAGTGATGAGATTTCTGCCACAGCACAGGGAGCGGAGTAACAGAAATTCATGTGCACACACAAGTCTGGACACACACACAGACACGCTCTGGGGTGAATGCACCAAAATGACAAGGCGGCATGGCAGAGCGGGCGAGGTAGACATTCTGTGGCTTCACAATACACTGTTCTAAGATCAACAGGGGATATAAATACACACATCTTACAGACTGCTTACTCCGTCTAAAGCCTAGTGGACTGTGTAGAATGAAAACAACTGGCCATCCAACACTGCCACACCACTCCTCTTTCTAATGTAAAGGGCGAGAGAGCAGAAACGCCAGGTAGCACCGTTACTAAGCTGCACAGAGAATCATGATCACCCTATAGAAAACACTGAATACAGGAAGAAGACTGTCCCTTAAAAGTCTTCACAGTGTGTGTAGTGTACTTGCTGGCTCTTGCTATGCACATCACATCAGGAACGGATTTGAGACTAAACCTTGGGGGACTCCTGGAGTTGAATGATTATTTTTTTTACATTTTTTTATTTAACCTTTATTTAACTAGGCAAGTCAGAACAAATTCTTATTTACAATGACGGCCTACCGGGGGAACAGTGGGTTAACTGCCTTGTTCAGGGGCAGAACGACTGATTTTTACCTTGTCAGCTCGGGGATTAGATCTAGCAACCTTTCGGTTACTGGTCCAACACTCTAACCACTAGGCTACCTGCCGCCCCATTGGGCCGGAAAAGTTTAAAAACTTTGAACTAGGTACATCGTCACTATCAATAGCGACACCAAAAGCAATGCCAATACCTATACAATGAGAGGAGGAAAATCCCCTTGAGATAAAGGCAGATAAGGAGATAAGTAAAAGCATCCAGTGACAAGCAATGTGCCTGTAAAGGTGGTCTAAAGAGTGTGTTGTTGTGTTACAAGATTGAGATTCTTTTGATGTTATTGTGCAACTAGTGATGGTACACATACGGTGAGGTAATGAACCACCTTGAAGCAGCCAAGCAGAGCAGAAATTGAAGCTCTCCATTGAAGAAGGTGACTACAGATCTCCTCGCCTAAACCAGAGAGGAGTGAGAGAGGAGAGGACACTCAGACATGGCTGCTGATGTCTCGGCAGACCTAGCCCACCTGTCATGGATGTGAGTCTGATACACTTTGATACAAAGAGCTTTACCATCTGTGGGAAAAAAGATTCTCTCTGCTCTCTGACTACTCGGAAGAGCCAGTCGAAGCATGATTCTCCATAACACTGGCACATCTACCACCCCAGGAGGGCATATTCAAATACATAATCCAAGACCTAAATCTTGTCCACAAATGTTAATTGAGATGCATGGAGATTGGTGCGCAGTGCAGTTACCAGCTGGAGCGAGTAACTCTCTCATGGCGTGAAACAGCCAGTAGCCTCAAATTTACTCAACATCGACCCCCAGCGTGGAGCTGAGTGCAACTGTAGATCCGGACCACGGCACCACTCTAAAGGATGTTACGCTGCTTGCTTAGCGAGTACCGCTTCCTCCTGATTCGGCTCAGGCGAGTCTCAAACCCAGGACCTCTGCCTTGCCAGCACAGGTGACCGCCCTTCTGAAGCATCTCACCAGTCGGCGCCATGCGAAAAGCTAGCTATACGCTGGCGCATGTGGGGACACTTCCGGCTGAGGAGTAAGTTCCACACATCCCCAATGTGCTACATACACACCGCTCTGCTCCCAGGTGTTTCGTTAGCTCACAGACACAGCTGATTATTGATGGCTACCAATTATGACATTGGAACAATGGCTTCAGTGTAACTAGTGATCAATAGTCCACGTAAAACAAACCAAGATGTAAGGGTTCAATAAATCAATCACAAATAAATAATTCAATTGTGCAATACACCCTCCGCATGTGCAACACAAACAATGTTGATGGCTCATCGTCTATCATAAAATTATTATCTTACAAAAAATAGTGAGAGAAATAAAAACACACCACATCCCTGACATATGGTCATTTGGAAAGTGTACCTTAATAATAAAGACTTAAGAGGAAACAGCTCTTTAGAGTGCTAATAAAAACAAGCTCCTGGGTGAAAAATAAGCCTCTTTTAATACTCCCCTCGCTGGCAAACAGACGGAGCAGAAAGAAGCACCTGGTGTCGGAGATAATTCAAAGAGACAAGCCAAATGGCTGCTGGGCCCACAGGAGCACTTTCAGGGCTGTACCCCTGCACGCGGCATCCACCCAGCTGCGACTTCTACACACAGCTAGCATAGCGACTAGTGGCTGGAGGAGAGAAGAAGCTAGCTGGCAGCTAACAATTTCAGGCAGGCACAAGTGTTTGTGTTGGCCTTTTTGCATTAACCCTTGCTCATAGAAGGTCAGTCCAATTAAAAATGGCTAGCTCATTTAGCTTCATATGATCGCTTCAATGTTAGCATTGGGGGGAAAAACAGCTTTTCTTCTCGCAACTCACTGCCAGCCGTTTGTTGACAGCTCACAAATGATGAGGACAAGGACCTGTCCAGTGAGTTGGATCAGATTGGCGCTATTACCGGTGAATGGCAGTAATATTTAAATCCATTTTGTTTTATGCGTAGCTTGCCAGTGTAGAGCACACAGGGGGTATGCCATAAAATGTAAATATCCATCAATCCTAAATCAGCAGGGAGAGAGAGAACAGACAGTGCTGACTTTTGGCCGGTGACATTTGGCCAGGAATAGCCTCCTAGTTATATATTGCAGCTATAATTCTTCATTTGTGATGACAAATGTACTGTCCAGTTGCAGGTCTAATTAAACCGTTGTTGCCTGAGCATTTCTCTCACTTAGACTAATGAAAGGACTGCATAAAGGCATAGGCCTACATCTTACAATAGGGAAAATATACAGTAAGGTTGAAGGCATGCTTTGTTAATTGTAGGGGGGTATGTGTGTAAGCCACTATTGCCTGGTGCCTAGGGGTGTAGCTAAAGCAGTGTGATCAAGCTGGGTATTGTGTCAATCCATTAACTAATGTACTGTAACCCTTCACCACATTCACATCACCAGTTCTTTTCTGTTCTTGCTCTTTCACTTCACAATAACCATTCAGTAAATCCTATTTCATACCACAGGATAATTCAGTCTTGACCATAATGTCAAGCGCATTATTGAGGGCGGGTGTGGATTGCAGCCTCTGCAAAATGCCAAGTGGAATCCAAGGCAACCCCAGATGAACGCCCACAGCTAGCTGAAATTGATTTGTCTCGGCCAGAATCATTGGCTATTGATGGATCACCGTGCTATATGAATTATAGTACAGTTTTATTCCTGCCAATATATTTCTTCTCTGGTATCCAACGGAATTGCTGTCTGCTTCAAAGAAAAATGACAAGTATTTCTCCTCTTTTGTTGAAGGATGCTAGATGGTGTAAAGAACATGGGTTCTCTGTCAGGAGGAAGAAGAATGTCCAGTAGAGATTTGCTTTTATACAGGCCACAGTGGACATTTTTAATTATCACTGGCAGCGGCCAATCATTAGAGATAGCATGAAGTAGCAATCAATGATATATTTGTTAACGCAGTTATAGTTGCCAACTTTGAGCTAAATAAAAGCTACAACCAATTTTTCTGGGATTTAATTAAACCTGCATTGTGGAAAGTAACACTGTTTTATTTTACGTTGGAACCCCCTATTTCAAAGAAGACATTACGTGCATGGTGTTTTTCATGGAGTGTGCTTTCTGCAGCAGGGGGTTTGATTGAATTTCAAACTAAAACTGGTGTGACTAAAAATATACATCATGTCAGTTAAATTAACAACCATGCAAGAAAATATCAACACAACCCCTGACTCCTGATTAAATAAATTGTACATTTACCAAAGAAATAATTGGACATGCACTGTGGACAGCAAAATGTATTGAGGAACCGAAGCATAACAGGGTTGTATTGTCAATAAGGCATTTATGGATAGTTTATGGATCGATGAATTAACCTTTGAACTGTAAGCTGACCTGTAACCTCAGTGTCGCGCACGCACGCACGCACGCACTTTGCACATCTTAATCTTTTATTTTTATTGGCCAGTCTAACGATTGTCGTACTCTTCCTCCTCCTCGGACGAGGAGAGGCGAGACGGGTCGGACCAATAAGCAGAGTCATTAGTGTCCATTATTATTTATTATAACGAAACTGAACACGAAACAAAAGAACACCATGAAACAATCGCCAAACAGTCCCGTGTGGCACGAATGCAGACACGCGATACAACCACCCACAAAACACACGTGAAACCCCGGCTGCCTTAGTATAATTCTCAATCAGAGACAAACGATCTACAGCTGCCTCTGACCGAGAATCATACCAGGCCGAACACAAAAACCCCAACATAGAAAAACACACATAGACCAACCCACCCAACTCACGCCCTGACCAACTAAATAAATACAAGAAAAGAGGAAAACAGGTCAGGAACGTGAAACAGTCTGAGATATGTTTTTTTCTTTGCAACTCTGCCTAGAAGGCCAGCATCCCAGAGTAGCCTCTTCACTGTTGAAGTTGAGACTGGTGTTTTGCGGGTACTATTTAATGAATCTGCCAGTTGAGGACATGTGAGGCGTCTGTTTCTCAAACTAGACACTCTATTGTACTTGTCCTCTTGCTCAGTTGTGCACCGAGGCCTCCCACTCCTCTTTCTATTCTGGTTAGAGACAGTTTGTGCTATTCTGTGAAGGGAGTAGTACACAGCGTTGTACAAGATCTTCAGTTTCTTGGCAATTTCTCGCATTTGAATAGCCATCTTTTCTCAGAACAAAAATAGACTGACGAGTTTCAGAACAAAGTTCTTTGTTTCTGGCCATTTCGAGCCTGTAATCGAACACCCAAATGCTGATGCTCCAGATACTCAACTAGTCTAAAGAAGGACAGTTTTATTGCTTCTTTAATCAGAACAATAGTTTTCAGCTGTGCTAACATAATTGCAAAAGGGTTTTCTAATGATCAATTATCCTTTTAAAATTATAAACTTGGATTAGCTAACACAACGTGCCATTGGAACACAGGAGTGATAGTTGCTGATAATGGGCCTCTGTAACGCCTATGTAGATTTTCCATGAACAAAATTGCCATTTCCAGCTACAATAGTCATTTACAACATTAACAATGTCTACACGGTATTTCTGATTAATTTGATGTTATTTTAATGGACCAAAAAATGGCTTTCTATTAAAAAAAATGACATTTCTAAGTGACCCCAAACTTTTGAACAGTAGTGTGTATATACAGTATGTACAGTTTAAGGTCTGCTATTTATACCCACCTCTAAACTCCTCTTCATAGACAGACATACCCATCTCTAAACTCCTCTTCATAGACAGACATACCCACCTCTAAACTCCTCTTCATAGACAAACATAACCACCTCTAAACTCCTCTTCATAGACAGACATACCCACCTCTAAACTCCTCTTCATAGACAGACATAACCACCTCTAAACTCCTCTTAGTAGACAGACATAACCACCTCTAAACTCCTCTTCATAGACAGACATACCCACCTCTAAACTCCTCTTCATAGACAGACATACCCACCTCTAAACTCCTCTTCATAGACAGACATACCCACCTCTAAACTCCTCTTAGTAGACAGACGTACCCACGTCTAAACTCCTCTTAGTAGACAGACATAACCACCTCTAAACTCCTCTTAGTAGACAGACATACCCACCTCTAAACTCCTCTTCACAGATAGACATAACCACCAACACACCTCTTATCCTCCATCTCTTCATAAATAGCAACATACCTCGACAGCCCTCAGCTTTTCTACTGCAGTATATTGGTCTTTCTACCATGTCTCATCAATGGAGCTGGATACGGTAAATGTATCACTATGGTCTCATCCCCCTCTGACAAACACAGAGACGGCTGTACTGTGCCCTTAAACTAATTCTCATCCCCCTCTGACAAACACAGAGATGACTGTACTGTGCCCTTAAACTAATTCTCATCCCCCTCTGACAAACACAGAGACGGCTGTACTGTGCCCTTAAACTAATTCTATGAACATCCTTCCCCATTTGGTGCGGTGCGTCAAGGTCACTATAGGTCCACAGCTCTGTCCATCCTCATAGTGGTGAAGTAGCAAGCTCTATCAGACTAGAAACCTCTCAACACTCCACATTTCGGTTACTGGACTCTACTTGTCTGTTGGTGGTTCAAATCCAGGGTCTCCTGTGTGCCAGAAAAGCACATTAGCCAGCTAATGTCTGACCCAGAGCAACTCTTCAGGTCTAAGGAAAACTAAAGTCACCAAACCACTTCTGTTACAGGAGCATGCTGAAACATGCCCTGGGGAGGTGAACAGGAGTCATTGTGATGGGGAGGTGAAGAGTCACAACCTGTGTTGGAGAATAGGAAGAAACCTGTTTCTCAGAATTCTTTATCTGTGTATGTGCTTTCTGTTTATCTGAGGGATGTTCAACATGCGTTTACTTATGTTCCTGAAGGCAATGACCAAACACAATTGCCTATCTTATCAGAATTCTATTTACCATACAATTAGGAGAACATTTGATAACCATGCATTGACATTGCACCAATTTATAATTCTTTAGCAGATTATAGAATCATAAGATTTCAATGTCAGCTGTTTTCCAAACACAATCCTAATATTCTTGTTAATGTTCAAAAGACAATTTCAACAGACCACTGAAGCACATTTTAATAATTGATTACATAATCAGCATTATAATGAGTTTAGTGCAGGGGAAGTACTGCAGGGGCTCCATGACCAGATAAAAAAAATATAATTTACATGAATATTACTAACAGATGAAACAACTATTGACAAAGGGATTGTTTAATAAGTTTAAAGTGTGGAATACAATGTACTATTATGTTGTTAACCCTGGGCAACATGGGTCTGGGAGGTTCACAGGGATATTGGCAGGCTATCTACTGTAATCCAGCAAATATACACTTTTGTAGTTCAAAGCTATCCCCAAAAATGTTTTTAAAAATGCACTGTAATTTAAGCTTAAAAACAGCAAAGTTTTCTCTCTGCCTCGTCGCAAAATGTGTAGAATTGAAGGATATTAGCTTTAAAGCTGCAACAACAACAATCTCTGCCCCATGACAAAATGTGTAGAATTGAAGGATATTAGCTTTAAAGCTGCAACAACAACAATCTCTGCCCCATGACAAAATGTGTAGAATTGCAGGAAATTAGCTTGAAAACTGCTAAATGTTCTCTCCAATGCCAGAGGTGACCTTTTAAATATTCTTTCCCCGGGTCTGAGACTTGGTTCGTCCAGCCACTGCAGACATCATAGTAAAACTATATATTTTTTATTGCACTCGAGTTGTGTTGTAATTATGAGGGGTCCTTTCTGAATTTGCTATCGAAGGGATCCCAGAACAATTTTTGGGGGAGAACCCCTGGTTTAGTGCACTCAGTTGGTAACTGATCTCCAAATTGCTGTTAACAAAAGTGGGGTTTCTGATTATGTGAATGCCCCCTCTTACCTTTCAACTGCCTTCAGTCACAATGTATAGTGAACCATTGAACCCTGCTAAACCTTCACACACACCCCCCCCCTCACACACACACACACACACACACACACACACACACACACACACACACACACACACACACACACACACACACACACACACACACACACACACACACACACACACACACACACAGACACAGAGGCAGGCACGCACACACACACACACACACACACACACACAGAGATGATGATAATAACAGTTTGAGTTAAGAGGAACACTCGGGTGCCCATGGCAAGGCATATCTATGACCATGCCACAGAAACACACTGATGAGAAATGCACCTATTGTACCATTAAACAATGTTCACTTGATGCTGAATAGGAATTTAAATGTAAACTAAACACAGAACAGACATATGTCTACTGTAGCAGATTTAGGATAAAAAACTATTCAGTAGCCTACATAAAAAATGACGAGGACAGTTATTTAGGCTCGTCGATTTCTGAGTAGGCTATGCAATAATAACAGATGCGCAATGGCCACTGTTTTTACTGTCTCCACATCTGAACGCATGACGTGTGTCAATTATTCATTCATCCAGTCCTTGGACAGGCAACTGAGTATTCATAAGTGCAGTTGATTAATGTTTAGTAGGCTATTCAAGGATATGATAACATTACAGGCTATTGATAGACATGTATGAATTGTCAGATATTGATATGGTGCATTAGGTCCAATACATAGATAAAACATAAACAGATTGAATGTCTTCAATTGAAAAAACAGCCCCCCCCCCCGCCCACCACAGAACAGGAGCAATGAAATAATGTTCAATATATGCGGTCGTGACAGGAGCCATCTACAGTGTAACGCATAAACAAGCACAGTGAAAATGCATGAAATTCAGATGAGCCGCTTATTCTAGCACTAGTTCTTCAATATCATATCAAAACACCTCTAACGAAAAGCTTACCATAGAAGACAGGCAAAAACAACCACATCTTAAAAACACTAAAATAAAGTTTCGATTCCTGGGCGCGGATATCTCATGTCGTAAAAGGAAACTCTGTTAATTCCATGTAATTCCATTTTGGCAAAGGTTTAGCGATCTTCTTCAGCAAGGACAACCCGTCACAGTCACTAGGCGCTGTAGTTTTCATCGAGGCTCAAGCTTTTCCAAGTCAACCTGCATCTGGGAGAAAAGCGTATCCCTTTTATTCGGCGTACTCGCGCTCCTCTCCAGGGAGTGTCTTTTCAGCGAGCAGCGCGCCGAATTTCTAACGGAGAGTTTTGAGCTTGCAAGGCAGTGGGTGATATTGCTGATGTTTCTCTGATTCTTGGGTGTTGTTGCTATGCTACCACCACAGCAGTCATCGACTGAAATTTCTGCAGGATTTTAATAATTGCGTTCTGAACTATCCTCTCGTTAACATAAAGTCCCCATCCATGGTTGGATGTGCAGGTGCGCTGAAAGCGAAGACCAGCCGTGCTGTGCTGCGGTCAGAGCGCGTATGGTGAGATCTTTCCAACGTTTTCGGCTAGAAGTAGGACCAGTGGACTATTGTTAGTGACGCCAACTAAGATGCGCAAGGCACCTGGCGCACTTAAAAACATAATCTATCCAGAGCCTTCTATATCTGCCGCATCACCTATGCTTCCAAAATTCCTGAAAATAAACACCTGTAAATTGCGCACGTTATTTTTGCCAGATACACAACGGTAATTATTTTCTACCATTGAATCTGATCCCACTGGTCACACACTGGTTCAATCAATGAAATGACGTTGAACCAACGTGGAATAGACGTTGAATTGACGTCTGCGCCCAGTGGGGTAGGTCTAACTGTCCATCAAAATGTTAAATGAAAAATGATGTTTATATGGGAAGAATGGCTAGGCTAGTGGCTTACCAATAACCGAGAAATGTGCATTGCACATACAGTATAGTATCTCTTCTCATTCCCAAACATATTCTGGGGATGATGAGTACACGTTTTTATTCAGTACAATCTCACACTCAATTCGTGCAAATATATACAAAAAGTATTTCAGCAGATTTCATTCGTTTTTGTGTATATTTTCTCTGCAGGTGGAGAAAGTATCTTACTGAATGAACAATTGCACTCGAGGTGTTAGGCTATGTATCAGTAATGAGTATTTCCCAGCACCATGCTTTGCCTACCTACAACACGCACAATGATTATTTAGTAGCATATATCTTAAAGAAATGCATCCGTCAAATGCATATGATATATACAGTGGGGCAAAAAAGTATTTAGTCAGCCACCAATTGTGCAAGTTCTCCCACTTAAAAAGATGAGAGAGGCCTGTAATTTTCATCATAGGTACACTTCAACTATGACAGACAAAATGAGAAGAAAAAAAATCCAGAAAATCACATTGTAGGATTTTTTATGAATTTATTTGCAAATTATGGTGGAAAATAAGTATTTGCAATTAACCCTGGTGTCACGATTGTGTGGAGGAGAGACGGACCAAAACGCAGCATGTGGAAAATAAGCCATCTTCTTTTATTATAGAAGAAGGCAAAACGAAACAAAACACTTACAACCTAACAAAACAACAAACGACCGTGAAGCTACAAAACGAAAGTGCACACACAAGCTACTAACGTTTAGACATAGACAATTCCCCACAACAAACTAAAGCCTATGGCTACCTTAAATATGGCTCCCAATCAGAGACAACAGAAACCAGCTGTCTCTAATTGGGAACCCATTCAGGCAACCATAGACTTTTCTAGACAACTACACACAACATAGACACAGCTAGACAACTATACTAAACATAAACCCAACTACTCTAAATAAACCCCCTAAACCTTACAATCACCCTGGACACTACAAAACCCACATAAATACCCATGTCACACCCTGACCTAACTAAAAATAATAAAGAAAACAAAGAATACTAAGGCCAGGGCGTGACACCTGGAGTGATATATGTGCAGATGAGGATGTGCAAGTAGAAATACTGGTGTGCAAAAGAGCAGAAAAACAAAAACAAATATGGGGATGAGGTAGGTAGTTGGTTGGATGGGCTATTTACAGATGGGCTATGTACAGCTGCAGCGATCGGTAAGCTGCTCTGATAGCTGACGCTTAAAGTTAGTGAGGGAGCTGTAAGTCTCCAACATCAGTGATTTTTGCAATTCGTTCCAGTCATTGGCAGCAGAGCACGTATAGGAAAGGCGGCCAAAGGAGGTGTTGGCTTTGAGGATGACCAGTGAAATATACCTGCTGGAGCGCGTGCTACGGGTGGGTGTTGCTATGGTGACCAGTGAGCTGAGATAAGGTGGGGCTTTACCTAGCAAAGGCTTATAGATGACCTGGAGCCAGTGGGTTTGGCGATGAATATGTAGCGAGGACCAGCCAATAAGAGCATACAGGTTGCAGTGGTGGGTAGTATATGGGGCTTTGGTGACAAAACGGATGGCACTGTGATAGACTGCATCCCATTTGCTGAGGGGAGTGTTGGAGGCTATTTTGTAAATGACATCGCCGAAGTCAAGGATCGGTAGGATAGTCAGTTTTTTACGAGGGTATATTTGGCAGCATGAGTGAAGGAGGCTTTGTTGGGAAATAGGAAGCCGATTCTAGATTTAATTTTGGATGGAGATGCTTAATATGAGTCTGGAAGGAGAGTTTACAGTCTAGCCAGAAACCAAGGTATTTATAGTTGTGCACATATTCTAAGTCAGAACCATCCAGAGTAGTGATGCTAGTCGGGCAGGCGGGGGCGGGCAGCGATCGGTTGAAGAGCATGCATTTCGTTTTACGTGTGTGTAGACGGGTGAGAAAAATTATCAATTTAATGCATTTTTAATTCAGGCTATAACGCAACCAAATATAGAATAAGTCAAGGAGTAACAATAATTCCTGAAGGCACTGTAGCTAACAACAATGACAAGAAGCTGCCTTGTGGGGAATCGTATGTGGCTCGTTTCAGCTCAGTATATCTTGTTATTGATACCATGTGTTGTTTTGAGGTGTTTTGACTAATTGTCATGTCTATGCTAATATGGCTAAAATTCGCTAGCTAGCTGACCAACAACTGCAACGATATATTTTAGACACAACAAGTGCTCATTGTGCAAATGTATTTATGTTTTCAATAAACATTGAGACTAAATATAGTTTAGATGTTGTCAACAGTCTAAGCCAACCCCGTCTGTTTTGACCCATAGTTAAGCACGTGTAGGTTTTAGTTGCTCGACAACATACCCCTCTATTGGTATTGCTGTATATAGCCATTGGAATCCATTGGTGTTCTGCAGCCCTGGTCCAAGCCACAGAGTATAGAGGCTTTTGATCCAGCCCAGTACTGACCCAATTAATCAGCTAAACATGTGATAACTAATTAGTTGAATCATTCATTAGTTTGTTAATGTTGAGAACCCAGTTGTTCTCCAAGGACCATTATATAAAAAAGCGCTCCATCAGAGCAACGTATAGGCAACATATCTATGTAAATTACAATGAGTGCAACTAACTTCAAAGCAATTGATCAGGTAACATCCATAACAGTGTATGGTCAAATGGTGCAGCTGATATCTACTATACATAGATGCTTGACTATTGGAGATGCATTACAATATCCATAGTTAATACCCATCCCGGATCCGGGATCATTCTCATCAGAAACGCTGACTAGCATAGCATAGCGCCACAGGGTTAAGACCTAATTGGGTAGGATGGAAATGGTCTCCCATATCGACATCATATTAACACATTTGAAGTGGGGTCTCTCAATAAATGAACTATAGATAAAACAATCCAAATTTATACTTGTAGCCTATACTACTGTAGTTAACATTTCATCCACTGTGTGATAAAACATACAGCTCTTACAGCGAAATCCTTTTAAGTTCAACTCCGCACAGCAGCAAGCCAGCAGATTTCCCAGATGAGCTTGGATTCAAAGATAAAGCAGCTTGCTGCTAACAAGGTCCATGTTGTTGAACCAGCCACTAGTACTGAGAAAGCCCCATGTGTGCCTGGAAAGATCTTTAATAAGGGGGAAACCTCCTCTGTCTTTGATGTGAGCAGCTTCTACTGCAGCTTATACAGTGAGTGTACAAAACATTATGAACACATGCTCTTTCCATGACAAACTGACCAGGTGAATCTGTGACAGGTTAAAGGAAATACTAATAGCCTGTTATACATTAAACCGTATTAGTAAATTCATAGTATGTGAGGATTTTAAAACATCTAAGGTTAAGAAGATCATGCATTCAGTATTAGTTGATAGATTGATAACATTTATATAATTGTGTTAAAATCCGTCAAGCATACAAAGGGTACGAATTGTGAGAGAAATGTGTAAACGTTATGTTGATTACTTTATGTTGTCGTGGGTAAAAGTGTTAATCTGTGATCTACTAAATGCTCTTAATCTATGAGCCTGAGATCGATTGCTCTGGTCTCCACTCAAGTTCACGGAGAATTCGCGGTCTTTTTCTCATTGCACTAAAAGTTCTCATGAGTAAACATTCCGTATCACAATTGTGATTCTTTCCCCCCCTTTTTCAGGGGTGTAACAAATCCAGGTGAAAACTATCATCCCTTATTGATGTCACTTGTTAAATCCACTTCAATCAGTGTAGATGAAGGGGAGGAGACAGGTTAAAGAAAGATTTTTAAGCCTCGAGACAATAGAGACATGGATTGTGTATGTGTGCCACTCAGAGGGTGAATGGGAAAGACAAAATATTTAAGTGCCTTTGAATGGGGTATGGTAGTAGGTGCCAGGCACACCAGTTTGTGTCAAGAACTGCAACGCTGCTGGGTTTTTCACGCTCAAACGTTTCCCGTGTGTATCAAGAATGGTAGGCCGTCATTATAAATAAGAATTTGTTTTTAACTGGTTAAATAAAATAAAATGGTTCACCACCCAAAGGACATCTAGCCAACTTGACACAACTGTGGGAAGCATTGGAGTCAACATGGGCCAACATTGTTTGGGGAGCTCTTCTACGGAGACGCATGCACGTGCACACACACACCATGGGTTCCTCTCCCTGAGGAGTGATGTCTGCCTTTCTTTCCACTAAAGAACCTGAGTCCATCCGGTTCAAGCTAAAATGTGCTTGGTCTGATTTGTTTTGACTGTTTGACTGCTGTACTCAAATCCCTGGCTCTTTCCTCCACTTCCACACAACCATGGTAGAGAAGAGATAATTAAAATGTTCTGCGACCAGAGTATCCCCATAACACTCCTAGAAAGACCTAAAGCAGCAGACCATCTGCTGATGACCAGGGCTGGAGCATTAGAGGGGTTTGCTTGCCCATAGGGAGGCTGCTGCTGTTGTTCATGTTTTACAAACCAAGGGACTTTTGGCAGGGCGCTTGTCATATTCAGATGCCATTAATGGGTTGTTAATGTAAGAGTGTGTGTGTATGTGTATAAGAGAATGAGAAAAAGTAGAGAGGGGGAGAAAGAGAATAAGAGGATGTGAGAGAGAGAGAGAGAGAGAGAGAGAGAGAGAGAGAGAGAGAGAGAGAGAGAGAGAGAGAGAGAGAGAGAGAGAGAGAGACTGTTCCCAGAGGCAACAACAGGGAATATTGCACTGAGCGAAATTGCACCAACAATTTCCCTACTTTACGCCCAGAGTCATTTATTTCCACTGTTATTATACCGCCAACCTTTAACCCAAAGATGAAAAAAAAAAAGTGATAACATTTATGGTCACTATAAAACCTTCCCATACATTTTCTACCAGTGGTAAGAATATATACTGGATCTGCATTTTCAGTCGTACATTAATCAAATGAACACTGCAGTAACTAGATCATTACCTGTAGTGCAAAGAATTAAAGGGAAGCTTGTAATTACAGTTTAAGTCAGTGGGGAGATGGTAATACATCACATAGGCTTTGTTTCTCAAGTCACCATTTCCAGTACTGTGCACAGCATAACTGCATCCAAACACACTTTTAGAGAAACCCATCCACAATGTCTATAAGGGTTTGTTACAATGATCACATCAATATAGATTTGATACATAGGCTTACTGCGCACACTACATCAAGAGACAGAACATAAAAGACGGATGGTTTAGAGGATGAAGCCTGCACACGATGTGGGATGTGACTCCATATACTCTGCTGGGTTACATAAAAACACTACATACCAGCCATGATCACGTGCATCTATTTTGTTCAGTCAGTGTGTTTAAATGTAAGTATTTACATATTCAATTAAAATGGCGCCGGAGGGGATGGCTGACGTTTTACTGGCTTCTAACCAACTGCGCCATTTTGTTAGTTTTTTTTGCATCGTTTGTAACTCCTTTTGTACATAATGTTGCTGCTACCATCTCTTATGACCAAAAATAACTTCTGGACATCAGAACAGCGATTACTTATCTCGAACTGGACAAAGATGAGTCCGACGTGAAGGATATGCCATTTGTCAAGACAAGGCCCAAATCCCCGTCATCAGTGTGAAGAAAAGCCAGAGGAAAAGGGGAGGAGGACAGGGTGTCTTGTAAGAATTTGCCATTGAGTAGATAAACCATCACTACCCTCCGTATTATTGGCCAACGTGCAATCATTGGAAAACAAATTGTAAGATCTACGATGAAGACTTTCCTACCAACGGGACATTAAAAACTGCAATATCTTATGTTTCATCGAGACGTGGCTGAACGACGACACAGATAATATAGAGCTGGCTGGCTTCTCCGTGCATCGGCAGGACAGAGCAGCTACGTCTGGTAAGACGAGGGGCAGGGGTATGTGTCTATTTGTCAATAACTGCTGGTGCGCGATGTCTAATATTAAAGAAGTCTCAAGGTATTGCTCGCAAGAGGTAAAATACCTCATGATAAGCTGTAGACCATATTATTTACCAAGAGAGTTCTCCTCTATATTATTTGTAGCCGTCTATTTAGCACCACAAACCGATGCTGGAACTATGATTGCACTCAACGAGCTGTGTAAGGCCATAAGCAAACAAGAAAATACTTATCCAGAAGCGGCGCTCCTAGTGACGGGGACTTTAATGCAGGAAAACTTAAACCCGTTTTACCTAATTTCCACCAGCATGTCACATGTGCAACCTGAGGAAAAAAACTATTCTAGACCACCTTTACTCCACACACAGAGACGCGTACAAAGCTCTCCCTCGCCCTCCATTTAGCAAATCTGACCATATTTCTATCCTCCTGATTCCCGCTTACAAGCAAAACCTAAAGCAGGAAGTACCAGTGACTCGCTCAATACATCATGCCGGAAACTCTAGACCCACTCCAATTCGCATACCGCCCCAACAGATCCACAGATGACGCAATCTCAATCACACTCCACACTGCCCTTTCCCACCTGGACAAAAGGAACACCGATGTGAGAATGCTGCACATTGACTACAGCTCAGCGTTCAACACCATAGTACCCTCAAAGCTCATCACTAAGCTAAGGACCCTGGGACTGAACACCTCCCTCTGCAACTGGATCCTGGACTTCCTGACAGGCCGCCCCCAGGTGGTGAGGGTAGGCAGCAACACATCCGCTACGCTGACCCTCAACATGTGGACCCATCTGGGGTGCGTGCTTAATCCCCTCCTGTACTCTCTGTTCACCCACAACTGCATGGTCACATGACTCCAACACCGTGATTAAGTTTGCCGAATTGCCTAAACAATAGTTTGTTAACAAGAAATTTGTGGAGTCATTGAAAAACGAGTAGTAATGACTCCAACCTAAGTGTATGTAAACTTCTGACTTCAACTGTACATACTGTATTACCTCATACCCCTGCACATTGACTTGGTACTGGTACTCTTTGCATATAGCGTCATTATTGTATTTGTAATACTATTTCCTTTTTTATTTCGCAAATATTTGTCTTACTTTCTAACTGCATTGTTAGGAATGTACTCGTAAGTAAGCATTTCACTGTAAAATCTACGCCTGTTGTATTCGGTGCATGTGACCAATAACATTTGATTTGATCATTAGTGGTTCATTGTCAGTCTGGTTGTGCAGCAGTGGACGACTCATTTGCTGTCAGAACTGAACGTGTCACACCACACAGGATTGCCAGTATCCAAATCAATTGTCGACTCCGTCCACCAGAACACGCTGCTGTGCAAATCAAATAGAAAGTGCTATTTTGAAGCCCACTATCTGCAGATGATTAACTCCCGGCCACAGTCAATTTATTTCCATTTCAGCACATAACAAGTATGTCAAAGGGGGACTTTGAAAGTTAGAATTCAGTTTGGGCTTGAAGCTTTGCACTGCGCTAGTCCCCCAAAATTCTTCAAATAACGCTAAATTAGCTTGAGAAGAAAAAGTTGCAGTTTGACTTGGAATAAAAACAGAGACGACGGGGCCTTTGCACTGTTTATTTGGGTTGTGAAATCATGTAATTTGAATCCATCGAGTTGTACAAAGTGTTAATTCAGTGTAAGAAACGGGGTATACAAACATGTACAGCCCATATTCACGGTTAAATTAGTTGTCATTTTCATAGATAAGGGAGCATTATATGAAGGTAGATATCACCCAAAATAGATTGTGAGTCTCCTAAATATGTTTTGGTGGGTATCTACCTCCATATTGGAGGTTGTACCAAAATGTAGCGGTATTTTCCATGCACTAAAACAGCAGTCTTGCACGTTACAGCAGTAAGAAAGACAAGCAGCATCAGAATAAAATATACGTTTCTGTATGCTCAACATTTTGGGATAGAGAGAAAGTCCCTATAGGAAAAAAAAGCAGAAAGTACAGTGAAAAGTTTCTTCATATTCCTGAAGTTTCAATGGAGTTTGGTTGCATTTTAGTAGCAACATGTATATGAAGACTAGAGAGCAAATGATAGAGCATTTGTTTCAACATATAGCTTAAATTCCAAGTTATAGCAAAATATAAGATTAAACTCTTAATTGTGCAGAAGAGCAAGTATGCTGTTCTTCGATAATAAGAAAACACCTTCAACCTATTGTGACTGAGAAAACTTACCCCCAATGGTAAACACTAAAAAGACAATATTGGTCCTGGTCTACCCGAATGGAGCAAAAGGTTAATAAAGACAAACATACATGTTAACTGACTCTAGAGTTGCAGTTTCCACAAAAAGTAAGTCGAAGATATCTCAACTAATAAAACATTATAATAACAGAAATTATACTTATTTAGATTATCTTCAGCTCAAAACTATCCCATGGTTTTACATTGTCCTTAAACGTAAGTTATTTTTCATTCTTCTAATGTGCAAATAAAATAATCAAATTAAATAAATTCTGAATTTAAAATTTAAACAAAAACCCTTTTGGCATTTTCAAAAACAATTTGCTCATATATAATATATTAATTTCCTTCAACTATGCAAACACCTAGATATTTTTCACAATAAATATAGGTGAGTCCATATAAGTACTGTAACATATCATAATTAACATTCATACAAAACAGAAACAAAATGGCCGACAAATTAACAGTATGCATCTCAGTTTGAGTCGGTAGACAGAGATCGTAAACTGGTAACAGAGGTCAACTGTGATGTAGACTGTTTGTATTCGGAATACACGTAGCACCATGATGACCCAGAAAAAGCACAGGTTTGTCATGGCTTTATACTGTTGGTGGTGATTGTCACATCTTTAAGGGAAAGTAAAGAAGGGAGAAGTTACAGCGTAAAAGACATAGAAAACTGTGCTGTATACCTGGAAATGCGGGTTTTGTTGAGTTTACCTTCATGACACCTACGTTTGAGATTTAAAGGCAGATTTAGAGGCTGTGTCCAAGGGAGACACACACACACACACACACACACACACACACACACACACACACACACACACACACACACACACACACACACACACACACACACACACACACACACACACAGTAACCTGAAAGTCCATAGGTCTGGACAGATCATGTATCGACTTTAGCTTAAGTCCTTGAACTCAAGTGCCTGTAGGCCAAAGAGAAGGAGCAGGGGTAAGGGGGTTGGGTTTGGAATGAATCGACACAGTAAATCTATGTGTTTGACAGACACATAAGAAGGGTCTGGTGGGTGTGGCTTCCAATGCTTCATGTGTTGGCGTTGCCGGCTGCCGATTGGTTGTCCTCAGCGTGCTTGAACATCAAGATAGAGTTGTAGATCTTGAGGGCAGGGCCGAGTTTTACACTCATGATCTTGACGATGTCGCGCTGGGTCAGCAGCAACAAGGCCTTCCCGTCGATTTGCTGTTGGAAGACAACCAATCAGATTACAGCATGTGTCAACAGCTGATGTGCAGTCAATTGAACCCAGTGAGAGAGGTAAAACAATCCCTCCCACTCTCTAAGGGCTACAGATGGCCCTATGTTATATGTCACTATATAGAGTGTGAGCAGATTGATCAGTGGACACTATTCATACAATTCCTATTTAATTTATGAAATGGTAATCAAGTACTTATCAGTTGGATCAGATTGTAATGTCTTGTTCAACGACTAGACATGCCAGTCACAATACATTTTTTAAATTTGAGACTTACAATTAGCGCATTCATCTTAAGATGTCATAAGGTGAATGCACCAATTTGTAAGTCGCTCTGGATAAGAGCGTCTGCTAAATGACTTAAATGTAAATGTAAATGTAAGATAACACATTACATCAAGTACATTTTTCCTCAAAGTATTTATCAGCAAAGACCGTACTAGGGTGGGGGGGGTTAGGGGGGCACCGTGAGAGTTATTTACAATAACTCTTCAAAGAGGTAGGGTTTCACAACTGTGGAGCCTCAACTGGGATTGCTGAAAAAGGGATTTCAACTACCAAGAGAACAGTGACAGTGATACTGTAGTCAGATTAGCTGAGGCAAATCAAATATGGCTGTGCTCGGGAATGCTAATCACTACCTCTATTAGCTTCCAATTAATTGCTTTGGATTCCAGTGATGTCTCCTTACGTCAGCATAATTCTCAACGCAAACTAACCCTGACCAAACACAGGGGAGGGGAATCCATTCTTCTGGGTGTTTTGTTGCAGACAACTATAATGGCAAAGGCTACTCCGCACATGTCTCCCCTCATTTACTTAGCCTTGCGGAGGAAGACAAGCCTTAAAACTCTTAGTTGACTCCAGACTGGGAGACTAGAGGAGGACCAGATGTTGTGTCCTCTTACCTCCTCTTTGAACTGATTGGCTTGTTCATCGCAGCCGGGGAGAGAGTGGATGAAGTCAGCCACCTGGACAAAGATAAGCAGAAGACAGACAGGTTAGCGTCTGGGAGACTGTCTCAATGGCAAGTACAGTTGAAGTCGGAAGTTTACATACACTTAGGTTGGAGTCATTAAAACTTGTTTTTCATCCACTCCACAAATTTCTTGTTAACAAACTATAGTTTTGACAAGTCTGTTAGGACATCTACTTTGTGCATGACACAAGTAATTTTTACAAACAATTGTTTACAGACAGATTATTTCACTTATAATTCACTGGATCACAATTCCAGTGGGTCAGAAGTTTACATACACTAAGTAGACTGTGCCTTTAAACAGCTTGGAAAATTCCAGAAAATGATGTCATGGCTTTAGAAGCTTCTGATAGGCTAATTGACATCATTTGAGTCAACTGGAGGTGTACCTGTGGATGTATTTCAAGGCCTACCTTCAAACTCAGTGCCTCTTTGCTTGACATTGTGGGAAAATCAAAAGAAATCTGCCAAGACCTCAGAAAAAGAATTGGAGACCTCCACAAGTCTGGTTCATCCTTGAGAGCAATTTCCAAACACCTGAAGGTACCAGGTTCATCTGTACAAACAATAGTACGCAAGTGTAAACACCATGGGACCACACAGCCATCATACCGCTCAGGAAGGAGACGCGTTCTGTCTCCTAGAGATTAACGTAGTGTGGTGCAAAAAGTGCAAATCAATCCCAGAACAGCAAAGGACATGGTGAAGATATCAGCTTTGAGATATCAGCTGATGTAAGAAGGGCTATATAAATACATTTGAAGATGCTGGAGGAAACGGGTACGAAAGTATCTATATCCACAGCAAAACGAGTCCTGTAATCGACATAACCTGAAAGGCCGCTCAGCAAGGAAGAAGCCACTGCTCCAAAACCACCATAAAAAAGACAGACTACGGTTTGCAACTGCACATGGGGACAAAGATCGTACTTTTTGGAGAAATGTCCTCTGGTCTGATGAAACAAAAATTGAACTGTTTGGCCATAATGACCATTGTTATGTTTGGAGGAAAAAGGGGGATGCTTGCCAGACGAAGAACACCATCCCAACCGTGAAGCACGGGGGTGGCAGCATCATGTTGTAGGGGAGCTTTTCTGCACGAGGCACTGGTGCACTTCACAAAATAGATGGCTTCATGAGGAAGGAAAATTATGTGGATATATTGAAGCAACATCTCAAGACATCAGTCAGGAAGTTAAAACCTGTTGGGGATGGGGGCGCTGTTTAGACTATTTATGCTAATTTGGCTAATTTTTTAAACGGCTTCCCACAAAATCCTTGATCGTACAATATGCATATTATTATTATTATTGGATAGAAAACAGTCTATAGTTTCTATAGGAGTTGAAATTTTGTCTCTAAGTGGAACAGAGCCCATTCTACAGCAATTTCCCTGACATGGAGTCAGATTTGAGAAATGTTGGCCACTCTTCTGAAGTCAGTTAAAAGGGCACTGTCGTTGCTATGACTATACGGACACTTCTTACGTCTTCCCCTGGATGCCTTTACGTGATGACGATTCCAACGGGGTCGATTGCGCGTTCACAGGCCCTACAAATGAAAAAACCCTGAAGCTAGTCATTCTTAGGGAGCTGCGTCATGAGCCTAGAGGACACCGGCGCGCACCTGTTCCAAGCGTTAGTTTAGCCTGTTATATTTCTCCGGTCATCTTTTCACTCGTTATAGGAGTTAAAAACATCATAAGGTAGTTAATTTAAAGCGTTTTATAGCAATTTATATCCGTTTAGTGCGATTTTGGGACATTTATTTTTGCAACGATGTGAAAAGTTGGGCACGCTTTTCAGTTCATCCCGAACGCAGTTGACATTTCCACATGGCAAGAGGACAGCTTTCCACCAAAAGACGATTTCTCCCAAGAAAGGATCCTTTGCCCAAGATACTGATGGAAGAACAGCTCAAGGTAGGACATTTTTATTATGATAAATCGTGTTTCTGTCGAAACATTTTAGTGGCTTAGGACGCCATGTTTTTTGACGTAGCTTCGCTTGGCGCAAACTGTATTGAAAAGTAAGGATAAATTAAAAAATGTAATAACGCAATTGTATTAAGAATTAAATTGTCTATCAATCCCTGTCCACCCTATATTTTTTAGTCACGTTTATGAGTATTTATGTATAAGAGTAGATCACTGTCTAAGTGGCGCAAGGACTTTTTCTTTACCAGCTTGTCTACATTTCACATTGTCTAACCATGATTTTGGTGGCTAAATATAAACATTTTCGATCAAACTGTATATGCATGTTGTAATGTGATGTTACAGGAGTGTCATCGGAAGAATTCTGAGAAGGTTAGTGAAAAAATTAATATCTTTTGGCGATGTTGACGTTATCGCTCACTTTGGCTAGAATCAATGCTGGGCTGCTAATTGCTATGTGCTAAGCTAATATAACGATTTATTGTGTTTTCGCTGTAAGACACTTAGAAAATCTGAAATATTGTCTGTATTCACAGGATCTGCGTCTTTCGATTCGTGTATGCTGTGTATTTTTACGAAATGTTTGATGATTAGTAGTTAGGTAAACACGTTGCTCATTGTAATTATTCTAGTCCATTTGTGATGGTGGGTGCAATTGTAAACTATGCCATCTACCTGAAATATGCACTTTTTTCTAACAAAACCTATCCCATACCATAAATATGTTATCAGACTGTCATCTAATGAGTTTTTTTGTTGGTTAGGGGCTATAAATATCTTAGTTTAGCCGAATTGGTGATGGCTACTGGTGTTGGTGGACAAATAAAAGATGGTGGATTATGCTAATGTGTTTTTAGGTAATAGATGTACATCTTTACATATTGTGTCTTCCCTGTAAAACATTTTAAAAATCGGAAATGTTGACTGGATTCACAAGATCTGTGTCTTTCATTAGCTGTATTGGACTTTAATGTGTGAAAGTTAAATATTTAAAAAAAATTTTTTTTTTGAATTTCGCGGCACTGGTTTTTCAGTGGGGGGGGGGGGGGGTGTGCCGCTAGCGCCACGCTGATCCTAGACAGGTTAAAGCTTGGTCGCAAATGAGTCTTCCAAATGGACAATGACCCCAAGCATACTTCCAAAGTTGTGGCAAAATGGCTTAAGGACAACAAAGTCAAGGTATTGGATTGGCCATCACAAAGCCCCGACCTCAATCATATAGAAAATTTGTGGGCAGAACTGAAAAAGCGTGTGCGAGCAAGAAGGCCTACAAACCTGACTCAGTTACACCAGCTCTGTCAGGAGGAATGGACCAAAATTCACCCAACTTATTGTGGGAAGCTTGTGGAAGTCTACCTGAAACATTTGACCCAAGTTAAACAATTTAAAGGCAATGTTACAAAATACTAATTGAGTGAATGTGAACTTCTGACCCACTGGGAATGTGATGAAATAAATAAAAGCTGAAATAAATAATTCTCTCTACTATTATTCTGACATTTCACATTCTTAAAATAAAGTGGTGATCCTAACTGACATAAGACAGGGAATTTTTTACGAGGATTAAATGTCAGGAATTGTGAAATACTGAGTTTAAATGTATTTGGCTAAGGTGTATGTAAACTTCTGACTTTAACTGTATCTTGTGTAAATACCCTAGTAACACTTTGCTTAAACTCTCCCAGTCATAAGGCCAACATAACATAACAAGTCATGACTGATCATGACATATGCTATGTCATTCCTATGAAATTGTTATTTAGGCCTCAAGATGAAGGGTTTCAGTAAAGAAAATCAGTGAGTGTTGACAGAAAAACAACATGAGATCAGTGAGATCAGTGAGTGATGTGTGAAGCTACAGCCCGTCTCACTATCGCCAGTCAGAACAACAAATCATGTTGATATTGAGAAACCGGTTGCCTGTGGGCACTGACATTTCCTGACGCCCTAAAGAAGCTAGTGATAATTCTATTCCAGCGATACTAAAAGAAGGCGTAAAAAGAAACCAAAATACTAACAATTTAAGGTGAACTAGACACAAAATTATGGGATAGCTTTCAATCCATATCCAGTACCTCCTTTGAATTCCATTGAACCGTTTGAGCTACAGGTGAGGAAAGAGCAAACCAAGTGAAGAAACACATTTTTTGGAGAAAAGCTTCCAATAATAGCCTGGGTTAGCTGGGGTTCTAGTGGGCCTGACTGCAGCTGGTCCTGGGATAACGCCCAGGTAATTCAGGGAGGTCAGAGAGAGCCAGAAGCTGCTATATGATGGATATCAACTGCTTTACAACAGGGCACTATCTGCTGGGAGCCATTGACGGGAGAAAATAGACTATAGAAAGCCAATAGGCCTGCCAAAACCTTGTCAAATGATGCTTTAAAAAAATTTAATGAAAGGGATGGTGGGGCGTAAAGTGCTACAGTGAAAATGCTAGTGAAAATTACTTATCCCAAAAAAATAACAAGGTAACTCTTCCTCCTCTGTCAGTTTCTTCTTACCATAATGAAAACATGGAAATTATCCATCAAGCTAAATTACCAGACACCAAGAAATCATCCAGCTAATTCACTGACAACAGAGTTATAATTAGCCTTTAAGTGGGGTTGGCGGTAGCCTTGAGGTTAGAGAGACAGACCAGTAACCGGAAGGTTGCCGGTTAAATCCCTGGGATGACTGACTGCAAGGTGACAATTTCTGTGCAAATGGATATGTTTCAACTCGTATTAGTTGTATGTACAGGATACACATTGTTTAACAAAATGCTTACTTGCAGGTTCCTTCTCGACAATGATAAAACAAGAAATAACGAAGTAATGTATTGAGCATGGCCCCAGCGGATAAAACAAAAGCCACACATTGGAGACAACACTCGCTGCATTCGTGCTACATGAGGGTGTGCTAAACAGCTGAGCTAAAGGACTGATTATGAAACAGCAGTTTGGTCAAGTCTCAGACCCTTCAGACCTCACCCTGCTAACACACCTAAATAACACCTCCCAAAATCTATTACCTCAATGCCCATCACTGGCCAGTACAAAAATAAACACCAATGTCCCTCTCCACTCAGACCCAGGCCCTGTTCTTAAAATGGATCCTTCCTGCCTTGAAGTAATCACCTATCTGACATGACTGGAAGGAAGAATCTGAACAAGGCCACAGTGGCTAGAAGGCACAGCAATTGAATGTCAGTGTTCATAGATGTCAATGGACCTAGAGGATGCTGTCGCTACAGGTTATGAGTCTGTGGAGACCAATAAGGTGTTTCCAACTCTGCTATGCAGAATCATGAAAATTCAGCGTCTGTACATGGCTCCTTGAAGGAACTGGCCAGTAGCCTGTACTGGGTTCAAAGACTATTCGTTTTCTTTAAAATAATTTGAGCATTTGATTTAGCCTACCTGGAGTGTCAGATGGGTGGGGTTTGCACGTTTAATTCCATTAGTTAAGCTCAAGCTCAACCAAGCACAGCTTAAGTATCTGAAAGCAAACGGGTACCATTTGAATCCAGGTCCGCCGTGGTAGGTCTATCAAGGCTGAATCATTCTGCTAGCACTAGCTGCAGCGGACTGCCTGATACCTGAGTGACATGTCACATATCTGGCCTCGACATCAGACAGAGTAATGTCAGTGAGTGTCTACATTACAGTGAGGAGAGACAACTCATGATTAGCTAAATGCTATGTATGAAAGTTCTTTAAAAAAACAGATCAAGACATATTTCTGGAGTGGATTGGAATTCAAATCGGGAAATCTAAATTTGTGCTTGAATTATTAATGAATCAAAACAGTTCTCCAGTTTCAAAAGCATCAGCCTGTAAGGATGTTATTACCAATGACAACACTTTACGTACACCATCACCCATTTACTACCAACAAAATCAATTTGTAACTTTTGAAAACCTTTCCCAATCAATCATAAATCCTGGTCAACATCCATCCTTCTTGATCCAAGCTTCATCCTAACACACCATATAATTCCTAGTATGTGCTCCAGCGCTACAAATGCAAATGGCTCAGTAAGCTAAGTGTTTTCGTCTACCATATTGGCATGGTAAACATCTCCAGCCAGTGTGTGTTAAAATGGGGCAGGAGTGGTTCGAGCATTAGAAGACTGTTACAGTCCTGGGCGAGAGAGTATCGCTCTTAGACCAGAGTCTTTGCGAGGCTGGTCCCATAGTGAGACTCCCAGCACTACTCCTACGGAGGGTGGCACAAGAGGACATTCTCCTCTCCTCCACATCAGCTGCTGACATCCTCTCTTCTTTCGCCCCTTAGGAAAATATGATGGGCTATAATTGGCCTCGCAGGAGTCCAGGAGTCCAAAGGGGCCTGAAACATTGACCTTTCCGTTTGAAAGCACCGCTTTTGAAGAACTTTGACTCTCTCTCTCTTTGAGAGAGAGGGGGGTTGTGGGAGTTGAATGCCAGATGGGTTATAGTCATTGTAGTGTCACTGTAGTGGAATGAGTGAATAAATATGATCGGGATCAAGAGCTGGCAAGATAATGAACCCCAAGAATGAAAGATTCAGCCTGGGTTTCTGGAATCTTAACTACAGTATGTCCAGCTGAATGCTGAAAGGAGATGGGAAATGCACAGGACGTAACATCTTAATAGATATGTATGAGAGGGTTGATGAAGATACAGGAGATACTGATGCTCCAGGACTGTGGCTCAGTAGGTCAAAGTGTGATGCTAACAACGCCAAGGCTGTGGGTTCAATTCCCAAAGGGATCACAACATAAAAAATAAAAAATGTATGCACAGTGCTTTGGATGATAGTGTCTGCTATTACATGGTGCAATGCTAAAACCAATCAATTAGCTACTGGTTATGTTGGAGAAGTGCTGGCTGATTGGTGATAGTGAAATGTGCCCATTCAGTACTGCTCTTGGCTATCAAGCTATAGAACCTCGGCGAAGGACTTCCTGACTATGAGGAAACATCTCTAGGCTTTTGGGGGGAGGGGGGGGGGGGGGGTGTTACACAAGCAGTGCTCCTCTCCCTCTAGTCGATCCCTTTACAGTCCTCCTCTCTTTCTCTCTACTGCCAACTCACGCCTTCCACTCACCTTCCAATCTCATGCCAAATCCCCACAACTGCCAAGACAAAACTTCCACCTCCGGTAAAACTCGATGACATTCTATCCTCCCCCTCTCTGCAGGTTGCTGTCATAAGACAAGCCTGGGCCATGTTCGGCAGGCACAACACGGACCTTTGCAGATTGAAACGTCATGAAAAGCCTACGTGATGCCTTCTTCTAGACGTCAGAGGGGTGCGTTTGTTCAACGTAATATATTTATGTTGCATCTTGGATGCTGGGTTTCTTTACTGATTATTTCACATTCACACAGGTAACACAGCTAGCCACCACTCTTCACTGCTTCAGCCCTACTAACCCTACTGCCTTCCCAGGTGACCCCACTTGCCTCTCATTGGCCAAATCAAAATCTTTGGGAGGACAGTAGCCCAATTACCATTTGTTCATTCAAACTATAACCCTCTTTTGAATTAACATGATTGTTTATTATGAATAATAACGTTCCCAATATATATCTGAATGTCCCACAACACTGTGCGTTTCTGTTGTGTGTTCAGAGATAGTCTTGGTTACCTCTACTGTAGCATCTCTCTCTTCAATCTATGCTGTGAGGGGGCCAGATCTTTCTCTCCTCTTCTATCTCTTTCTTATCTTCCCCTTCCCTCCTCTCTCGCTCTCTTTCTTCCCCCTGTTGTGCCTCATTGGTGCCCGCAATAGTTGGAAAATACTCGAACCCGTAACACAGGTGTGTGACCTTCGTTACCGTTGGAGATGCTCAGTGGCGGCAGCGAGGAGCGGAGAAGGTGTGTGTGTAGCGAAAGGGGAATAATCACATTAAGTCCGGTAGCCTCCCTCATCTCATCAATCAACAGAGATGAAGAGAGAGTGCTTAGCAACCGCAGGAGGATCGTGGCATTGGCTGTATCGCGCACGCCGTTTAGACGGGTACGTAGGCATGTCAATTAATTCTTAAGAGTGGAGCGGCCTCGCTGAGGGATTCTGATATTTCATTTGAGTCTCGTACTCTAACCATCCAAGGATTTCTCCTTTTCTCAAGTGATGGCTGACATTTCAATAGATTTGGACTGATATCAATTTGGCTTGACAAAGCAGGTTTAAACCACAATACAAAGGGACTAAGAAATGATGCTAGTCTGTTCAATAGAGCAGACTGAGAGAATGGCGAGGACTAACCACATCAATAAAATGATTGAAAACATTATTCATACGCCTACACATTTCCATTGCGTTTCTACCACTCTTTCCTTTATGCCCACAATGCATCAACTGTAAACAAACAGTCAAATCTCTGAGTCTATTTACCACGAGGCTCTCTGGTTGCTAGTGTCAAAGTTTACGGTCACACCTGGTTGCTATAGTGATGTGCCTTTGTCAAGCTCATGAAGCCTGATATCAACAGTAGAAGAGAAATGGGGTGGAAAGGAGACTGGACAGTACTTTACATGAGGACACTGGTTCCCTATAAACTGACAGACAACTGGGTTACACAACAAACTTTCATATAAAGGGAATAAAGGGTTTTCTATAAGTGAACTAAGGGAAAATAGAATCCTTTACATTGCAGCAAGCAACATGTACAGCAAACTCAACAATACCTATAAGGCCTATAAGGACCCATAATGACCTATACAAGATACAATACCAGATGAAGAAACAAACTAAGGTAAGACATTGGCTGAATCTCAAAATCACTCCCTTCCCCTCACCCCTCCATTTGTTTCATTCACGTGTACCTGCGCCATTTGCACAAGTGTCCCAAAGCTGAGGGAGTGACATTTATCAAGGGTATAGGGCAGGGGTAGACAACCCGGTTCCTGGAGTGCAGCAGGTATTGCAGGATTTTGTTCCAACTAGGCACCACACCTGACCAACTGAGCTAATTGATCAGTTCAGTGATGGCCTAAATTCAACACACTTGGTCTTCCAGGTCTGTTAAATGAAAAACATGAAGTGCCTGCGGCCCTCCAGGACCAGGTTGCTCTACACCTGAAGTATGGGATAATTAGACCCTCAGGTAGCCACTTCGACCGAGCCCGCAAGGCTGCACGCTTCAGAGCGAAGTGTTATCCCGACAAGCACTGCGATATGTCTGGAGTTTGAAACAAAAGAATGGAGAGGCGTGTACAATTAATTATATACCACGTACATTTGTTTATGTCTGATTTCCAGACTTGACAAATGTAACAGATTAAACAACTCCCAAATTAAATGTTTCACTGTTACTGAGGTTTAAATCTTGAAAAACGACAGATTTGTTCATTTGAATTTCATGCTTGTTTTATTATTTAAAAGAGGAACATGAATTGCATCATTGAAGTCAGGAGTGTGACCCGAAATTGACAGGTTTATTGATCCCCTCGTCACTCTCTGGAAGTCACCATCAGAGTTAGTCAGTAACACATGACAACGGATGTCCCTCCGAGCGAGTTTGTAGGGGCCAGGTGGTGGTTTGTGATTCAACGATCATCAAGCATACGTCAACGGGTCTGTGTGTGTGTGTGTGTGTGTGTGTGTGTGTGTGTGTGTGTGTGTGTGTGTGTACTGTATGAGTGTGTGTCACTGCTTCTCTCCACATAATTGCAACTATCGATTCACAGGTGCATGTGTGTATGTACAGTTGAAGTCAGAAGTTTACATACACTTGGGTTGGATTCATTAAAACTAGTTTTTCAACTACTCCACAAATTTCTTGTTAACAAACTATAGTTTTGGCAAGTCAGTTAGGACATCTACTTTGTGCATGACACAAGTCATTTTTCCAACAATTGTTTGCACACAGATTATTTCACTTATAATTCACTGGATCACAATTCCAGTGGGTCAGAAGTTTACATACACTAAGTTCACTGTGCCTTTAAACAGCTTGGAAAATTCCAGAAAATGATGTCATGGCTTTAGAAGCTTCTGATAGGCTAATTGACATCATTTGAGTCAATTGGAGGTGTACCTGTGGATGTATTTCAAGGCCTACCTTCAAACTCAGTGCCTCTGCTTGACATTGTGGGAAAATCAAAAGAAATCAGCCAAGACCTCAGAAAAAACATTGTAGAACTCCACAAGTCTGGTTCAACCTTGGGAGCAATTTCCAAACGCCTGAAAGTACCACGTTCATCTGTACAAACAATAGTACGCAAGTATTAACACCATGGGACCACGCAGCCATCATACTTCTCAGGAAGGAGACGCGTTCTGTCTCCTAGAGATGAACATACTTTGGTGCGAAAAGTGAAAATCAATCCCAGAACAACAGCAAAGGACCTTGTGAAGCTGCTGGAGGAAACAGGTACAAACGTATCTATATCCACAGTAAAATGAGTCCTATAATCGACAAAACCTGAACGGCCGCTCAGCAAGGAAAAATCCACTGCTCCAAAACCGCCATAAAAAAGCCAGACTACGGTTTGCACATGGGGACACAGATCGTACTTTTTGGAGAAATGTCCTCTGGTCTGATGAAACAAAAATAGAACCGTTTGGCCATAATGACCATCGCTATGTTTGGAGGAAAAGGGGGAGGCTTGCAAGCCGAAGAACACCATCCCAACCGTGAAGCACTGGGGTAGCAGCATCATGTCGAGGGGGTGCTTTGCTGCACGAGGGACTGGTGCACTTCACAAAATAGATGGCATCATGAAGATGGAAAATTATGTGGATATATTGAAGCAACATCTCCAGACATCAGTCAGGAAGTTGGTCGCAAATGGGTCTTCAAAATAAACAATGACCCCAAGCATACTTTCAAAGTTGTGGCAAAATGGATTAAGGACAACCAAGTCAAGGTATTGGAGTGGCCATCACAAAGCCCTGACCTCAATCCCACAGAAAATTTGTGGGCAGAACTAAAAAAGTGTGTGCTAGCAAGGAGGCCTACAAACCTGACTCAGTTACACCAACTCTGTCAGGAGGAATGGGCCAAAATTCACCCAACTTATTGTGGGAAGCTTGTGGAAGTCTACCCGAAACATTTGACCCAAGTTAAACAATTTAAAGGCAATGTTACCAAATACTAATTAAGTGTATGTAAACTTCTGACCCACTGGGAACGTGATGAAATAAATAAAAGCTGAAATAAATAATTCTCTCTACTATTATTCTGACATTTCACATTCTTAAAATGAAGTGGTGATCCTAACTGACCTAAGACAGGGCATTTTTACTAGGATTAAATGTCAGGAATTGTGAAATACTGAGTTTAAATGTATTTGGCTAAGGTGTATGTCAACTTCCAACTTCAACTGAATGCATGAGCGTGTGTGCTCTCACCTCATCCACGGTCCAGTGGGCCACGCAGCTGGCCTGTAATCCGGCCACCCCAGGCAGCAGCTTGCAGTGCTGCTCCCAGCACAGGGGTAGGTCCCGTCCGGGTTGAGCCGACATGGCCGACAGGAACACAGACTGGTGGAGGGCCTGCTGCAGGCTGTCCAGACTGCTCTCTGCAGGGGGAAAGAGAGAGGGAGGGTAAACATGTTATTAATGTGTTGCCAATGTGACTGTTAGTGAATGAGTGAGATCACTTTCTTTCTCACAGACAGACAGAGGGAGAGCGAGAGAGTGTTTATTCAAGTGTAAAAAACACACAGTAGTAAAGTCAAGCGACAGGCCTAAGACCTGAGTTCTTTTTTCCTTTTGATTTTGCAGTGCATCAACGAACAAAGCATTTTTCTTTCAGCTTCCTTTCCTTATTTTCCAATAATCTTACATTTCTTATACCTCTTATGCCATTGTGCCAAAACAGAGGAGTAAAGGAATACTCCATTACTTAGTCCCTTTTGACAGCACAGTACAGATGCATCTCTCTTCATTAACCGTAGCACACAGCGGTAGATAAGAATGAAGTGCTCCTGAGTTGTTAGTAGGCCAATAGACTAGGGGATGCACTAATGGTTGTCATGACTGAGTGATGAAGAGGCCAGCTAAAATGCCCTTTCTATAACCAAGATCCACCCTGAGTTTTGGCAGGCAGCACAAAGTGGGGTGAGCTTTGAGTGTGTGTCAGTGTGTGTGTCTCAGTATGTATGGGAGAAAGAGAGAGAGAGTGTGTGTGTGTCTCAGTATGTATGGGAGAAAGAGAGAGAGTGTGTGTGTGTCTCAGTATGTATGGGATAAAGAGAGAGAGTGTGTGTGTGTCTCTGTATGTATGGGAGAAAGAGAGAGAGTGTGTGTGTCTCTGTATGTATGGGAGAAAGAGAGAGAGTGTGTGTGTCTCTGTATGTATGGGAGAAAGAGAGAGAGTGTGTGTGTGTCTCTGTTTCTGGGTGTGTGAATGCGTGTTTCTCTCTCTCTCTCTCTCTGTGTGTGTGTGTGTGTACTGACAGCAAGAACAGGGTCAGATACAGGACATTATGTTTTTCTTCTAGTTGTCTCCTAGCGATGTCTCGAAGGAGCAGAGATTAGTTTTACACGCTTGTCAACTGTGACATTTGTCTAGGTTTGCTGCGCCGATGGCCAAATATAACTAAAATCTTTAGCCTACGCAGTCTCCAAAGGGTTTTTAATAGTTAAAGATTATTATTATGATTAAGATTGAAATCATTGTGTCATCAGTGTTATATTGCACACAATCATATGGTATAGTGTGAGGGGATTTGTGTGAGAACTGGAATACATGCAGACAATGTGAACAGATATAGTATCCTTTCCACTGCTTGTCTCAACTAAAATTGCCTTTCTATTGCACTTCTGCTCTTACCTTTTGAAGCTGTCGTCCAATTACATTTTACGGTGTTGTTTGGTATTATTACGAACAATCTAATAGACAACGCAATAGATTTGAAGTGCTGTCCAATTAAGATGGTTTTTATTTAGTACAGTTTAAGGTTCTAAAAGGTCACCGTATACAATTACATTTTTTTTGTATACAATTATTGTCAATTAAACAACTCTAGAGCTCCCTCCATTCAGTTGACTTCCTGCAGACACAGCCACAAACCCTGCCACAGTCTGAATATGACATGGGAAAACCCAGTCACCTCCTTCCTGTTTAAAAAAAAAAAAAACGGGCACGACACAGAAAGCTTTAATGTCATTACAGGAACACAGGCCTACTTTGATCATACAACTTTGATCATGGTGCCACGGTACAGCGCCCTTAGAGAAAGGAAGTTCACGGCACAGCGCTGTAAATGGGGAGCGCACGATTACGCCACAAAATATAGGGCCGAGAAACTAGACAGGGAACACGGATTGGATCACCTTAGCACAGGGTCTGCAACCTTTATGAAGAGACATTTTTTTTTTTACACACACACAAAAAAAAGTGTTGAGGGAGCCACACAAGAAATTCCAGCCCTTTTCAAGTGCAATAGTGACAATATCTGTTATTCAGCACTACGGATAGCAGTCGGATCAAATAAGCATGAAATCTGGCGTCCAGGGTCACAGAGCAGTGAACACAGCGGTAGTCTGGTGAAGTTGCAGGGAGAATTGAATCTCGTGAACATACAGTAAAATATGCTGTAGGAGTGATGTCACTTTTTGATTTAAAAACCTACCAAAGAAGGAAATATTGTTCTCCAGTGATTAATTGAAAAACACACCTCAAGTTCCACAAGAAGCTGATTAATAAAACACAGATTTTATACACAAGTTTTATAATGCAAATAGAAGGTTTGATTGTAATCAATATTTATTACAATGCTTTAACTGAAAACAAAGTGTCTTGTGTTTCTTTACTTTTATAAATTATTGTTGTTATCTTTGGTACATTTGAAAAACAGAATAGAAATATGATAAGGTAGACTGCGATTTGAGGTTGCCACGAGCAGCACTGCAAATATTGAGTTGAGAGAGATGCAAGACTTCGCTCTCACACAGTACTGCGCATGTGCACGGGTTCGCTTCACGCTGTTACAGCATGGTAGCCACGGGACCAAAACAGCAAAGTTGAGCATTGCGCTTCAACGCTCTTAGTTGTTGCATAAATTTACCCACAATGCTGTTTACTTTCTGTATTGATGGCATATCCCTGAGTCTACCTTTAACATGTATTGTCATGTAGATTGTAACGTAGCCCATCTTTCCAAACACAAATATAATTTTTGTCAATAAATGTAAAAAAATACACAAAGAAATATATTTGTCTTTCGGAGGCGGAAATCTAGCCAGGGAACCACAATGGGCAGTACGCAGCCGACAGCATTTGACCGTCCTGTTCTAGAACCAACATCCCCCCCTGTGTTTTCTACAAATAAAACAATAAGGCGTACCATCACCATGCTATTTGATTGAACGACAGAAGAGATCAAACTGAAAAGGTATTAATCGATGTGAAAAGAACGGGAACATTATTATGTACGTATTTTTAGACAAACAAATTCAATTACCCTGCCCTATTTTGCTCCATCAAAATAACAAGCTCAGGAGAAAATTGACAATGGTACAGTAGTTACCATGGCAATGTTTCTATCTAAAGCAGGGGCTTTACTGTGTTGCAGTGTTTTGGATCAGTCTGCTTTGTTTCAACGACACACACCCCTCCATCTGAGTGAAACTGTGATTTCCCAGCCTTCAGGCTACGGGGGAGAGAGAGAGAGCAGAGGAAAACATAAAGGGCCTTTTAAAGCGCCCCCCCTTCCCCCTCCCTCTCCCTGTGGGCATAGCCGAGGAAGCGTCTTGCTCAAATGTTACTGGCGAGAAGAGATGAATTTCAAACGTGTGGAGAGTCAGCAGACAGGAGCACTGGAGATATGTTAATGTCTGGTGGTGTCCATCTTCTGGGGCGGTATAGGAGTGAGTGAGGCAGTGAGCTGCAGGGGGGACAGAGCAGACATGGTGTGTCTCACTAGGGAGACATCCTGGCTCCAGGGATGGCTTCTCCCTCATTACTAAACATCTCAACGTGTGTATGTAATAATAATAATAATACAAATTAATAATATGTGTGTGTGTGTGTGTGTGTGTGTGTGTGTGTGTGTGTGTTACTGCGTAAAAAATATCAGACAGCTTGACAACTCATCAGGAGACTGACACTGTCGTGTGATAATTATAATACAAAATAATAATGTGTATGTGAGAGACTGCATAAGAAATACCAGACAGCTTGACGACGCGTCAGAAGACTGACACTCTACCGGTGTCCCATGATCTGTGACAGTAGGACCTTGAAGCCTCGTCAAGTTATTTACGTATTTAAATGATTGAGTGTTACTGACCGATTTATCTACACCTGAATGCAAGAGTTATGGAGTCCTGTGAACAAGTCAGGGCAGTTTGATTCTGTAATGCTGCGAGCCCCAGGACTTCAAACACTGCGCTAACAGACCAAAACAAATGGATTTCCTGGCAAACACTTCTTAAAACATTCTGAGAATCCCCCGTGGCGGTGAAACTTGCATTTTTCCATCCCCCAGTGAGCGTGAAACTCCTGTCAGTCCAAAACAGACTGCTGCTACCAAAGCCTGCATGCGCTTTAACCGTATACGGACTACCTGCACACCACCACCGAGAAACCAATTTGCTTACTGCCGGGTTAGCGCTAGAGCTAACAAAAGCTAATCTATTGTGTCAATAACAGCAGACCTCCGGTTTCACATTGAAGCACACAACTCAACTACACCCACTATCATGCCCCCAGTGATTCAGGCACTCTTGTGGTCACTGGATGGATGGTAGCAGCACCGCCAGGTCGAAACCAGAACAATTAGTGATGTTTCGCAGCATTAATGACACGATAGCGTTGACCCCACACTGTATATTTGAGTGGAACTATTAAATCGTGATTAGTAGAATAAGATATTTGTTTTGAAAATGCTTTGATGTTACTTATGATAAATTAGATGGATTCCTATGCTTATTAGTAAGCATAATCAATTGTGATGAAGTTAATGATACAGCGCCATTTCATCTTCAAACTGTTTTTTTTTTAACAACTTAAGTGGGAAAGCTTAAAGAGTCTTTGCATCCTCAGCCAATACAGTGCAGCTCATACGGTTACAAAATGTCGCGGACCAGTGGAGTCTACCGACGTTGGGGATGTACTCTGCAGTTCAGGACCAGTGGAGTCTACCGACGTTGGGGGATGTACTCTGCAGTTCAGGACCAGTGGAGTCTACCGACGTTTGGGATGTACTCTGCAGTTCAGGACCAGTGGAGTCTACCGACGTTGGGGATGTACTCTGCAGTTCAGGACCAGTGGAGTCTACCGACGTTGGGGATGTACTCTGCAGTTCAGGACCAGTGGAGTCTACCGACGTTGGGGGATGTACTCTGCAGTTCAGGACCAGTGGAGTCTACCGACGTTGGGGGATGTACTCTGCAGTTCAGGACCAGTGGAGTCTACCGACGTTGGGGGATGTATTCTGCAGTTCAGGACCAGTGGAGTCTACCGACGTTGGGGGATGTACTCTGCAGTTCAGGAACAGTGGAGTCTACCGACGTTGGGGATGTACTCTGCAGTTCAGGACCAGTGGAGTCTACCGACGTTGGGGATGTACTCTGCAGTTCAGGACCAGTGGAGTCTACCGACGTTGGGGGATGTACTCTGCAGTTCAGGACCAGTGGAGTCTACCGACGTTGGGGGATGTACTCTGCAGTTCAGGACCAGTGGAGTCTACCGACGTTGGGGGATGTACTCTGCAGTTCAGGACCACATTTGACCCATGTCCATTTTCCTTTTTTGAGGAGAATACAGTGACGTACAGTAGTTTAATTATCATAGTCCAGACCTGGGATAACTATAGTTTTATGCTTTGTTGAAAGCAACTAATTTTCCAGGGTTAACAAATACTAACTTTGGCGGTGACTAAAACTAATTGAATAAAGATCTCTGAAAGTGTCTACTTTTCTGAAACTATTGGATTGGCTACCTTCAACTTATGGCAGGGCTACATTTGGAACTGCATGTTGAAGATAGAAACATAATAGTGGAATATACTATTCCACTCTATCTGACAATCATATTTACCAATCTACACAACCAATTAACCAATGATATTTTGTACATATACAGTGTACTAGACTAATTAAACTTTAATGGTTTTTGTTTTTTCAAATAACTTCAAATATTATTAGGTTTTTTGAGACCTGTAGTTGAAACTATATAAAACTTAATTTGACTACCTTGAGTATTTGAAAAGTTGGTATTTTCAAATAAACTACAAAATATAACTATTTTCTGCCAAGGTATGCCACAGTCACCTCTGTTAAATCCATCTCTGCTCCTCCTCCATCTTGCTCACAAAACAGGCCTGATCGGTCATTACAATAGAAGAGAGAGGGAAGAAGAATCGATTCTGCCAAATTCTTCAGACAATTTACAGCAGTGTCCGTGGCTTCATATTGTCATTCAAAATTCAAATTTGAATGAAGGTTGAATGAAGGTTGAATGAAGGTTGAATGTCTTCATGTGGCACAAAAGGAAGACCTCCAAAACAGCAGCATCTCAAATACAGATTGGCATTAATAAATAACTCACCTCATAAAAATACATTTCTTGTGTTGTTTCCTTTAAATATGAAACTAATGATGCAATAATGAATAACAAATGATGGGTGCTGTGACCAAATCACGTTAAAGCTCAATATCCACCGCGAAACATGACACGCTGTTAGTGTAGAGGACGCCACTTAAAGGCAGAGTGCAGTGAAAAACATGATTTGTCTGTGATATATATATATATATGATAATCATGCCCCTTTAGTGTAAGAGCTGTTAGAAAAGACAGCCTGAAATATAACCTGTTTTGGTGGGATGGTTTTGGACTGCCTTGTGACATCACCAGGTGGTAAACTGGTTGATAGATCAACAAGAGAGTTCCATACCGCTTTGCCTTCAAAACAGCTAGTTTTCCCCACTCCTAGACAGTCCTAGCAAAATTCTTGCTTGCTATTTTTGTTTGTTTTCAATTAAAATGGTCAAAAACAAATCACAGTAAGGTAGTTAATGGTTACCCAGAAATGATTTGATATTGAGATAAAACGGCTGCATTGGACCTTTAAAGTCCTAATTTTCATGGTCTTTTCTGGAGAATAGGCATTCTTTAGTCTCATATAAAAGAGGCAATGAAAACAATTTCAACGCTTTTGAAGACAGTATCGTTATATTACATATGCAACCATTTGCATATACCATGGCCATTTTACAAATAAAGCCCGTTCTTGTTTTTTTCTACAGCATGTAGCCCCAAGGGATCTGCATCCACCGTGTAACACCATTGATCTTCATTCTTTTCAACAAAGAAACACTGCCGACTGTAGATTCATTGCCGAGTCATTGGCTCTTCCAGGTGATTAATCATTGGTAGTACTCTGGGTCGTTTATAACATTTTATAAGAAAAGCAAACAAAGTAAAGCGGCCTGTACTGTGATTGTTATGTGAGCTATTATACGTCTAGATACGTTACTCGTCTAGACCTGAACACAAGCACACTTCAAACAAAAGAAGCAGAGGTCATCAAATTCAGCTATTTTGTCCTTCAAATCGGTGTCCAGAATTTTTACAAGCAGGATAATGAGATAATAGCCACAGCTGAAAATAAAAGATCTGCTCATCGTGCTGCGCATGACTCATCGTTGAGCAGCGTCTGAGAGCCAGTGTGTGTGTGTGTGTGTGTGTGTGGGGGTGTGTGTGTGTGGGGGTGTGTTTGTGCTCTGAGTGGCCAGCTGGGACATTGTGACCCTGCATGCTCCTCAGGGGTAGCAGATCAGACGCGTATGTGAAGTGAAGACGCTCCGTCGCCCTCTGTGGGGCCCGCTGGGTCCTCTCAGCTGGGTACTGGGGTCCCGTGGGACGGCCCTGTCACATATTACACACACTGTGGTGCTGGCTGAGGTATCCAGCTATACTCTAGTTCAGGGCTCTCCAACCCTGAGAGCTACCGTCCAACCCTAATCTAGCACACCCGATTAGCTGGTTGATAAACTGAATCAGGTTAGTTACAACTTGGGTTGGACACAAAAACCTACAGGATGGTAGCTCTCCAGGAAGAGGGCTGCGTCTAGCTGCTAGTGGAATCCTAGGTTTGCTACCACCGCACTGCTAGCAGGCACATACAGAGAGACCCGGGATACAAATGCCATGGCAATGGTCACAGCGTATTACCTGGGAGACTACGGGAGGCTGGCGGCTTGTCAAGGCTGTTTTTTGTATGCATAATTCTGTACCTCCCCAGGCAAAGGAGTCACGCTGTACCTCCCCAGGCAAAGGAGTCACGCTGTACCTCCCCAGGCAAAGGAGTCACGCTGTACCTCCCCAGGCAAAGGAGTCACGCTGTACCTCCCCAGGCAAAGGAGTCACGCTGTACCTCCCCAGGCAAAGGAGTCACGCTGTGCCTCCCCAGGCAAAGGAGTCACGCTGTACCTCCCCAGGCAAAGGAGTCACGCTGTACCTCCCCAGGCAAAGGAGTCACGCTGTACCTCCCCAGGCAAAGGAGTCACTCTGAGTAGCTAATACAAAGATGAATGGCTATGTAGGTCTCGTAAGGCTAAGTTGGTAGAGCATGGTGCTTGCAAAGTCAGGGTTGTGGGTTCGATTCCCACGGGGGACCAGTACAAAAAAAAGGTTGAAAAAATAATGAAAATGTATGCACTCTACTGTAAGTCGCTCTGGATAAGAGCGTCTGCTAAATGAGTAAATTGTATTATGGTGAATCACACACAAACATCGCCATGATTATACACACAAAGCAGCAGTGAAAAAACAAAGTTATGGTGACTGAAAAAAATGTTTCTTCAGAAAATGTATTCAAGAATGACAGCAAACAGACTGTGAAATATGTCAGCTTTTCTTCCAACAACCTGCTGCGTATTCTCAAAATGCAATCCTTAAGGATATGGGTGTTTCAACTCAATGAGATATCACCTCAGCCACGTGCCATCTTTAAAAGTGGCCTCTGCTGCAAATGGGGAATGACTTGATGAGTTGGACCCAGGTCCTCTGTCCAAGTCTGGACGGTAGGAAAATAAAGGTTGAAATATGTGCTCGTCTCACTCTCTCAGTGGGGTTGCCAGCAAGTCCCGAGGCCAGTCTACAGTCGCGGCCAAAAGTTTTGATAATGACACAAATATTAATTTTCACAAAGTCTGCTGCCTCAGTTTGTATGATGGCAATTTGCATATACTTCAGAATGTTATGAAGAGTGATCAGAATAATTGCTATTAATTGCAAAGTCCCTCTTTGCCATGCAAATGAACTGAATCCCCCCAAAATATTTCCACTACATTTCAGCCCTGCCACAAAAGGACCAGCTGTCAGTGATTCTCTTGTTAACACTGGTGTGAGTGTTGGCGAGGACAAGGCTGGAGATCACTCTGTCATGCTGATTGAGTTCGAATAACAGACTGGAAGCTTCAAAAGGAGGGTGGTGCTTGGAATCCTTGTTCTTCCTCTGTCAATCATGGTTACCTGCAAGGAAACATGTGCCGTCATCATTGCTTTGCACAAAAAGGTCTTCACAGGCAAGGATATTGCTTCCAGTAAGATTGCACCTAAATCAACCATTTATCGGATCATCAAGAACTTCAAGGAGAGCGTTTCAATTGTTGTGAAAAAGACTTCATGGCACCCAAGAAAGTCCAGCAAGCGCCAGGACCGTCTCCTAAAGTTGATTCAGCTGCGGGATTGGGGCACCACCAGTACAGAGCTGGCTCAGGAATGGCAGCAGGCAGGTGTGAGTGCATCTGCACGCACAGTGAGGCGAAGACTTTTGGAAGATGGCCTGGTGTCAAGAAGGACAGCAAAGAAGCCACTTCTCTCCAGGAAAAACATCAGGGACAGACTGATATTCTGCAAAAGGTACAGGGAATGGACTGCTGAGGACTGGGGTAAAGTCATTTTCTCTGATGAATCCCCTTTCCGATTGTTTGGGGAATCCGGAAAAAAGCTTGTCCGGAGAAGACAAGGTGAGCGCTACCACCAGTCCTGTGTCATGCCAACAGTAAAGCATCCTGAGATTCCTGACATTCATGTGTGGGGTTGCTTCTCAGCCAAGGGAGTGGGCTCACTCACAATTTTGCCTAGAACACAGCCATGAACAGAGAATGGTACAAACACATCCTCCGAAGTCAACTTCTCCCAACCATCCAGGAACAGTTTGTTGACAAACAATGCCTTTTCCAGCATGATGGAGCACCTTGCCATAAAGCAAAAGTGATGACTAAGTGGCTCGGGGAACAAAATCTCAATATTTTGGGTCCATGGCCAGGAAACTCCCCAGACCTTAATCACATTGAGAACTTGTGGTCAAACCTCAAGAGGCAGGTGGACAAACAAAAACCCACAAATTCTAACAAACTCCAAGCATTGATTATGCAAGAATGGGCTACCATCAGTCAGGATGTGGCCCATAAGTTAATTGACAGCATGCCAGGGCGGATTGCAGAGGTCTTGAAAAAGAAGGGACAAATCTGCAAATATTGACTCTTTGCATCTGTTTCATGTAATTGTCAATAAAAGCCTTTGACACTTATGAAATGATTCAGTATTCCATAATTAAAACTGACAAAAATATCTGAAGACACTGAAGCAGCAAACTTTGTGAAAATTAATATTTGTGTCATTCTCAAAACTTTTGGCCACGACTGTACAACAGAGGAGATTCATGCAGGTTGGCCCTTTCAAGCAGCTCCGTGTGGAAGACCAATAAACGGAGCAGAAAATTCAAAACCTAGTTCATCATATGAATTACTCCCACATACATGATTGACTCTACAAGTTTATAGTCAACGTTTCCACTGCCTTTTCCCCCTAAGCAAACACAGATTCAAGCCTATTTGAAGTTGCACCTGGCTTAACAGAGAGACCATCTGTACACTAGTCTGTTTGAATGAGGCCGTCTGTACAATTACAATGCTGAATAAAGTGAGTTCATGTACCCTCAACAAGCCATAACAAGTCCCTTTCTGAGTGGGATGAAACCTTTGTGTGCGAAGGCCAGATCCATTTTAAATAGCCTACAAAAAACAAAACTGAGCTCTCCTTTATCAGCTTGGGAAATGTACTTAAACATTTTTTTGGACTCTCGACAAAATATCTAAGATGAAAATACAGCGATAGTGAGTAAACACTTCCAATTAGCCACTTGCTTTTGGGAAATTACATCTGTAGTCATGGTACATTATTAGTCATGTACCATTATGAACTGGCTGGTTCTTTTAAGAATGTACTCTTAGTGAGTCGTGACACATGCTTTCCCCTCAACACAGCAATTCCCCAGGGATATCACGTTCCATAAATGCCCTGTAAAGCACTTTGGAGTCTAGTGTACCTTGGGGTCTGAAATTATTGACATCCTAGAAAAAGACGAGTTACGACTGTACAAAAACAATAATTAAAATACTGAGCTATTTTGTATGCCCAAAGAAAATTGTTTTATAATAACTCAATTGCTCAGAGAAAAACTGTTACTGTCTATTTGTGCAAATCAACTAAACTAAAAACTAGACATGCTAACCTCTGACCTTTACCAATAACAGGGGAGGTTAGCATGTCTTGGAGGTATGATCTTTGTGTGAATCATTTTGGACCCCACTATATATCTAGGGGCATTGATTATTTCAGAATGGTGTCACCATACATTTTTCAGCAGTGTCTCCGAAAATGCTTTTGTCTCTGTCTCAATCGATCTTTCCTGATTGTTTTTTTGTCACACAGTCTTCGACCTGTTACTGTCAGTCTTTGTCCTTTCATTCATCATGACGATAGAGAAAAACAAAACAAGGGAATCAAAGGATTTCTCCACTTTTCGTTGCCATCCATAAATATGTTAAATGAATAACCCCTTGACTTGAGTTGCTGAGAGTCATTAAATGAATATTTACCAGAGGGCCTGAAGCAAGGCTTCCAAAATGCATGAGCAGTTCTGAGAAAAGTCAATGAATCATTCAGCTTAGCAGAAAGACTCGTCGGCAGGCGGGAGAAGAGAAATATCCCTGTTTGACAAGATACGTAGGCTTTTCTAACCCCCTGCATTGTATTAACCAGCATGGGAGGTTTATAGAGGGTCACGAGGACCGTCAGTGACTAGTTGATGTGCATCTTTCTTAACTTCTATTCAAAGACTTCATCTAAATTGAGGCGCCGCCTACCTCCAAAAATACAGTAACTGGCTAAGGAGTCAGGAAACGAGGAAGGAAACGACATACAGTAGGATCACGACTAAAATAACTTTTCACCTATAAAACATAATTGTCTCATCATCCTCCATAGTGTAGTTGATGGCTTGCCAGGTATCTACGGAATAACACTTAATCTGTTTAAGAAAGAACATGGAGGAGGAGTAGAAGCAATTCAATTAAATGTGGCTAGCTGAGGGGCATGGTTAGCATTAAGACACTAAACCTAATGACATGCAATCATACATCCAGGTACCAAAATGACTCATTCATTTGACAATGACTGAATTGCATATTAGTACTGAATGGTGCCAATTCCAACATTCATAATTCTGAACATTGTTGATAATTTACGAGGTAAAGGTTGTAAATAAATCATATATTAAATTTGGAGTGACAAGACTTTGAATGATTCAGTCTGGTCAAGTCTCCTCTCTTTTTAATACTCACTCACCCCTTAATAGGCAAATGAATGCACTAATGAATGGACTAATTAACTGATTGGATCAAAAACTGACATCTGGAGATCAGGACGTGAGAAAAGGGCACAGAACAAGAACGTCCTGCCCTGTAATACCAGTCAAATGAAGGTGACACGTCCTGCCCTGTAATACCAGTCAAATGAAGGTGACACGTCCTGCCCTGTAATACCAGTCAAATGAAGGTGACACGTCCTGCCCTGTAATACCAGTCAAATGAAGGTGACACGTCCTGCCCTGTAATACCAGTCAAATGAAGGTGACACGTCCTGCCCTGTAATACCAGTCAAATGAAGGTGACACGTCCTGCCCTGTAATACCAGTCAAATGAAGGTGACACGTCCTGCCCTGTAATACCAGTCAAATGAAGGTGACACGTCCTGCCCTGTAATACCAGTCAAATGAAGGTGACACGTCCTGCCCTGTAATACCAGTCAAATGAAGGTGACACGTCCTGCCCTGTAATACCAGTCAAATGAAGGTGACAAATGTCACCGGAGAGATCCTTCACAGATTAAATGTATGGGTTGCTACTTTGAGAATCTTTCACTTTGACCTACAACTAATTGATAGATTGCGTTGTGGAACTAACACACCCAGAAAGAAACATTGGGAAGGGAGAGATTGATGGACACACTGATTAATAGGCACCAGCTCATGAACTAAAACTCTGTTGGGTGCTTTAACAAATTACATTTACTTGATGACGCATGCTTACTTCTATCTTTGTCAATAACATTGCTTTTTAACCAAATTAATTTCACAAGCCCCAAAACTGGTGTCCCTGAACAACAGATATGAACGTTAATGATTTGAGGGATGCTTGAGGGGGGAGGAAAACGTGTCAAGAAACAGAGTATTTGAATATTGGGGCATCTACAAACTCAGTCAACAACATATCTGCTATTGGGGCTCCCGAGTGGCGCAGTGGTCTAAGGCACTGCGTCTCAGGGCTAGAGATGTCATTACAGACACTGGGTCGATTCCAGGCTGTATCACAACCGGCTGTGATTGGGAGTCCCGTAGGGCGGCGCACAATTGGCCCAGCGTCGTCTGGGTTTGGCCGGGGTAGGCTGTCATAGTAAATAAGAATTTGTTCTTAACTGACTTGCCTAGTTAAATAAAGGTGAAATAAATAAAAATTGTACCTGCTATTCTGTTCTACTATCGCTATACACTTAACAGAGAAGAATCATGCAGTGTACAAAACATAATAAACAACTGCTCTTTCCATGGCAGACTGACCAGATGAATCTAGGTGAATGGTAGTCGGTGCCAAGCACACTGGTTTGAGTGTGTCAAGAACTGCAATGCTGCTGGGTTTTTCACGCCCAACAGTTTCCTGTGTGTATCAAGAATGGTCCACCACACAAAGGACATCCAGCCAACATGGGCCAGCATTCCTGTGGAACACTTTCGACACCTTGTAGAGTCCATGCCCCGACAAATTGAGGCTGTTCTGAGGGCAAAAGGGGAGGAAACTCAATATTAAGAAGGGCTAATGAAAGGATCATTTGGCAGAGTTTGTTGCCCCACTCAAGATCCAGAGCTAAACCTTGGATAACTGTTCTTTGGACAGGGGCCAGACATAACTAATCATAAATAGACATTTTATTATTGTCACAGCCAAGTCACAAAGAGGGTTTCAGATCTTAAACACGTTACCCTCTCTGCTGATAGTTCCTCATCAGTTAACTGGATTCAATAGACAAGGATATTATCGTTGTGACATGTGTTGATTATTATGGGCTAGCTAGCCCATCAGGGGTTTGGCTGTAACTGCCATTGGACAGACAGTAAGGGGGAAATGCAGACTTCCTCGCCATTTCACTTCTGGGTAGTTGGAGTCAGATGAGAACAGTGAGACACTCTGTTCCTATCTACACCTTCACTCCAGTTCCTGTAGCACGTCTTTCAACAGCAACCCATGTTCTTCCTCCCTCAGCTCAGAGCACTTCCAAAACAAGATGAAATGAAAGCCACAGCCCCTCGATCCCTGGAGATGATGACGACAACGTTGATAATGATGCGTTTTTACTAAACGTGCCCACAGGACATCAAGCTGGCTGTAATTCTGAGGCTGCTCTGTGGCTGGAGATTAGCATAATGTATTCCTGTGGTTTCTACATGAGGGCTCAGTTCTGGGCTTTGATGCAGGGAACAGGGCCTGATGGGATCGTTGTCTCCACCTTTTATCTAGGCTAAATTCAGGCTAAACTGGAGAATAGAGAAGAATGGAGGAGACAGCCTCCACAAAAGGTGAAACAAGATGTCACAGACATGTTTAGGTTTACAATTACTGCAGACAGAGCAATTGACTGTAATGAACACGATGGGAGACAGCGAGCTGGTTTCAAGTGCAGGGCGCAGCAGGTGTTTATTTGTAAAGGACCACAGGAGGAGGCAGGTAGCTGGGTCCAGGGGCAGGCAGAAGGTCATACACAGGGGGTCCAAAAAAGGCAACAGTACGGGCAGGGAAAAAGCTAGTAACATCGTCCGGGAGATCAGGCAATAGGTTGATAACAGGAAATCAGATAGGCTAAAGTACAGGCAGGGAATAGGCAAAAGGCATCGTATCGTTAGTGAGACAGGCCAAAACTATCATACATGGGAGGATTAAATTATGGGAAAACCAGAGCTCCGAATAGAAGTTTGTCACAAACAAACAATACCTCACAATGATGGGGTGCAAAGAACTGAACCAAATAGTATGTGATAATGACATACAGGTGTGTCATCAGGTGATTAGAATCTGGAGAGTGAGCTGCGTTCAGGGGATCTATGTGTTTGTGAGTGTGAGTTGGAAGCAGACTTTACATCGACACCCAAGTTAGCAAATGGAGGGGAATGGGTAGACTAGAGGGTAAAGGATGATCAACAATTCTTCACAGAAGCTTTAATTTGATCAATTATATGATTTGTAAACAACAGGTGTGGACTAACAGTGAAATGTGAACAACAATTAAAAAAAAATAATAATAAAGCTAAACGCGTGATAATAGAAGCAATAATAGATACATAATGAGTAACGATAACTTGGCTATATACAAGGGGTACCAGTACTGAGTCGATGTGTAGGGGTATGAGGTCATTTAATTAGATATGTACATATAACTAAGAATAAAGTCCGGGTAGCTATTTGTATCAATTGGAAATGCTGTAAATGCCAATACAAAATGTCCGACATTTTTCTTCTCTGGGGCTGAAGAGAAAACAATACCATAGCACGAAAAAAAATTCAATCAGCCTGTTGCATTTGTTCAGTGAGACTTTATACACTGCTCAAAAAAAATAAAGGGAACACTTAAACAACACAATGAAACTCCAAGTCAATCACACGTCTGTGAAATCAAACTGTCCACTTAGGAAGCAACACTGATTGACAATACATTTCACATGCTGTTGTGCAAATGGAATAGACAAAAGGTGGAAATTATAGGCAATTAGCAAGACACCCCCCAAAACAGGAGTGATTCTGCAGGTGGTGACCACAGACCACTTTTCAGTTCCTATGCTTCCTGGCTGATGTTTTGGTCAAATTTGAATGCTGGCGGTGTTCTCACTCTAGTGGTAGCATGAGACGGAGTCTACAACCCACACAAGTGGCTCAGGTAGTGCAGTTCATCCAGGATGGCACATCAATGCGAACTGTGGCAAAAAGGTTTGCTGTGTCTGTCAGCGTAGTGTCCAGAGCATGCAGGCGCTACCAGGAGACAGGCCAGTACATCAGGAGACGTGGAGGAGGCCGTAGGAGGGCAACAACCCAGCAGCAGGACCGCTACCTCCGCCTTAGTGCAAGGAGGTGCACTGCCAGAGCCCTGCAAAATGACCTCCAGCAGGCCACAAATGTGCATGTGTCTGCTCAAACGGTCAGAAACAGACTCCATGAGGGTGGTATGAGGGCCCGACGTCCACAGGTGGGGGTTGTGCTTACAGCCCAACACCGTGCAGGACGTTTGGCATTTGCCAGAGAACACCAAGATTGGCAAATTCGCCACTGGCACCCTGTGCTCTTCACAGATGTAAGCAGCTTCACACTGAGCACATGAGCACATGTGACAGACGTGACAGAGTCTGGAGACGCCGTGGAGAACGTTCTGCTGCCTGCAACATCCTCCAGCATGACCGGTTTGGCGATGGGTCAGTCATGGTGTGGGGTGGCATTTCTTTGTGGGGCCGCACAGCCCTCCATGTGCTCGCCAGAGGTAGCCTGACTGCCATTAGGTACCGAGATGAGATTCTCAGACCCCGTGTGAGACCATATGCTGACACATGCACATTTGTGGCCTGCTGGAGGTCATTTTGCAGGGCTCTGGCAGTGCACCTCCTTGCACTAAGGCGGAGGTAGCGGTCCTGCTGCTGGGTTGTTGCCCTCCTACGGCCTCCTCCACGTCTCCTGATGTACTGGCCTGTCTCCTGGTAGCGCCTGCATGCTCTGGACACTACGCTGACAGACACAGCAAACCTTTTTGCCACAGTTCGCATTGATGTGCCATCGTGGATGAACTGCACTACCTGAGCCACTTGTGTGGGTTGTAGACTCCGTCTCATGCTACCACTAGAGTGAGAACACCGCCAGCATTCAAAAGTGACCAAAACATCAGCCAGGAAGCATAGGAACTGAGAAGTGGTCTGTGGTCACCACCTGCAGAATCACTCCTGTTTTGGGGGGTGTCTTGCTAATTGCCTATAATTTCCACCTTTTGTCTATTCCATTTGCACAACAGCATGTGAAATGTATTGTCAATCAGTGTTGCTTCCTAAGTGGACAGTTTGATTTCACAGAAGTGTGATTGACTTGGAGTTACATTGTGTTCCCTTTATTTTTTTGAGCAGTGTATTTCTGCTTCAAAATGTGCCCTGTCTACTATTTGCCACTCAAAAACAATTTTTTTTAATTTATTTTTTAATTTTACCGTTATTTTACCAGGTAAGTTGACTGAGAACACGTTCTCATTTGCAGCAACGACCTGGGGAATAGTTACAGGGGAGAGGAGGGGGATGAATGAGCCAATTGTAAACTGGGGATTATTAGGTGACCATGATGGTTTGAGTGCCAGATTGGGAATTTGGAGAAGTTTTTAAATGTTTGCTTTCCTCTTAAGACACCATAATGAAACAAACAAAGACTATGACCATTGAATAAATGTTCAATATTCTCCCCAGTTGACAGCCTTTCAACAGAAAAAAATGGAGTACCAATTGTGTTGAAAGTACCAAAAAGGTAGCCATTGTTACCACATCATTTACTACACTGAACAAAAATATATACACAACTTGTAAAGGTTTGGTCCCATGTTTCATGAACTAAAAACAAAAAAAATCCCAGAAATGTTTCTTGGTGCACAAATTAGTTTATATCCCTGTTAGTGAGCATTTCTCATTTGCCAAGATAATCCACCCACCTGACAGGTGTGGCATATCAAGAAGCTGATTAAACAGCATGATCATTACACTTCCTTATGCTGGGGACAATAAAAGGCCACTCTAAAACACAATGCCACAGATGTCTCAAGTTGAGGGAGCATGCAATTGGCATGCTGACTGCAGGAATATCAACCAGAGTTGTTGCCAGAAAATGTAATGTTCATTCCTCTACCACAAGCTGCCTCCAACGGCATTTTAGAGAATTAGGCCGTATGTCCAACCGGCCTCACAACCGCAGACCACGTGTAACCACTCCAGCCCATTTCCTGGGGGATCGTTTGAGGCCAGCCACCCGGACAGCTGATGAAATTGAGGAGTTTCTGTCGGTAATAAAGCCCTTTTGTGGGGAAAAACGAATTCTGATTGGCTGGGCCTGGCTCCCCAGTGGGTGGGCCTATGCCCTCCCAGGCCCACCCATGGCTGCCCTCATGCCCAGTCATGTGAAATCTATAGATTAGGGCCTAATGAATTTATTTAAATTGACAGATTTCCTTATATGAACTAACTCACTAAAATCATTGAAATTGTTGCATTTATATTTTGCTTAGTATAGTTAATAAATACCATAAAAACAGTACTTGTAATATTAAGTGCTACCCAAAAACTTAAGTCTTTCATGACGTGAAAGCTCTCCTCAGATGCTGGGGGAGACGCAGGTCCCTGTAGTGCGATAATCCATGGACAGATCCTCTTTATAAGATCCATCAGTCTTGTCAGAGAGAAGTCAGATAGCGGCCCTTCTGATAGGGGCCCTCTGCTCCACCAGAGGCTCCCAGACAATCCTTCAATCATCTCTTGCGCTCCCCGTAAACGAGAAGGGAGCTAATCTGATTGGTTTACACAATGGCCCTCTCACCCTCTAGAGTGTGCGAAAGAGGCAAGGAGTGCGGGGGGGGGTGTCACATTCGACTGACAATAGGATCTAATCAAATAAAAATGCTGAACATGTTCCTTCGGAGACGGCTCTGGGCGAGATGGTGAGTGAGATAGGCGGTGATGTGTGTGTACTGTATGTTGGTGTAGTTGTGTGTGAGCAGTCTCTCTTATCTGAAAGGTTTTAGTGTACAGCCCCTTTATGAAAAACCCTTTAAAAAAAAGTACTTGTTCCAGCACACGGAGGCTGTGCGTTTCAGTGATACTGCTTTTAGGACAGAGAGACAGTGGCAGAGAGAGTGAAAGGAAGATACCTAGTCAGTTGTACAACTGAATGCATTCAACAGAGATGTGTCAGCCTGCATTTAACCCAACCCCTCTGGAGAAGGAGGGGTTGGGGGGGGTCTGCCTTAAATCGACATTCACGTCATCGGCACCGGGGAGCAATTGTCGTTGTGGGTCAACGCTCTTAACTGCTAGGCTACCTGCCGCCCCATTACAGTCATACGTGAATACATTTTACGTATGGTTGGCCCCGGGAATCGACCACACAATCCTGGCATTGCAAACGCCATGCTTTACCAACTGAGCCATTCAGAACCACAGAGAGGGGAGGGAATAAATTTACACACAATATATTCAAATCTAAAAAACCTAAATTGCGTAACTAGTGCTATCTGTCACGCCCTGATCTGTTTCACATGTCTTTGTGCTCGTCTCCACCCCCCTCCAGGTGTCACCCATCTTCCCCATTATCCCAAGTACTTATACCTGTGTTATCTGGTTTGTCTGTTGCCAGTTTGTCTTGTTTGTCAAGCTTACCAGCGTTTGTCCTGTCAGCTCATGTCTTTTCCCAGCCTCTCTTTTTCCTCACCCTCCTGGTTTTTGACCCTTGCCTGTCCTGACTCTGAACCCCCCCCCTCCCCGACCACTCTGCCTGCCCCCCCCCCTGAGCCTGCCGTCCTGTACCTTTGCCCCTATCTGGATTTCCGACCTCTGCCTAACCTGACCCTGAGCCTGCCTTCCGTCCTGTACCTTTTCCTCTGTTGCTGTAATAAACATTGTTACTTTGACACGGTCTGTATCTGGGTCTTACCTTATCCTGATAGTTATCACTACATTCAGAGGTGTGTTACTGAGGCTAATAGTTTTTAAAATTGGTTTAGGTGAATAAACTGTTTTGGAGTGTAGCGTAAAAACCACATTATACACTCTGATCTACTGGAGCCATTTACGATATCTTGTCACATCCTAATATGACACAGACATGTTCCATATAGGGATTAATGACACGGAGGACATTGGATACAGAAGTCTGGCTATACACAGATAAAACATTCAAATCAAGGCAGCAGACTCTACAAACTGTAATGACATTTTCTATAAGCCACTAGGTCAAAACAAACAACTGTTCTGAATCACTGCACATGCACACTAACTCCCCACAAAGACACAAAGGGCTTGAGCAATCATTCATGCACACACACACGCACAATGCACTGACAAATACAGGTCAGTAGAGAGCCTAGTCATTACTAAGCACACCCAGTGCATGACCTTCTCTGCCTCCCTCCTTCTCCCTCCTCCCCTTCCCACCCCAAAATCAGCAGTTGGTAAGACATGAGGACCCTGTTTAGGAAGTGAGCGGGCAGGGGCGCGACCGACTCGCCCTAGTTATCGGCCGAGCTGGCCATCCAGCTTCCTCCTCAGCTGCTATGGCAACAGACAGATTATACGCTGTCAGGACTGCTTACTGCCCCCTAAAGCCAAAATAACGGTAATTAAAAATGGCACCGATTCACCACTGATAACACCCATGTCCTCACAACAGTGACTGGCAATGCCATCAAAACCAACTTGATATTAAAACAAGGATTATTGTGGATGGCATAGCACTAAACCAATCCAAAAAAATCCATTCAGGCTTTCACCTCTACCCTGAAATTCCAACTGCCTCAAAAGCTCAACACTAGCAAATGCCTCTGCTGTTTCATACCAGCATGATATGTAAATAAAGATGTGTGAGAAGACAGAAAAGATCGCAGCAGCTTTAGCCCATATTCAACAGCAACAGGGAAATGTGAGCAGGCCACGGGGGGTGGGGGCCACTTGGGCGCGAGAAAATGATTGTGTCTGGGGTGCATCTCTCCCCAGCCAGTATCAGATAGGGACCATCTGTTTCCCTGCACAGTTAGGAGACTGAGATATGACCTGCTCTTCGTTATTCAGTATAGAGAAAGCGAGAGAGATCGAAAGAGAGCAGGCGAGAGAGAGAGAGCGAGAGAGAGGAGACTCTGGGGCTACGACAGATTGCCATCCAAAGAGAAAGAGAGCTGTGCATCACATAGTGAATCCTCAAAAAGGTGCAGAATAGTGAGAGTTATGTGTCATGCTGCATCTATGGGAGGCCCAATTAGGCTCATACACACACTCTTCTACTGTTATTCCACATTGGGAACTGGTGTGGAAACGCAAGTCACGAGTCAAGATATTTCAATTGCAGTTGGTGAGGATGACCTGATTACAAAAACACAATCATTTATCAAATTAACATAATTCACATTATTCATACAGATGGATTGCCCTGACTCCGAGTGTATTCAACCATAAGGCAGTTATGAATTAATCAAAACCAGAATATGATTGTCTTCTAGGGCGGGATAAGAAATGTAAACTACAGCGCCGTACTGATCATTGCAGTGTCACAGTACACAAATGTTTTAACTATACAACAGTGTTGAGGTACTCGAGTTCAGGACTCAGACTCAAGTCATGATTTTCATGACTCGTCTCGGACTAAATTAGTGGTGACTCGGACTCCACCAGTTGTAAATTTGTTGTCATAAAATCTCTCTTTTGCATATTTCAACATGCTAGCTCAGGGGTTCACATGACCCCATTTTGATTCCATGTGAAAAAAATGATGTAATTAACAGCCAATGTTTACTTTTATTTGCGGCTATGACAGTCAATGCAAATTAGTCTAACGTAATGCATCTTATCTCACCACCACTAATGAGATGGGTGTGCTTGATGCATGTCGCGTCGGAGCTTCTCAAAGTCAGGAGGCGTGGTTGACAGTGCGCATCTCATCTTTGCTGTCACATCCAACCTGGATCGATATTTCGTTTTCATACAGACGAGAGCACTGAATCCAGCTTCACACAGATATGAAGGGTACCATGACTTTTATGGTGCTTTAAAGACAACTGGGAACTCAAAAATATATGGAGGTCAAATCATGACAGTGATGTTTAGGTCAGAAAGTCAGAGCTTTAGAAAGAGACCAGAGTTCCAGAGTTGGAAGTCCGAGTTGGATGACAGTTCAAAGCCATTTTTCCCAGTCAGAACACATTTTTTTTCTAGTTCCCAGTTGTCTTGAACGCACTGAAGTCGGATCCGAGTTCGTAGTTCCCAGTTGTCTTGAACGCACTGAAGTCGGATCCGAGTTCGTAGTTCCCAGTTGTCTTGAACGCACTGAAGTCGGATCCGAGTTCGTAGTTCCCAGTTGTTTTGAATGCGGCATTAATGCTCAAAAGTAGATATTATTCCCTTTGAGTCAAGAACCAAAAACGCGTTCGTAGTGACCCGTGAATGCTTTCGGTCACCTGCCAGCTCAAATCAGCTGTTCGATTTCACTTACCGGCATGTCAACTGAGCCAGGATCACAGTCAAACGGATTGGGAATTAGGTCCCAAAGTGCTCTTCCAAGCGTTGGAGGTGAGCAGTCTGTGCTCAGCTCTTTTGCCGCCAGCTGTTCTCAGTGTATCATACAATGTGTCCATAGGGCAGAGGGAGACACATTCATAACTAGAGTGCAGAGGCCTGCCCGCCGTCCCGCCATAGATGGAGCCTCATCTGTGCAAAAGCCCACCATTCAATCCAGCAGAATTAGTTTTTCGTCAATATTGCCACGCAGCACACTGAACATCCCCTGTGCTGTTTCATGCTCGGGAATTGTGAGACAGAACAATAAGTCCTCGTGAATTGCATCCCCCAACATGTATAGTGAACAAAAGTCAATGTATGGGCATCTTGATCCTCACAGCTAACGTCCATTTGGAGAGCATAAGCTGGGGAGTTTGAGTCATTTAGTCAGTTTCATCTTGATAAATAGCAATAACACTGTTAACCTGTTGAGGATGGGGGCGCTGTTGTGACTATTTATGCTAATCGTGTAATTTTTGAAACGGCTTCCCACAAAATCCTTGATCGTACAATATGCATATTATTATTATTATTGGATAGAAAACAGTCTATAGTTTCTATAGGAGTTGAAATTTTGTCTCTAAGTGGAACAGAGCCCATTATACAGCAATTTCCCTGACATGGAGTCAGATTTCAGAAATTTTAGCCACTGTTCTGGAGTCAGTTAAAAGGGCACTGTACGTCTTCCCCTGGATGCCTTTACGTGATGACGATTTGAATGGGGTCGATTGCGCGTTCACAGGCACTACAAATTAAAAAACCCTGTAGGTAGGAGCTCCTTTGCAGCTGCGTAATGCGCGTGGAGGACATCGACCTGCTATTTTTCCAAGCGTTAGTTTAGCCTGTTATATTTTTCCGGTCATGTTTTTACTCGTTATAGGAGTTAAAAACATCATAAGGTAGTTAATTTAAAGCGTTTTATAGCAATTTATATCCGTTTAGTGCGATTTTTGGACATTTATTTCTTTAACGCTGTGAATAGCTGGGCACGCTTCCAGTTCATCCCGAACGCAGTTGGCATTTCCACATGGCAAGAGGACAGCTTTCCACCAAAAGACGATTACTCCCAAGAAAGGATCCTTTGCCCAAGATACTGATGGAAGAACAGCTCAAAGTAGGACATTTTTATTATGATAAATCGTGTTTCTGTCGAAAAATTTTAGTGGCTTAGGACGCCATGTTTTTTGACGTAGCTTCGCTTGGCGCAAACTGTATTGAAAAGTAAGGATAAATTAAAAAATGTAATTCCGCGATTGTATTAAGAATTAAATTGTCTATCAATCCCTGTCCACCCTATATTTTTTAGTCACGTTTATGAGTATTTATGTATAAGAGTAGATCACTGTCTAAGTGGCGCAAGGACATTTTCTGACCAGCTGAGCTACATTTCACATTGTCTAACCATGATTTTGGTGGCTAAATATAAACATTTTCGCTAGCGGCACCCTCATCCTAGACAGGTTAAACAAAGAATGTATGCTATCTGACAAAGGTATCGATGGGAGTTTCTAGGTCTCTGTCTCCACACACATTGTTTTCACCATATCAATTGTGGCCAGTAATATCAAAGTCTCTGCAACAGTGTGTGGGTTCATAGCCTAGCCATTCACCGTGGGAATGATTCATGTGCAACGGTCAAGCGCTCTCTGGTTGAATTATGTCCTTTAGATTTGAAAACTTTTCATTTCAATTTTTAAGATTTACTACATGACAATGATTTTGAGATACAAAGACGATATCATAATATATTGTATATATTTTCTTTCTTCAGGAGTTTGGAAATTCTCCTGCGACCCCATGTTCATATTAGGTGACCCCACATGGGGTCATTTGGGAACCGCTGTACTAGCTACAACAGCAAATGTTCGGTAACTGGATTATCTATTTAGCCTTACAAATGTGCAACAGTAACTACGTTTCAACAGCTGTGATGGAAACAAGAAGGTCTGGTACAATGATAGAAATGCAGAAAGATCGTTTGTTTGTTCCACATGGCAGGATCTTTTTGTGTCTGTAAAATTAATTATGCGAGAAATGGTGATGGAAATGCCTTTATATGCAAGTATTGATATAATTACTGAAGTAAACTTTTTGTGATACTTAAGTACATTGTATCCCTGGCTATTTAAAAAATAAAAATACAATTGTGTCGTCTGGTTTAATATAAGGAATTTGAAAAAATTTATACTTTTCTCTCAAGTATGACAACAGTAATTTTTCCACCACTGGATGTGGCTGGGGGTTACAGCATTTCTTTCACATGACCCATCAATTTAGACAGGTGTGTCTGGGTAAGAGTCATCTATTTTTATCTGGACACTTTCTGTTTACCTGGAATTTTGCTTTATTGTAGGATACTACCACTTTTAGTCTTTATCACATGACCTCATGTGAACCCTTAAAGAGATGGGTGGGGCTGGCTTAAGAGGGTGTGAACAATGCTGAATAGGTGTAGACAAAGGAGAGCTCTCTAGTAGGTACCAAAATATTCAAAGGCCCTTTTCTGAAAAGTGAGTTTACAAGTTTATCAACTTTCAAAGTAGAATTACTTTCCCATTGTTCCTCAAAAATGCTGTGTATGATATACCATTTTGTAGCTCAGTCTCTACTTTTATCCAATTTAAAACACTGAAATTCAAATTTTGCTACATAAGACCGAATCCAGGTGGTGAGTCACATATGGAATCATGTAATAACCAAAAAAAAGTGTTAAACAAATCCAAATAGATTTTATATTTGAGCTTTGCACACTCTTGGAATTCTCTCAACCAGCTTCACCTGGAATGCTTTTCCAACAGTCTTGGAGTTCCCACATGAGCACTTGTTGGCTGCTTTTTCTTCACTCTGTGGTCCAACTCATCCCAAACCATCTCAATTGGGTTGAGGTCAGATGATTGTGGAGGCCAGGTCATCTGATGCAGTACTCCATCACTCTCTTTATTGGTCAAATATCCCTTACACAGCCTGGAGGTGTGTTTGGTTATCGTCCTGTTGAAAAACAAATGATAGTCCCACTAAGCGCAAACCAGATGGGATGGCGTATCGCTGCAGAATTCTGTGGTAGCCATGCTGGTTAAGTGTGCCTTGAATTCTAAATAAATCACTGACAATGTCACCAGCAAAGCACCCCCACACCATCACAGCTCCATCACACCTCCTCCTCCATGCTTCACGGTGGGAACTACACATGTGGAGATCAGCAGTTCACCTACTCCGCGTCTCACAAAGACATGACGGTTGGAACCAAAAATCTCAAATTTGATCTCACCAGACCAAAAGGACAGATTTCCACCAGTCTAATGTCCATTGCTCATGTTTCTTGACCCAGGCAAGTCTCTTCTTATTATTGGTGTCCTTTAGTAGTGGTTTCTTAGCAGCAATTCAACCATGAATGCCTGATTCTATGTAAAGGTAAAGCCCTGCTCACTGGTCACCATAGCAACACGCGCTCCAGCAGGTATATTTCACTGGTCATCCCCAAAGCCAACTCCTCCTTTGGCCGCCTTTCCTTCCAGTTCTCTGCTGCTAATGACTGGAACAAATTGCAAAAATCACTGATGCTGGAGACGGCCTATTTATTGCCTTACCTCCATAATCTTACTAAATTTGCACTCACTATATATAGATTTTTCTATTGTGTTATTGACTGTACGTTGTTTTATCCCATGTGTAACTCTGTGTTGTTGTTTTAGTCGCACTGCTTTGCTTTATCTTGGCCAGGTCGCAGTTGTAAATGAGAACTTGTTCTCAACTGGCCTACCTGGTTAAATAAAGGTGAACAGTTGATGTTGAGATGTGTCTGTTACTTGAATTCTGTGAAGCATTTATTTGGGCTGCAATTTCTGAGGCTGTTAACTCTAATGAACTTATCCTCTGCAGCAGAGGTAACTCTGGGTCTTCCATTCCTGTGGAGGTCCTCATGACAGCCAGATTCATCATAACGCTTGATGGTTTTTACAACTGCACTTGAAGAAACTTTCAAAGTTCTTGACATTTTCGGGATTAACTGACCATGTCTGAAAGAAGAGTGACTATAATTTCATGTCTTAAAGTAATGATGGACTGTTATTTCTCTTTGCTTATTTGAGGTGTTCTTGACACAATATGGACTTGGTCTTTTACCAAATAGGGCCGTCTTCTGTATACCACCCCTACCTTGTCACAACACATCTGATTGGCTCAAACGCATTAAGGAAAAAAATTACACAAATTAACAAGGCACACCTGTTAATTGAAATGCATTCCAGGTGACTACCTCATGAAGCTGGTTGAGAGAATGCCAAGAGTTTGCAAAGCTGTCATCAGGGCATTTAGAAACCACAGGGGGGGGGGGGGGCGATCTAAATCCACGCCCAGTCCATTCGATTAGTCCAGGACCTGTCTGCTAGGCTGAGAGAGAGACACAAGGAATACATTCCAATCAGACAGTTCATTGGAGTAAAATTGGATCAAGTCTCAGTTCCGCTTCCCGGCAGTGCTGTGGGTATGGAAGGGAACGCAAAGCATGGAATTCAGAAGCCCTAATTAAAGCTACAAGAAGCAGTTGAAGGAGGAGAGCTCCCTGCTCCGAGAAGGAAAAAACCCACCAGCACACTAGGCTACATACTGTGATGCCCAATACAATCTATACTCTACTTTCCCCAAGTACCTGTTCTTATCTATGAAGTAACAATAAAAGTTCCCATTGGCAATGGGCTACATGGACACTTTTGTGGCCTGCTGGAGGTCATTTTGCAGGGCGCTGGCAGTGCACCTCCTTGCACAAAGGCGGAGGTAGCGGTCCTGCTGCTGGGTTGTTGCCCTCCTACGGCCTCCTCCACGTCTCTTGATGTACTGGCCTGTCTCCTGGTAGCGCCTGCATGCTCTGGACACTACGCTGACAGACACAGCAAACCTTTTTGCCACAGTTCGCATTGATGTGCCATCATGGATGAACTGCACTACCTGAGCCACTTGTGTGGGTTGTAGACTCCGTCTCATGCTACCACTAGAGTGGGAGCACCGCCAGCATTCAAAAGTGACCAAAACATCAGCCAGGAAGCATAGGAACTGAGAAGTGGTGTGTGGTCACCACCTGCAGAATCACTCCTTTTTTGGGGGTGTCTTGATAATTGCCTATAATTTCCACCTTTTGTCTATTCCATTTGCACAACAGCATGTGAAATTTATTGTCAATCAGTGTTGCTTCCTAAGTGGACAGTTTGATTTCACAGAAGTGTGATTGACTTGGAGTTACATTGTGTTGTTTAAGTGTTCCCTTTATTTTTTTGAGCAGTGTATTTTGTATCTATTTGTTATTTGCAAACTTTGCCATGAAATGAGCAGCAAAAGTACAGAACCATTGCTAGACCAGAACATTAGACAGCACACTCCTCACTTGCTACTGTAGATGCGCAATTAAAGGGCCAGAAGCGCAATTAATGGGAAATCAAAATTTGTTAGTGTTCTTCCAGACCTATAACATTTTTCTCCTGATGTGATTTAATAAGCATTGACATGGACTAAGAACATCCCAATTGTTTTTTTTTGTCTAAAAATAAATAAATAAATAAATATCTAAAACCAGGAAAAATAAGTGACAAAACAATTTGGGAAAATATAAAATAACATTTAAAAAAAAATCGGGCCACCCTTAGAGTTGTTTACTTGAACCGGTTATATTGACAGAAAACAGCACTATCTTGTACACTAAGGACCCAGGGAAGAGTTCCAGGGAAGAGGAGAAGAATGTGCCTATTTGACAGCTAGAAGAAAATAAGTAAAACTCGTGCTAGAAAAGGTTGAAGACCCCTGATCTACAGCAATGCTTAAAGTCGACAACAAAACATATGAAATACTTAGGATGCGTAATAAGTGACAAACACAACTTTATCACGTTACTCAACAATATGAAAGCAGATGTAATTACAATGGGAAATCTTCCCAAAAATCTTACAAGTATAAATAAATCTCTTCAGAATGGCATGGATCCCAAAGTTTTTTATTTATTCCTCGGTAATACCAATTACCCCAACGAAGACATTCTTTAACAAAGTATACTTGGTCATAACAGACTCATGTGTTCACCCATCTCGACACACATGACCCATGTGACTCGTTTCAGGAAACTATGTTGCACGTCACTACTTCACAGGAGAGCCATTTGAATGTAAACATGCATTTTTGGGGGCGGAAATGCCTTCTGGAAAATTTGAACTTTCATGTGCTTTAATAAGAAACCTGTATTCTATCCATAAATTTGAAAAATAAAAAAAAGTTAAATTATGAGCCTAGTTGGTTTAGCCATGGAAGACAAGAACCTTAGCCATGATTGGCTGAGATAATGGGATGGGCTGGACATGCCGGGAGATGAGCTTGGATTGGTCTGCAATGTAGCATGCTTCTGTCTATAACATGAGTTGTTCAGTACGTGTTGACAGTCCTTTCTACCGCACCGTTTTTTTTAAAGATATAATGTTAGCCATCGAGAACTATAAAAGTTTTGATATTTTTCTCAACAACATTGATGGCCTGAATTTAGCAGGCGCTATCGAAAGATCAGTTGGGGAAAGTGATGGGCTACTTTCTGCACACAACACGGTCAGTGTAAACCGGGAGTGACTTGACACAAAGCTGGCCAAACAAGATGTAGCTCCAAACAAAATGGAGTTAAATGATTCCAGTCTGCCGTGAAGCGTTCATCCATGTATATGGGCTAGAGTCTAGCTACATTTTCAGATATAAGTTTCTAATTTAGTCAGAAAGTCATTTTTATTGCAAGTTAAAGCGTACTGTTAGTTAGCTAGGAAACATTGCTTGCGGGCTCGCTAGCTAACGTGACGTGTATGATCTGTGTAGTAATATTATTTCAATCAGAAATCCATTTGCATTGCTAGTTATAGCCTAATGTTAGCTAGCTAACATTGAACCTGGTTTGTTAGCTTTAGCTACCTGTAGATTCATACTTCAGCTATGACAATGTTTGTATTGGTAGTAGTATGAGTTGGGAATTTGCCGGGTCATTGTTTAGCTAGGTAGCTAGCTACATGTCTACACAAAAGACTCCACATTGGCCGGATTATTATATGACCCATCAAATTAACCAGGTGTGTCTGGGGGTGATTACAGCCATCTATTGCATTTCATGAACATGTGTTCATATCTTGACAATAGTGACCCATCCACTTAGCTAGATGAGGCTTGGGGGTAGTTATAGCATTTCTTTCACATGACCCATCAATTTAGACAAGGGTGCCAGGTATCCACCAGGCGTGACACTTGGGGCATTCAGGCCAAAGAGTTCAATCTAGATTATCAGACCAGAGAATCTTGTTTCTCATGGTCAGAGTCCTTTAGGTGCCTTTTGGCTCACTCCAAGAGGGCTGTCATGTGCCTTTTACTGAGAAGTGGCTTCCGTCTGGCCATTCTACCATAAAAGCCTGATTTGGTGGAATGCTGCAGAGATGGTTGTCCTTCTGGAAGGTTCACCCATCTCGACAGAGGAACTTTGGAGCTCTGTAAGAGTGACCTTACAGAGCCTTGGTCACCTCCCTAACCAAGGCCTTTCTCCCCCTATTGCTCAGTTTGGCCAGCTCTGGGAACAGTCTTGGTGGTTCTAAACCTCTTACATTTAAGAATGGTGGAGGCCACTGTGTTCTTGGGGACCTTCAATGTTGCAGACATTTTTTGGTACCCTTCCCCGGATCTGTGCCTTGACACAATCCTGTCTCTACAGACAATTCCTTCGACCTCATGTCTTGGTTTTTGCTCTGACATGCACGGTCATCTGTGGGACCTTATATAGACAGGTGTGTGCCTTTCCAAATCATGTCCAATCAATTGAATTTACCAAAAGTGGGACTCCAATCAAGTTATAGAAACATCTCAAGGATGATCAATGGAAACAGGATTCACCTGAGCTCCATTTCGAGTCTCATAGCAAAAGGGTCTTAATGTAAATAAGGTATTTCTGTTTTCGCTTTGTCATTGTGATGTCATTATGGGGTATTGTGATGCCATTATGGGGTATTGTGATGTCATTATGGGGTATTGTGTGTAGATCGAAGAGGAAGAAACAATATTTAATACATTTTAGAATAAGGCTGTAACGTAACAAAATGTGAAAAAAAGTCAAGGGGTCTGAATACTTTCCAAATGCACCACATAGGGCTATATATCGATCTAGAACAGGATTTTCTATTTTGGATGCAATTTGTTGATGGAGAGAAAGACTGCGAGAGTGCTCACGCTGCACTGATTCAAAGCAACAATATTTGAGTGATGAGCTGTTTTAAAACTCTGCAGCTGCATTTAAAACAATTACAATCTTTAGAATAAAAAACAAGGTGACCCCTGAAAGCCAGATGGAGATGGGTAAATTACACGTGCATTCCGTCTTTATATTACTGGAGCATAGACTATGCTGCAGCAAATATAGGCCTACTTGTCACAAGAAACAAGTTGCCATGAGATGGACTGTCTGTGAGCATTGATTCATCATGCAGATGGACTGTCTGTCCCCACCGTGAGCATTGATTCATCATGCAGATGGACTGTCTGTCCAAACCGTGAGCATTGATTCATCATGCAGATGGACTGTCTGTCCCCACCATGAGCATTGATTCATCATGCAGATGGGCTGTCTTTCCCCACCCTGCAGTTATTTATCCTGGGAAAGGAAAGTGGTTTTGGGCGGTAAATCTAGGTAACCGGGTTCCCGCCATTCAACGCTAGGTGGTTTTAACTTTTCCAGATATGTCGCAAGGCATTTACTTGTGACAGATAAATGCACTATGGGTACATATTAAAGAAGCACATGCTCATCCCCCCAGAATCTTTTCACGCGTCTTATTTTCAAAAGATAAATGGAAGAACATGGAACAACTTCATAGTGGAGAACACTAAACACAATATGGAAGAACATGGAACAGCTTCATAGTGGAGAACACTAAACACAATATGGAAGAACATGGAACAACTTCATAGTGGAGAACACTAAACACAATATGGAAGAACATGGAACATATTCTACAAGAACCACCTAAAAACACAACCTTATAGGACAATCTTTGTACAAATACATGCAACTTAAAAAAGTTTCATATTACAAAATGTTGATTTGTAATCTTTTGGACATCAGAGCAATCATGAGGGAATTCTATTTGAGTAAGAAAACAATATCCATGCGATAGGTTTTGTAAAACTTACCTATCCAACTGACAATATCCATGCGATAGGTAAGTTTTACAAAACCTATCCAACTGACAAGCTCAAATATAAACTATTGGAACCAAGTCTTCAAAATAACTGGTAATGGCACAAGATGGAGGGAATCCTGGAACATAACTAATGAAATTACACACTTAATCCAGTATAAACGATTGCATAAAATGTATTATACAGGAGACAAATTCACAAATTCTACAGCACAACGGTAGAATCATGTCTTAAGTGTAAAACTAACAACGACTCATTAATCCATGCTTTCGGGGAATGCTATAGAGTCCAAAAGTTATAGGTTAGAAAGTTGGCTGTCAGAAGTATTACAATGTACATGTAGTTTTAAATGTGTCTGTGGCATTATTTCAAGACATGAGGGTACAGTGAGATACCCGATGGGCCGGATGATTCTTTTCTCGTCAATCATCTTGACAAAAATGTATACTTGACTGAAACTCAATCAATCCTCCATCGTTAACACAATGGAAAGGTCAAATGCTTTATTATCTAAATGTTGAAAGTGCGTGGGCGACGGAGAGAAACAAAACGGGGCAGTTTGAGGCCATGTGGCGGAGAGTGATGCGGCCGCTGGAGATGGGGGTGTGAGCAGGTGGGTCTGGGCAGGTGTGATGTCGTTGATGGTTGCGTTTGCCTGTATGCTGTCGTTTGTATGTGTTTGTTTTGTATTGTTAGGAGAGAAAAAAAAAATCCTCCCAAAAGAATAACTACAAATAGTTCAATATGTGGACCCAAGGACCAGGATGGACTGCCTCTTCCTGTACCAGCAAGATAGAGGAGAACAGAGAGAGATGAGAGGAGAACGGCGGGAGGAGAACAGAGAGAGGTGAAGAGAGGAGAGAACAGAGAGAGGTGAGGAGAACAGAGAGAGGTGAGGAGAACAGAGAGAGGTGAGGAGAACAGAGAGAGGTGAGGAGAACAGAGAGAGGTGAGAGAAAATCTAGAAGAGGAGAGGAGAACAGAGAGAGGTGAGGAGAGGAGAACGGAGAGAGGGGAGAGAAAATCTAGAAGAGGAGACGATTTGCATCTCCGTGCCCTCTGGGGTCTGTCACCTGTCGGTGGCGACGGGCGGGGCTCCACCACACGTCACTCTACCATACACCACTCTCTCCCGTTCTCTCTCTCTAGCCACGGCCGAATCAAAGCGACTGAAGTAGTCCTAACACCAACCAAACGCTACCTTCACACCTGTCACTGTGTCACAGTCTGTGTCACAATCTGACCCTTTCAGAAGAGATTTCAGCTATGAGAGAGTCCAAAGGTGGGGTGACCCGGCAAGTCTATTCTGTTCTGACAACTTTCCATCCTACAGTTGAGAAAAATAAAGAGAAAAAGTCCCAAAAAATAAAAGAGGAAACGAATGACAAGAATGAGCATTTCTGCTGCGGGGAGTGAGAAGTATGAGATTCCTGCGTGTTCTTCAGTTTCATTTCTCTCTGGGTGGTGATCTCTCACTATCTTATCACATTGTCAGTACAGAATGTACTAAATGAAATCCAGGCCTCAGAATCAATCCTCTATAGTAGAGTAAGGACCAGTTCGCTCAGTTCGGTGAGGCAGCAGAGAACAAACCCATGGCAGAAACAATTGGGGCCTTGTGGCCTGGAGGTAAGGCGAGTGTGGTGTGTGTGTGTGATTACTATATGTGTGTGTTTGGCTCTGTGTGTGTGTGTGTGTGTGAGTGTGAGCGTGAGCGTGAGTGTGAGTGTGAGTGTGAGTGTGAGTGTGAGTGTGAGTGTGAGTGTGTGTGTGTGTGTGTGTGTGTGAGAGGTCTGGCTGGCAGCTGCTCCGGCCGTGGCAGTAATACGCTCTGTCGTCACACCTAGAGCTCTTTCCCCTCCTCTCATCATCCTCACAGGAAGAGCTGCTGTCGCGGGAGCTAAAATTAGTATCGCACTCCGATAGGTGGTAGGAGAAATGCACTCGGCCCAGAAAGGGCTCCATTCAGGCGACGCCGTGCTTCTTTTTTCTTGGTAGAAACTGACAGCTAAACGAAGAAAATGCACACGTGCACACACACACACACACACACTAACCCTCCCTGTGTCCCCCCCCCTCACGTTTCTCCTGCTGACTGCGATTCAAAGTGGGACGGAGGCTCTGGTTGCCATGGAAACCACGCACCAATTCATAACATTCAATTAAGTTATCCGAAAAAATCTAGATGTAGTTGAAAAGAAAAACCTACAGCGCATTCAGAAAGTATTCTGACCCCTTGACTTTGTCCACATTTCGTTAGGTTACAGCCTTATTCTAAAAATGTCCCCTCACACACACACAATACCCCATAATGACATCACAATACCCCATAATGACTAAGCGAAAACAGGTTTAGACATTTTTGCAAATGGTAAATTCAATGGTACATTCAATTGTTTGGACATGATTTGGAAAGGCACACACCTGTCTATATAAAGGTCCCACAGTTGACAGTGCATGTCAGAGCAAAAACCAAGCCATGAGATTGAAGGAATTGTCAGGTTTGAGAGACTAGTCAGGATTGAGGCATAGATGAACAGAGCAAAGTACAGAGAGATCCTTGATGAAAACCTGCTCCAGAGCGCTCAGGACCTCAGCCTGGGGAGAAGGTTCACCTTCCAACAAAACAACGACCCTAAGCACACAGCCAAGAAAACGCAGGGGTGGCTTCGAGAAAAGTCTCTGAATGTCCCAGCCACCAGAGCCCGGACATGAACCTGATCGAACATCTCTGAAGAGTCCTGAAAATAGCTGTGCAGGGACGCTCCCCATCAAACCTGACAGGGCTTGAGAGGATTTGCAGAGAGGAACGGTAGAAACTCCCCAAATACATGAGTGCCAAGCTTGTAGCATCATACCCAAGAAGACTCGAGGCTGTGATCACTGCCAAAGGTGCTTCAACAAAGTACTGAGTAACGGGTCTAAATACTTACGTCAATGTGATATTTCCGTTGTATAATTTATACATTTGCAAAAGATTATAAAAACCTGTTTTTGCTTTGTCATTATGGGGTATTGTGTGTAGATTGATGGGGGGGGGGGGGGACAATTTAATCCATTTTAGAATAGGGCTGTAACGTAACAATACATATATATATTTTTTTTATTTTTTTTTAACCGTTATTTTACCAGGTAAGTTGACTGAGAACACGTTCACATTTGCAGCAACGACCTGGGGAATAGTTACAGGGGAGAGGAGGGGGATGAATGAGCCAATTGTAAACTGGGGATTATTAGGTGACCATGATGGTTTGAGGGCCAGATTGGGAATTTAGCCAGGACACCGGGGTTAACACCCCTACTCTTACGATAAGTGCCATGGGATCTTTAATGACCTCAGAGAGTCAGGACACCCGTTGAACAAGTCAAGGGAATACTTTCCGAATGCCCCGTATGTAAAGATTTGCATTTTACTTTAGGTTTTGAACCACTCTTGAACTCAATTACACCTGCGCTCACAGTAATCAAAATGAGTCGGGGCCAGGTGATCCAGTGACTCATGACTAATACTGCCTTTCTACATGAAAACGACCAATTTCACAGAGAAATTGCCCCGTAACAGCCGTGACTGACATCTAATTCCTCAAGTCAAATTGGGTCTCCGACCCTCCAGTGATGTATATTGCTTTTTGGCAAAACTAGCCATCTTCGTAGAGCGCAACTACCTTTCAAATGCTGTGCAGCCGGCAAGCTGCTTATACAATTAAAACCGGTCACTGGCTGAATCGCTTTTGGTGATGACTTAACTTGAAAAAGGGCATTCTGACTCCGTCCAGTGGTATAACAGAGCACAGGATTAAGTGTGTGTGTCTGTGTGTAACATGTTTTCATGTGTATCTGAGCTATTCCTCGTACAAGCAGAAATACAACCGCTATGATGCGTTTTGCATCATATGAACATACGATACTCCAGAGAGCCAGCGAAGCGAGGGAACGCATCCAAATGATGACAGCACATCACTAATACCAATTAACGACAACCTGTGAACCATCTACCACAGCTGTTTCAATTGAAACTCAACCCACTCAATGAGGAGGAGGGGGAGAAAGCTGGAAATGGCCAAATCATGCCTTACCTTCGATCATGCTGTTGAAGTCAATCTCTTCGTCCTCTTCTTTGACTCGCAGATACTTAGTTGTGAGTCTGGAGAGAAGAGAACGAGAGAGAGAGAGAGAGAGAGAGAGAGAGAGAGAGAGAGAGAGAGAGAGAGAGAGAGAGAGAGAGAGAGAGAGAAAGAGAGAGAGAGAGAGAAAGAGAGTGAGAGAGAGAGAGAAAGAGAGAGAAAGAGAGTGAGAGAGAGAGAAAGAGAGAGAGAAAGAGAGACAGAGAAAGAGAGAGAGACAGAGACAGAGAAAGAGAGAGGGAGAAAGAGAGAGGGAGAAAGAGAGAGGGAGAAAGAGAGAGGGAGAAAGAGAGAGGGAGAAAGAGAGAGGGAGAAAGAGAGAGGGAGAAAGAGAGAGAATATTATTTTACAGAGGAAGCAATTCACTTATCGGGCCAGCATTGAAAAGGACCTGCTTTTAAGTCATAACAAAGGAGTGAATATACCCCTGGGATGGCTTACATCAAGGTACAGTATATCGCCATGATGAGAAGGACTTACCAAGAAAACCTTCCAAAAGGACTTATTCAAGGTAGAAAGGAGTTGGAGCACTTAACAAAACAAGCAGATTGATTTCTTTTAGCTCACTTTAATCCATTGTACAGGATAAAAACCTGACTGGCGTTTCGACATCAACCTGACGTCTCCCTCAGAGTGACCTGACCATTGCACTTAGGTCCTATATATAGCCAAAGTGGCTCATTGAGACAACATATTATTATTTTCTTATTTTTAAGGTAAATGACACAAAATAATACTAATAAAAAAGGTAAATAGTGTGTCTGGTTAATCAGTAGGCCATGTCAAAATATACATAGGTGATATTTGGGTGTCAGTGAATCTGGAGAGACACAGAGACCCTCAAAAATCAAGGCAAGAACATTATAGAATGAGGACAGAGAAAAACCCTGTTTAGCCCCTTAGAAAATGTTGGTGACCACTGTGGATCCTGAGTCAAGATCACAGTCAAGATCACTTTGAGTCAAAATGCATGCCGAGATCTACCGCTCTGATTTTTTATTAACATGACTTAAGAGGTAAGCCTATGCAACATTAACCAATTATAAACAGTGCTTTAACAATGATGTTTGTGCAGTAAGCTATAGGTCCAATACATTATCACAGCATACTGGCTTTGTTGGAATTTACCTGTCAATGCATTGCTGTTTGGGAATAAAAAATAAAAAAAGTATATTTCAAAATTTGAGGTAGGCTATATGATCACACCCGGTAATAGTTCTACTTTTATAAATCCACCTCTCTAAAAACAAGTCTCTCACCGTTGCCGCCTGCTATAGACCACCATCTGCCCCCAGCTGTGCTCTGGACACCATATGTGAACCCATCTATCTTCAGAGCTCGTGATGCTAGACGACCTAAACTGGAACATGCTTAACACCCCAGCCATCCTACAATCTAAGCTTGATGCCCTCAATCTCACACAAATGATCAATGAACCTACCAGGTACAACCCCAAAGCCGTAAACACGGGCACCCTCATAGATATCATCCTAACCAACTTGCCCTCTAAATACACATCTGCTGTTTTCAACCAAGATCTCAGCGATCACTGCCTCATTGCCTGCATCCGTAAAGGGTCAGCGGTCAAATGACCTCCACTCATTATTGTCAAACACTCCCTGAAACACTTCAGTGAGCAGGCCTTTCTAATCGACCTGGCCGGGGTATCCTGGAAGGATATTGACCTCATCCCGTCAGTAGAGGATGCCTGGTTATTTTTTTTTAAATGCCTTCCTCACCATCTTAAATAAGCATGCCCCTTTCAAGAAATTTAGAACCAGGAACAGATATAGCCCTTGGTTCTCTCCAGACCTGACTGCCCTTAACCAACACAAAAACATCCTATGGCGTTCTGCATTAGCATCGAACAGTCCCCGTGATTTGCAACTTTTCAGGGAAGCTAGAAACCAATATACACAGGCAGTTAGAAAAGCCAAGGCTAGCTTTTTAAAGCAGAAATTTGCTTCCTGCAACACAAACTCAAAAAAGTTCTGGGACACTGTAAAGTCCATGGAGAATAAGAGCACCTCCCAGCTGCCCACTGCAATGAGGACAGGAAACTGTCACCACCGATAAATCCACTATAATTGAGAATTTCAATAAGCATTTTTCTACCGCTGGCCATGCTTTCCACCTGGCTACCGCTACCCCGGTCAACAGCACTGCACCCCCACAGCAACTCGCCCAAGCCTTCCCCATTTCTCCTTCTCCCAAATCCAGTCAGCTGCTGTTCTGAAAGAGCGGCAAAATCTGGACCCCTACAAATCAGCCGGGCTAGACAATCTGGACCCTTTCTAAAATTATCTGCCGAAATTGTTGCAATCCCTATTACTAGCCTGTTCAACCTCTCTTTCGTGTCGTCTGAGATTCCCAAAGATTGGAAACCAGCTGCGGTCATCCCCCCTTTTCAAAGGGGGGGGGGGCACGCTTGACCCAAACTGCTACAGACCTATATCTATCCGACCCTGCCTTTCTAAGGTCTTCGAAAGCCAAGTCAACAAACAGATTACCGACCATTTCGAATCCCACCATACCTTCTCCGCTATGCAATCTGGTTTCAGAGCTGATCATGGGTGCACCTCAGCCACGCTCAAGGTCATAAACGATATCTTAACAGCCATCGATAAGAAACAATACTGTGCAGCCGTATTCATTGACCTGGCCAAGGCTTTCGACTCTGTCAATCACCACATCCTCATCGGCAGACTCGATAGCCTTGGTTTCTCAAATGATTGCCTCGCCTGGTTCACCAACTACTTCTCTGATAGAGTTCAGTGTGTCAAATCGGAGGGCCTGTTGTCCGGGCCTCTGGCGGTCTCTATGGGGGTGCCACAGGGTTCAATTCTTGAACCGACTCTCTTCTCTGTATACATCAATGATGTCGCTCTTGCTGCTGGTGAGTCTTTGATCCACCTCTACGCAGACGACACTATTCTGTATACTTCTGGCCCTTCTTTGGACACCGTGTTAACAACCCTCCAGACGAGCTTCAATGTCATACAACTCTCCTTCCGTGGCCTCCAATTGCTCTTAACTACAAGTAAAACTAAATGCCTGCTCTTCAACCGATCGCTGCCTGCACCTGCCCGCCCATCCAACATCACTACTCTGGACGGTTCTGACTTAGGTGTCTGGTTAGACTGTAAACTCTCCTTCCAGACTCACATCTCAAACATCTCCAGTCCAAAGTTACATCTAGAATTGGCTTCCTATTTCGCAACAAAGCATCCTTCACTCATGCTGCGAAACATACCCTTGTAAAACTGACCATCCTACCGATCCTTGACTTTGGCGATGTCATTTACAAAATAGCCTCCAATACCCTACTCAATAAATTGGATGCAGTCTATCACAGTGCCATCCGTTTTGTCACCAAAGCCCCATATACTACCCACCACTGCGACCTGTATGCTCTCGTTGGCTGGCCCTCGCTTCATACTCGTCGCCAAACCCATTGGCTCCAGGTCATCTACAAGACCCTGCTAGGTAAAGTTCCCCCTTATCTCAGCTCGCTGTTCACCATAGCAGCACCCACCTGTAGCACGTGCTTCAGCAGGTATATCTCTCTGGTCACCCCCAAAACCAATTCTTCCTTTGGCCGCCTCTCCTTCCAGTTCTCTGCTGCCAATGACTGGAACGAACTACACAAATCCCTGAAACTGGAAACACTTATCTCCCTCACTAGCTTTAAGCACCAGCTGTCAGAGCAGCGCACAGATCACTGCACATGTACATAGCCCATCTATAAATAGCCCAAACAACTACCTCTTCCCCTACTGTATTTATTTATTTAGCTGCTTTGCACCCCAGTAGTTCTACTTGCACTCCCCTCTACTGTCAAATCTACCATTCCAGTGTTTAAATTGCTATATTGTATTTACTTCGCCACCATGGCCTTTACCTCTCTTATCTCACCTCATTTGCTCACATTGTATCTAGACTTATTTTTCTACTGTATTATTGACTGTATGTTTGTTTTACTCCATGTGTAACTCTGTGTTGTTGTATGTGTCGAACTGCTTTGCTTTATCTTGGTCAGGTCGCAATTGTAAATGAGAACTTGTTCTCAACTGACCTACCTGGTTAAATAAAGGTGAAATAAAAAATAAATATAAATAGATCCATTGTTGTATTACTTGTGAGGCACAGCTGAGTGGGCTGATGGTGCCTGCATCTGATGGTCAGTCTCAGCGGAGGGAGAGAGCAGCAGACTGAGGGTCCGCCTCAACATCCCTCCTCTCTCCCTTTCCACTGACACGGACCAAAAAGGGACACCGTCTTCCAGCTGATGGCGAAACTCGAGTAGCACTGCATTATTTCTACCTCATGCACAAATTCATGTTATTACTCCGATGAACAGAGAAAGTGAAATATTCCTTGATATTAAAAAAGACCCAAGCCGCTAATAATAACACAAGCCTACAGAGACACTTTCCTACTAATTAATTTCTGCTGCACTGCTTGTTGTAGCGCTGAGTGGAAATAGGAAGAACGCACATTTTATGGCTTATAAAAGTGTTGAATACAAAGTATTGACAATGCTGAGTAAGAACTTAAACAGCAGCTCTTTGCTGTATTCGTTGACAGTCTCTCTAGTCATGGTTTTAAATTGTTTTAAAATCTCACAGTATCAACTTTGCTGTAGCTTTCTTTTATGCCTGCTAGTTACTGCAGAAATGGTAATCTGAGCCATCCGATTGGCTGTCGGCATAGTGCACTTCATTTCCACTCCAGGCCCACCGGGAAGGCAGAGTTTGTACCTTCAGAAACATGAAATGGCAACAGTTTGCCTACCCGGCACGCAGGGCAGCTGAATTGGCTGCACCTACCACCAACAGCCAGAGACTAATAAAAAAAAAAAATAGGAACACAAGGCTTTATCGTTTGTTTTTTTACAGAAATGTTTGGCGATCGATTAGAAATGCCTTGGAGATCGACAATCGCGATCGACTTGACCACTGGTCTAAGGAGTACTGCCAGAATGCCTCTGTTTTCGTTTACGTACGATGTCACCTCCTCTTATAAACCTAGGATGGCTTACATCAAAGTATTTCACCATGATATAATAAGACATCCCACTATAAAAGTACAATGGCTTTATAGCATTAACACCATTGTACCATCTTACAAACTTCTGTACATCAATGGGCAATGTTCTCTTGACAGAGAAAAACATCTGTGTCTGGTGCTGAGGTTACAGTAATGATGGGTCTGTGAATAGAAAGAGAGAGAAAGGCAAAGGCGTTTGGAAATTGCTCCCAAGGATGTACCAGACTTGTGGAGGTCTACAATGTTTTTTCTGAGGTCTTGGCTGATTGCTTTTCCCATGATGTCAAGCAAAGAGGCACTCAGTTTGAAGGTAGGCCTTGAAATACATCCACAGGTACACCTCCAATTGACTGAAATTGTCAATTAGACTAATCAGAAGCTTCTAAAGCCATGACATCATTTTCTGGAATTTTCCAAGCTGTTTAAAGGCACAGTCAACTTATTGTATGTCAACTTCTGACCCACTGGAATTGTGATACAGTGAATTGTAAGTGAAATAGTCTATGTGCTACCAATTGTTGGAAAGATTACTTGTGTCATGCACAAAGTAGATGTCCTAACCGACTTGCCAAAACTATATTTTGTTAACAAGACATTTGTGGAGTGATTGAAAAACGAGTTTTAATGACTCCAACCCAAGTGTATGTAAACTTCAACTGTACACAATGAGTAACGATAACTTGGCTATACAGTGCATTCGGAAAGTATTCAGAACACTCCGTTTTCCCACACTGTCACGTTACAGCCTTATTCTAAAATGGATTAAATACAAAATAAATCCTCAATCTACACACAATACCCCATAATGACAAAGCGAAAACAGGTTAAGATTCTTTGGCAAATTTCTTGTAGACCCTTTGCTATGAGACTTGAAACTGAAAAACAAACTCACGTGCATCCTGTTTCCATTGATCATCCTTGAGATGTTTCTACAACTTGATTGGAGTCTGTGGTAAATTCAATTGATTGGACATGATTTGGAGAGGCACACAAATGTCTATATAAGGTCCGACAGTTGACAGCGAATGTCAGAGCAAAAACCAAGCCATGAGGTCGAAGGAATTGTCCGTAGAACTCCGAGACAGGATTGTGTCGAGACAAAGATCTGGAGACGGGTAACAAAACATTTCTGCACCATTGATAGTACCCAAGAACACAGTGGCCTCCATCATTCTTAAATGGAAGAAGTTTGAAACCACAAAGACTTTTCCTAGAGCTGGCCGCCCGGCCAAACTGAGCAATCAGGAGAGAAGGGCCTTGGTCTGGGAGGTGACCAAGAACCCGAAAAAGCTCCAGAGTTCCTCTGTGGAGGTGGGAGAACCTTTCAGAAGGAGAACCATCTCTGCAGCACTCCACCAATCAGCCCTTTTTTGGTAGAGTGGCCAGACGGAAGCCAGTCCTCAGTAAAAGACACATGACAGCCCACTTGGAGTTTGCCAAAAGGCACCTGAAAAGACTCTCAGACCATGAGAAACGTGATTCTCTGGCCTGATAAAATCAAGATTGAACTCTTTGGCCTAAATGCCAAGCATCACGTCTGGAGGAAATCTGGCACCATACCTATGGCAAAGCATGGTGGTGGCAGCATCATGCTGTGGAGATGTTTTTCAGTGGCAGGAGCTGGGAGACTAGTCAGGATCGAGGGAAAGATAAGAGCAAAGTACAGAGAGATTGATGAAACCTGCTCCAGAGCACTCAGGACCTCAGACTGGGGCAAAGGTTCACCATCTAACAGGACAACAACCCTAAGCACACAGCAAAGACAACGCATGAGTGTCTCTGAATGTCCTCGAGTGGCCCAGCCAGAGCCCGGTCTTGAACATCTTTGGAGAGACCTGATAATAGCCTGTGCAGTGACGCTCCCCATCCAACCTAACAGAGCTTGAGAGGATCTGTAGAGAAGAATGGGAGAAATTACCCAAATACAGGTGTGCCAAGCATGTAGCGTCATACCCAAGAAGACTTGAGGCTGTGGTCGCTGCGAAAGTTGCTTCAACAAATTACTGAGCAAAGGGTCTGAATACTTACAGTACCAGTCAAAAGTTTGGACACACCTACTCATTCAAGGTTTTTTTATTTATTTTTACTGTTTTCTACACTGTAGAATAATAGTGAATACATCAAAACTATGAAAAGTGTTAAATCAAAATACATTTTATATTTCAGATTCTCAACGTACCACCCTTTGCCTTGACGACAGCTTTGCATACTCTTGGCATTTACGTAGTGCTTATGAAGCCTTTATAAGATGGACATCGTTTAAAAAATGGGAAAGTTCTCAACGAGAGAGACCTGGACCAAGGTGTCTGTGGACAAACTACAGCAACAGATGGTACAGGTACACGCTTACAATAAGTTGCGGCTACTGCAAATTCTCTCGTCTTGTCATTTAGCTGCGAAACGTCTTCTATTACATGCTCAGAGGCAGTAGAATGAATGCATGATGCCTGGCCTGAATATATCTGGTGGAGCGATTGAGATTAGAGGGCCGCATCACAGTAGCATAACTAGAAAGGACACGGCTATATACACATGATGACATTGACTTAAAGAGGAATGTCTTTCTTAGTAAATCTATGGAGCATAACTTTTAATGCGTATCCTCCAAAAGGCATAACACCTGTCTGCTCCACTTCGGAGAAGTTCCCTCATTGTCATCTCCTGTCAGACAGGGATTTAAATGAGATTATACTGAGCCTCTGCCCTTCTTCCTGGATGGCGTTACTTCTACAAGAGGATATTGACAGATCTGGAAGCAGTCAGAGATCATAACTGAATCCCCAATCAAATCTATTGCAAATGTCATCTCACACAGAAAAGGACATGTTAAACCCTGCCGTTTGAGAGTAGATCATTTCTGAAAATGATGTGAACAAGAATTGTTGGAATGGTATCTCCTATGTAAACATGCAGCGCAAACTATTGAGAACCAATGAAACTATTTTAATTCAGACCTTCAGACTACAGTATTGCCACCTCTTCTAGTGGCACTTACGTCTTCAATAATAAAAGTGAGATAGTGAAAATATTTTACCTTTCGAATTGGTTACTTAATTCCAAAAGATTTTAGAGCGGCCTAACCTTAAATTCATTGTCCTGTTGAAAAACAAATGATAGTCCCACTAAGCGCAAACCAGATGGGATGGTGTATCGCTGCAGAATGCTGTGGTAGCCATAGTGGTTAAGCAGCAATTTGACTATGAAGGCCTGATTCATGCAGTCTCCTCTGAACAGTTGATGTTGAGCTGTGTCTGTTACTTGAACTCTGTGAAGCATTTATTCAGGCTGCAATTTCTGAGGCTGGTAACTCTAATGAACTTATCCTCTGCAGCAGAGGTAACTCTGGGTCTTCATTTCCTGTGGCGGTCCTCATGAGAGCCAGTTTCATCATAGTGCTTGATGGTTTTTGTGAATGCACTTGAAGAAACGTTCGAAGTTCTTGAAATCTTCCGTATTGACTGACCTTCATGTATTAAAGTAATGGACTGTTATTTCTCTTTGCTTATTTGAGCTGTTCTTGCCATAATATGGACTTGGTCTTTTACCAAATAGGGCTGTCTTCTGTATACCACCCTACCTTGTCACAACACAACTGATTGGCTCAAACAGATTAAGAAGGAAAGAAGTTCCACAATTTACTTTTATCAAGGCACACCTGTTGATTGAAATGCATTCCAGGTGACTACCTCATGAAGCTGGTTGAGAGAATGCCAAGAGTGTGCAAAGCTGTCAAGGCAAATGGTGGCTACTTTGAAGAATCTCAAATATAAAATATATTTTGATTTGTTTAACACTTTTCTGGTTACTACATGATTCCATATGTTTTATTTCATAGTGTTGATGTCTTCACTATTATTCTACGATGCAGAAAATAGTAAAATAAAGAAAAACCCTTGAATGAGTAGTTGTGTCAAAACTTTTGACTGTTACAGTAAATACATCATGTACAGTAGCAGCTGTGCTTTTGAATTGAGCCTGAAATCGAGGCACTAAAGGCAGTTCCCATGGAAGAAATGTCAGTCTTTCCAAGACTGGCCAGAGACTGAAATAACCTTGAGGATCAGCCAAGTTTCCCAGAGGAATAGTTTGTTGATGTTTCATAATACGCAAATCAGCTCAAAGAGCATCAAGTTCATGACTTAAAACTCTCGAGGGGTCTCTTCTCCCCAATTTAAAGTTGAGTCGACAAACATTGAACGATTAATGAGACGAAAAGAGGGTGAGGGGGTAGGACGGCCCAGGAAACTAATCAAGGATTCATTATATATTACTTTTTTAAATGTAAACAAACGGGTGTACCAAGTGTAACTTGGTAAAAAAAAAAAAAAAACTTTTGATTTCACCTAATTTGTACACTCTGTCATAAATAGCATATGTTCAAAAAAAGCATAAAATCCCATCAAGATGTTAAATAAAAAAAATGACTATAGTAAGTGCCCATTAAGTGCCAAATAAGAGCAAACGGGGCTGACCCTAACAGAGTCGATGATTTCATCTTAAATCAGCCATAAATCCTGTTGTGACAGGGGGAACGGAAGCTTCCGAGGGGCAATTGAATACGAGCTTCATAAAAATGTTGAAATTGCTAAAACATTTCTAGCCTGTCTATCTATGGGCATCACAAAACACCAGAAAATGGACAAAGAGTAGAACCAGCTCACCTACTTTTACACTATGGTTTGACTATTACATTTTCAATGTTTCTTTTGAAATAAATATTTAAAAAGGACTAGTTTCACCACATTAAAACAAGAGTTCAGTTCAAGTAAAAGTTTTGACCTTAAAATGAGGCACAGACGTACATGAATCATTCATCACATTAAATACATAATAAACTTCAGAAATGACTCTGTCAACGCAACAACATAACTTGGGCTTTACAATGATGCTGAAAACTTAGAGACGTGTTGGAGCTTAAGTGGGTCAAAATCTTCCTAAAGGTCACAGAGGGACATGTCAAAATGCTAAATGAATCGGATTTAATGAATTCTCCATGTGGTCTATATTAAAAGGTCACTTAATTTAACAGGCTTTTAAAATAAAATGTTGGTGCACATTTCTACTTAACATGTTAAAAGGGACGTAAATGGTACTCATTCCGTGGAACGATCTATGAATCCTATAGAAAGTGACGCTGTGCATTAAAAAAAAAGTACTTTCTATGCCTTTACCGCCCTTTCTCAAGCAGATAATGGTCAGAATAAGAGAGAGGAGCCAAAATATCACTGCTGCATTGCTGCAGAATAAAGGCATACTGGGATTTTATTTTTACTGCATCACGAGGGAGGGATGCCAGATCAGGTAATATTGATACAGATGTCTTACATAACAAACTCCAATGTATTTCTGTAAAATACAGCCGGATCAGCCACAATGGTTATGTCAGGTAACTGTTCCTAATTTTAGCCTTAGGCACCTCTCTTTTTTATTTAACAGGAAACTTGCATAATCTTCAAGGCATGCGGTAATCTTTCAAAGGGTTTAACCATCAGTTCCTCCTCCTAACAACAGGAGAACCTGTCTAGCCCTAACAACAACAGGAGAACCTGTCTAGCCCTAACAACAACAGGAGAACCTGTCTAGCCCTAACAACAACAGGAGAACCTGTCTAGCCCTAACAACAACAGAACCTGTCTAGTGTGTGCCTGGCTAGTGCGGGCTGTATGAGGGAAAAACCATTAAATATCAATCTCACTAGGATGCAGGGTTCTATAATCTGCTTGCTCTATATGATATTATTGTGCCCTCCCTCCCTCCTGCTCGCTCAGGTAACATCTGCGACAGTACGGCTCTGTAATGACAGAGCATTTGCGTTGACATGAGCTTTGGACGAGGCGGGGATGTCTCTCCCATACCACATCAGTCTGCTGACAGGAGAGGGTAAATCATAGTGGACGAGGTAGGGATAGGGGTGAAAACACAATCTGGAGGAATCTGTAGCTATTTCATTTATGAATTTACGATTGATTAGACTTTGTCTAGAAATGTCTTGAGGTAATATTTGGTTTGACTTGAATCAATACTGCAGATACAGTAGGGATCTGTTCTAATTTAAAATAGGTTTTGTGGGCTTAGGGAGATTGGAGGTTTAATTGAATCAATCCAGCATTACTGAGTGAGTGAGTGAGTGAGTGCACGTGTGTGTGTGTGCATGCATAAACAGATGCCTCGTATTTAGTGACGGAGGGGAAGAAAGAAAGAAAATCGATAGAGTTACACGTCGCAATTTTATTTTGGACGATATTATATTATAAAATCAATACTTTGACTCAAACTATCGATTTGTAAAAAAAAGTAGACCTTTTCTTTGTAAGGTAGCGTTAGCTAGCACTAGTCGGCTGTACCTGCGCCGGTATTGTTCATCTTATATCTTGTTCTCCATCGTCTTTTTATATAGTCAGCCAACATGTTTTCAGCACTTTTATATCCCTGACTGATCAAAACGATTTTTCTCTCTGCAGCAGACATATAGTGTGCAATATGTTGGATACATATAGAATCGTGAGAATCATATCGGCACCTAAGTATCATATGGTGAGGTCCCTGGCCTCCCCAGCCCTACTCGTGTCTCTGGGATCTGCGCAGCATCGAAGTGCTCGGACCACACTCCAACCACAGAGACAGACTGAGCCGAGTGGAGCCAGTGTAGCCCAGGGCCAGTTCTGGATCAGTGCCCCTGCATCAACACCCTGTCAACCCCACCGACAAGAGCCCCAGGGAGCCTCGCTAAAAGCTGGGTGTCAGCGCAGGCGGCTGTATAAAAAGGCCCTGCTAGAAAGCACAGAGACCGATGTGAAGGAGACGCAGAGCAGTCCCACACTGACTCAGAGAGAGGAGATGCAGGTGGTGCTATAAAATGATGCAGGTGGTGCTATAAGATGAGATGCCTAACGCTTTCATATAATATTGACAGAGGAGGAAATTGAACTGGGACGAGACACCGACGCACAAAAGTACAATTCAAAATGGCTGCCATTTGGAAGATGTACAGTACAAATGACCAGACCTCCTATTTTCAAACAAAAATAAAAGAATACTGATTTAATTTCAAGAAATTCAGGTCAGTAATGACCTCCTCTCACTCAAAAATCCATCACCTGTCGTACATATCCTAACAACGTGGTCAACAACTACTATAGTTGACCAGAGTAACCGGTCTTATCCGAAGATGCAGAGTGGTGAAACGGTAGCCACAGATTTGCATAACCACCCTATAGTCTCCCAGCACGGTAGGGAGATCGGAGGGCTTCACGCCTTTGACCTGCTGAGAGTATGGAGATATAGCAATACCATTTGCACATATTGTGTTGACCCGAACCATACAGTGCTGACTTGTAATATTCCTTTCACGTTGTCGTTTGCAGCATTGATACATAATCATGGACGCATAATCATGGATACATAATCAGGCCAGCTCAGTACAGCTCAGGTGGCTCAGTAGTCTAATAGGGCTCCCGAGTGGCACAGCGGTCTAAGACACTGCATCTCAGTACTAGAGGTGTCACTACAGACACCCTGGTTCAAATCCAGGCTGTATCACAACCGGCTGTGATTGGGAGTCCCATAGGGCGGTGCACAATTGGCCCAGCAACGTCTGGGTTTGACCGGTGTAGGCCGTCATTGTAAATAAGAATTTGTTCTTAACTGACTTGCCTAGTTAAATAAAGGTTACACAAAAAAGGGCCTTATGGCCTGAGGTGTAGTGTATAGTCTACCTGCTGGGTAGCCGGCCTCTCTTCCCCAGAGAAAGCAGTTTCTGTCCCTGAGCCGTGGCTGGTTCCTCCCTGGGCTCGCTCTTCACCAGGGGGTTGGCTGGGGGGCGACCTCTGAGACGAGCAGCCCCCTCATACCCCGACAGCATTGCCCTGAGAGAGTGAGAGACCGAGAAGAGAGTGAGGGAGAATAAACATTTGAGAGAAAGAAAGAGTGTGGAAGGGAGAGAGAGAGAGGGTGAGTGGGCAGGGGGAGAGAGAGGATAAAATGGAGAGAGATCGAGAGGGTGAGTGGGCAGGGGGAGAGAGAGGATAAAAAGGGAGAGAGATAGTGAGAGAATGATGGAGAGATAATAGGGGGATGAACATTAGAAAGACAGCTACACAGACGGGCAGGCGGTCAGAAAATCAATAGGGACTGGAAATAGCCTTAGAGGAGATATGGGACGTCTACATATAGTTGATTTTAATTATTTAAGATCAACATGTGTGTTTAACAGGGGGCATGAAGTTCAGGTGAGGACGCTCTCTGCTAAAGACAAGGATATGGGCTCAATTGCATACCAACCACACGTTGCAGTGTTCCCATAGCATGAACAAATGTTTTTGTCAGTACTACAGTGGAATAATAACACAGAACTGTATCGGATGCTGTAAGAATAGTGTCTAGACACACCCAACAGCTAGATGCCTCCGTAGTCCGTACTTAGAGGCGCATGCAGGAGTACCAATGGTCTTGCTTTTGTACTATACGCCCAGACCGAAGATACATTTCTTTTTTTTAAGGAAACATTTTCACGTACTGTAAGAGATCGATAATCACTAAAAACAAATGCTGACCTTGAACATAACATCCTCATGAGTAACCACTAGTACAGCCTTCTCTTACAGAGTGTTTGGCAGGTACCACAACTTGACACCATTCCAAATCATATCACAAACACAGCATTACTTTAATTAGCTTCCCTAAACAGCCCGACAAATGACATTTTAATCTGACATTACATCCGACACATTAAAGACGCCTCGGAGTTGATAATCGAGTTTGTTTTATATTAAAACCGTTCGTCACGGCTCGGCTCCCGTTAGGCTATTAGACTTGAAAAGCTTCCTACTGTAAACTCTGGCAGGCTAGCCATCCACAGCCCGACCAGGCCTAGACGAATGGAGCAGACCCAATGCAATTGCAGAAAATCCCTCTGAGCAGCGTGTAAACTAAGCCGATCAGCGGTGCTGAGTCGGCGTTTAACCAAACACTTCTGATTCTAAACACTTATGTATCTGCTGTGGACACGGTGGGAAAATGCAATTCACCGCCCTTAAAAACTTATGACAGAGAAGTCAACAACACGTGATCTGCCTCGTCTCCGACTCCATCGTTCGAAGGAAACATTCTAACCTTGGAATTTGCAGGGAGTGGCGTGCGGTCCTCTCTTATGCCTTTTAGATAAAGCCTTAAATTTTATGACAGCTGCTCCTTTGCTAGATTAGAACAGCATCAGGTCGCCTCAGTGGAATGTGAAACAATGGTTAAATTACATTGGATTGCATTTAGCCAAGTCTCCCCTCCTTCCAAGGCTGTAGGCAGTTTCAATTAGAAATCTCAGTTGGGTGGCGACACCGACACAGTGTTTAAAGACTGAAAACGCATCCCTTCCTCCTCCACTCGTCACTTATATCTGACATGTCAAGATGGGTGAAAGCTTTCATTAGTGAGGATGGCAGGAAGAAGTTTAACCCGTTTCAAACAGGGCCAGCTGGCCACCTTGACGCGTCATCACAATGACATCACACCCCCTCACCTGGTCTCCATGGGAACATCCTGGGGTGGCGTGGCTTCCTCCTGGTCATCGGCGGTGCACAGCCTCTTGGTCTTCTGGACAAAGTGCACAGGGACAAAGGTGATCTGCTTCTCGCCGCCCAGACGGTCGGGCAGCACGGCCTCCTTCTTCATGTTGATGTCAGAGTAGGGACAGCCGAAGGCACTGTGGAGAGGAGAGGAGGAGGGAGGGGTGAGAGAGAGAGAGAGACAGAGAGAGACAGAGACAGAGAGAGATAGACAGAGACAGAGAGAAAAGTAGACAGAAAGATTGAGCCAGGAAGCGAAAGAGCGAATGAGAAAAGAAAGGGCGTCAAGCTCATGCACTTCAGTCGGCCAGCCCAGGATGCAGCAGCAGGACACGTTTGGCCCAGTCTGTCACAGCGTATTAGTCAAACCAGCCCTTCAAAATTACAATGTGGAGAAAGCTCAGTGTGTGGTGCTGAGTTCCAGGCCACCAGAAACAGTAAAGAGTAGAGACATATTGCTATTGTGTGGCTGTTCAAAGTATTTAATTATATGAATCTCTAGGCTTCGCTGAGCTAGAGCACATTTTCTGCAGCAAATCACTACTTTAGAAATTCAGAGACTAGCTCTGTCTGTCTGAGGATTCAACTCCTTTCCCCGCTCTCTTCCTCTCCCTCCTGCTCCCCCCTCTTCCTCTCCCCTCCCTCCCATACTTATTTTAGTTCAGTGAATTCCACTTCAGACCGTGACTCAAGCGGCAACAACGTTCCACAAAACAGCAAGAAGACAAACCTTCAAATAAACATGGAAAATACATTACAAACCACAATGAAGAGGCCAAAAAACATGAAGAAATGAGCGAATGCAGCAAATGAAGTATTACATGGAGTGAAAGATAGAGAGAGAGAGAGAGAGAGATACAGAGAGATACAGAGAGAGAGAGAGATACAGAGAGAGAGAGAGAGAGAGAGAGAGATACAGAGAGAGAGAGAGAGAGAGAGAGAGAGATACAGAGAGAGAGAGAGAGAGAGAGATACAGAGAGAGAGAGAGAGAGAGAGATACAGAGAGAGAGAGAGAGAGAGAGATACAGAGAGAGAGAGAGAGAGAGAGATACAGAGAGAGAGAGAGAGAGAGATACAGAGAGAGAGAGAGAGAGAGATACAGAGAGAGAGAGAGAGAGAGATACAGAGAGAGATACAGAGAGAGAGAGAGAGAGAGAGAGAGAGCAAAGCTCTTCAATGTTTTTCCATTAATATTTGTCTAATAGCTCAGGATTTTTGGAAAAGCCACCCTGAGGGTTCTGATACTAATTAGCTTGATACTGTATCATTGACAGGAGAGAACTGAGACACTCTTTATTTTGGGGGGACTTAACGTATTCACATCTGGGGATGTAACTCCATCTGGCTGGCTGCCTGGGAAGGTGACGCTGTTCTCGTAACACACACACAGACCCCATGACTGACTAAGAGAACCTTGGTGATGAAAGACTGAGTAATACCTCAAATATACTGCCCTTTATAAACAGAGTAGCACACCCTTGTGTAGCACACTCTTACCTTTCCACACAGACTTGAAGGGACCTGCAGCCCCGTCTGCAGAATTCTTTCAAGTTGAGGCTGTACTTATCTTTTAAAGGGATACTTCGGGATTTGGGCATTTTTATGTCTCTTCGTCCAGAATGAAGAAAGTTAGAGGTAGTTTCGCGAGCCAATGCTAACTAGCGTTAGTGCAATGACTGAAAGGCTATGGTATCTGCTGGCAATAGTTAGCAATTGCGCTAACGCTAGTAAACAACCTCCAAACTGCAGGCAGAGACATATGACATCCATGAGTTAATCTCTGGGGAAGTAGACAAGGGGCCTCATTGCCAAAATCCTGAAGTATCCCTTTAAGGTCTTGGCTAACAGTGGGAGAGTATAGATTTACAGATACAGCTGACAACTCTCACATTCTGATGGCTGAAAAGCTGGCCAACCGTGACCGACAAAGTACAGTAACGAGTGGAAGAGGGGTCACCATAAGTGTCACAGCAAGCAACTGAAGCAAGTCACTGGGGTGAGGGCCAACTGCTCTCGTTTGTTTCCCTGCATTATTATTTTCAAGGCAGGGCATCTCCAAAGCAACATACAGGCATGCTTTGACATGACAACTGTCAACCAAGTGGCCAACCTCTGTCAGCTAGGGGGCCAACAGAGCTAAGTGGTCGGCCGTACCGCCTATATAAAATGGTGGAGGAAACACTGGTACATACAGCTAGTTTCAGGGCATAGGAGTGAGAGGTCAGAAGACAAAGAGGAGTTCCTCTAACACCATCACACAGTCTTCACGCTCCACTACAATCCATAAGCTCCCTTTACGCATCTCAAGTCTGGCCATGAATTTGACGAAATTCCACTGGAAACAGGAGTAGATAAGCAGACTTGCGAGCGAGAGAAAGCACTCTGTTGTAAGGACACTGGGGTAAATCTAAAAAATGTTGGACCGAGAAAGATACACAACAACCAAATCTGTTTTTGTTATTTACGTACTTACAGATATAGTAATTAATGAAGTTATTATGTGTTTACTGCTGAGCTGCTAACACAATGTGTTTCTCCTCACTCACACACACACACACAGGTATCTGCTGCCATAACTTCACACACAACTCTCCCCCTCTTCCGCCTTGGGACCAACTAAACCGTAGCGCGGACCAAGGAGAAACACAGTTATGTAAATTTTTGATAAGTGTATTGGAACTGAGCCTTCTGCAGACTGGAGACTTTAAGCCCGGGACGAGACAATTTATGTTGACTCCCGCTGTGGAAATCCACAATGCTTGTGTTCATTAAATTGGAATGATGCATGATGGGACAGCAGAACCACTAGCAACTGAAGCAGGAGGAGCTCAGAAATAGACTGCAGCAGCAGTAGTGAACTTTGAGGAGAAGGGTCTGTCACCATACTCTGTGCCCTTTCCTCCAATGCAGATAAGAGATAAGATCAATTTGAGGAAAGGGTCGTGCTGGATTGTTCTGAAATTCAGGAAAGAGCTAAAGCGGGCCCTTCCCAATCACGTTATCTCAAGGTGATCTCGATGGAAAATCGACATGACTGGTTTTTGTGCGGGGTCATGAGCTGACTAAGGTCAAAATGTTAAATAACCAATATAATGTATAAATGCTCAAAGGTCCCTCAACGCATACAAGTTTTATTATTCTAATTTTTTTCTTCCAAGTAAATGCACCATTTTATAAATATTCACGTGGGGTAATGCGATTGCATAACTGCTCGCTCAAACAGTACATGAACTCCGGCTACCTCATCACGTAATCTCCGAGCTAGTACCAAACTTCACACCAGGATAACATTACCTCTTCACCAATTACGGGTCGGGAAAGAAAAATAACACTTTTCGTCAAAATGATTAAGGCTGCTTGAGCGTACTGCTGAGCTGGGGTAATAAATACAGTAGCTTCCATATACTGCAGAAATGACAGAATACACTTCTATGGGAGTGAGTGTCTTGTTTACTTTTTATCATAAAGACAATATGGAGAAAACTACTCTGAAGAGAACCACAACCTTCCAGAGAGAAACATATTTAAGTCTGTCATAACAAAAGAAGCGATTACATTTCTACCTCATTTTAATGCATGCATATGGAATGCAAATGAGTTGCTAATGAGGTCGGGTTCGAGACAGGTTCACTAAAACGTGATGGATAAAAAAAAAAACTGCAGCAGCAGGGCTTATACGTAGAATGGTACTGCAGATGAGGAGTCGGTCAGGAGCCATTGTAATCATTGGTTTTTCAGGAGGATCCCACTAGTGGAGAGGACCGGGGAGAGAAGAATATGCATGGTCTCATTACATTCAGCGTTGATTACATCCTTGGAAAAGGTGTGGAACAAAAATAGCAGAGGGCGAGTTGAATCCTCAGACAGATGCTCAAGGGGGAGAGAGAGAGAGAGCGCGCGAGAGAGAGAAAGAAAAAGAAAGAGTGCGAGAAAGAAATAAAGAGAATGAGATTGAGAGAGAAAGACAGCGAGAAAGAAACACAGCGAGAAAGAAAGAGAGAGATGCTCAGGGAGAGAGACACAGAGAGAAGGGTAGGCTACAGGGTGGAGAGGAATCCTCAGACAGATGCTCAGGGAGAGAGACAGCGAGAGAGACAGCGAGGACAGAAGGCTACAGGGTGGAGAGGAATCCTCAGACAGATGCTCAGGTAGAGAGTCAGCGAGAGAGACAGCGAGGACGGAAGGCTACAGGGTGGAGAGGAATCCTCAGACAGATGCTCAGGTAGAGTCAGCGAGGAGGGAAGGCTACAGGGTTGGCTTCACCAGGCTTCATCAGCCCTCTTTATCCCCTTTGTGGAGGCATTCCCCCAACCTCACTGTTGTTGCATGGAGCCAACCAACCGGCAGCTTATCTATTACCCAACGACAATGGCGTCCAAGTCTCACCTTGCCAACCCCAGCTGCTGGTGGATAATACCTTCATTTGAGGTATTATCCCTTCCTAATCTGGATCAATGGAACAAACAGCAAATTGAGCAAAAATAAATGATGCCCCTAAACAATGGTGACATTCTATCAGGAAAACCAAGCTGGGCATAGGTCTGGCCCAAACCATCCTTAGCTATTACCGGCAAGGATTTGATAGGTATAAGCAATATGCTGAACGTCCTTCCAAGCCTATCAGGGGTTCGATACTGCAACCAAAACAGTTGCATTTCTGGTTCACAATAGCATTATTTTAAATTTTTACCATCATGATTTATTTAAGCAGTAAAATGTAATTAACCAAAATAAACCAACTTTCTGAAGAGGCAAATACGGCCCAGTAATGCCCCTATCGGTGTGTGTCAGGACTCAGACAGGAGAGGTGTTTGGGAAACTCTCTGGGCCAGTCAATCATCCCCGTCAGTGGGCAGCTTAGGCCAGTGAAAAAATATTGTAATAATGCTATTTTCAATCTTGGCCAGTGGTCATCAACCGGTTGATCGCACATTTCTGTAAAAAAACAACAACTATAAAGTCTTGCGTTCCTATTTTATTTTATTCATCTCGTGCTGCTGGTGGTAGGTGCACCCGTTTCAGCTGCCCTGCTTGCTAAGTAGATGAATTGTTCCCATTCTGAAGGTACAAACCCACCTTCCCGGGAGTTCTGGAAAGCAAATCAAGTGCTCAATTGGAGGTGTACCTGTGGATGCATTTCAAGGCCTACCTTCAAACGCAGTGCCTCTTTGCTTGACATCATGTGAAAATCTAAAGAAATCTGCCAAGACCTCAGAAAAACAATTGTAGACCTCCACAAGTCTGGTTCATCCTTGGGAGCAATTTCCAAACGCCTGAAGGCACCACGTTCACCTGTACAAACAATAGTACGTAAGTATAAATACCATGGGACCACGTAGCCATCATATCGCTCAGGAAGGAGACGCATTCTATCTCCTAAAGATGAGCGTACTTTGCTGTTGTTCTGGGATTGATTTGCACTTTTCGCACCAAAGGACCTTGTGAAGATGCTGGAGGAAACAGGTTCAAAAGTATCTATATCCACAGTAAAACGAGTCCTATATCAACATAACCTGAAAGGCCGTTCAGCAAGGAAGAAGCCACTGCTCTAAAACCTCCATAAAAAAGATAGACTACGGTTTGCACATGGGCACAAAGATCGTACTTTTTGGAGAAATGTCCTCTGATCTGATGAAACAAAAATAGAACTGTTTGGCCATAATGACCATTATGATAGGAGGAAAAAGGGGGATGCTTGCAAGCGGAAGAACACCATCGCAACACTCAAATTTATCCCAGCCCCAAGAAAATGGTCGCCTGACGTGGTTTAGTTTAGAGTTATTAGTCAGGGTCACAGATGTAGTTGCGGAGTACAGTGAAATTCTTAAGGTACGAGCTCCAGTGCAGGTCAAGAGGAGTGAATGGGACAATAATATATACGGACTCATTTACAACTGTAAATAAGCTTTATTGTGGACTTAAAACATCAAATTTTGTTTGTTTTTCCATTAAAAAAAGTGATTGAGAGCGAAAACCTTAAAACTGGGGGAAATCAGTCCTTCTCCCCATTTTTCTTTTCTCCCCACGTGATATCGTTTTGGTATTATTTTAACAGTCTATTTTCTTTGCTGTTCCAGTAACTATATCTAAATCAATGTAAGAACACAAGGGCATGCTAATTTAAAAGATGGCTAGTTATTATTTGCCTGGTTCTTTATGAAATACAGGCACATTACAGGACATAGGCAAGGCCATTATCAATTATTAAAAAATATATATTTTAGGCGACCAAATCATGTTCTGGTGCCACAAACTGAAAAAGTTGGTAACACCAATGCCACCAGTGTAAAAAGTCAGTGTAGAACCCTGCTTTCAGAGAGCAAGGTGGAGCTAATAACCCATTGCTCAATCCTTTCAGATCTCCATGAAGTACTTTGGAGATTGAGGTTGTTACTGGACCGGACCGTCTCAGACAGTGGTGTCATCAACGGTTGCCCTACCTGTGGTGTCCTGTGTATTTGGCCCCTTTGATGTGGCCCACGCCCCTGCAGCCCGGGGTGGGACACACTCCCTGGGTCACCGAGCTCTTAAGGTCAGAAGATCCTGCGTGTGCTGCATGGGGACGAAAACAAAACCAACAATCACAAGCCTTGCTTCATTTGAGGATAATGCTCCATTTTCTTGGGGTGTTTGGTGTTTTCTTAGGATCCCAATTAGCTGTTGTGAAAGCAGCAGCTACTCTTTCTAGGGTCCAGACAAAACATGACAACATTAATAAACAAGAACAGCTCAAGGACAGAACGACATACTGTACATTTAAAAACGGCACACGAGCCTACATATCAAGACACACATACAACATATCTAGGTCAAATAGGGGAGAGTTGTTGCTTTATCTATTTTTTTAAACCAGGTCTGCTGTTCATTTGAGCAATATGAAATGGAAGGGAGTTTGATGCAATAATGGCTCTATACAATACGCTTTCTTGAATTTGTCCTGGATTTGGGGACTGTGAAAAGACCCCTGGTGGTATGTCTGGTTGTGTGAAAATGTCAGATCTGTGCGTAAGTTGGAATTTAACACATGACATGTTTCTTATATTAAAGAAGAAGTGATTACAATGAAGAGCAAGATGTGCCGTACTGTTCTGGGCCAGCTGCAGCTTCACTAGGTCTTTCTTTACAGCACTTGACCACATGACTTGGCAATAATCAAGATAAGACAAAACTAGACCCTGCAGGAATTGCTTTGTGGAGTGTGGTGTCAAAAAAGCAGAACATCTCTATATTTCGGACAGACCTCTCCCCATCTTTACAACCACTGAATCTATATGTTTTGACCATGACAGTTTACAAATCACCAAGTAATTTAGTCTCATCTTGTTCAACAGCCACACCATTCATTACCAGATTCAACTGAGGTCTAGAACTTAGGGAATGAGATTTGCACCAAATACAATGCTCTTAGTTTTAGAGATGTTCAGGACCAGTTTATTACTGGCCACCCATTCCAAAACAGACTGTAACTCTTTGTCAAGGCTTTCAGTGACTTCATTAGCTGTGGATGCTGACAGGTATAAGTTTGAATCATCAGCATACATGGACACACAGGCTTTGTTTAATGCCAGTGGCCTGTCATTGGTAAAAATAGAAAAGAGGGAGGAGAGCGCTACCCTGCGGTACACCACACTTTACATGATTGACATTAGAGAAGCTTCCATTAAAGAAAACCCTTTGAGTTATATTAGATAGATAGATAGACGGATAGATAGATAGCTCTGAATCCAAGATATGTCAGAAGTTGAAAAGCCATAACACATATGTTTTTTCAACAACAGGTTATGGTCAATAATATCAAAGGCTACACTGAAATCTAACAGTACAGCTCCCACAATTTTCTTATTATCAATTTCTTTCAACCAATCATCAGTCATTTGTGTCTGTGCAGCACATATTGAGTGCCCTTCTCTATAAGTATGCTGAAAGTCTGTTGTCAATTTGTTTACAGAGAAATAGCATTGTATTTGGTAAAACACCATTATATCCAACAGTTTGCTTTGGCTTTAGAGTCAGCTACCATCTTCAGTAGCTTTCCATCTAAGTTGTCATTGCCAGGAGGTTTGTCATTATTAATCAATAACAATAATCATTCCACCTCTCCCACACCAACTTTACAAAATTCTAACTTCCAATGCTTTTTTTTTTTTCATCATTAGTTTTTTTATGCATGAATACGATGGCTCACTGTCCGTTGTTGGCATTTCCTGCCTAAGTTTGCCCATTTTGCCAATGACGTAATCATTAAAATATTTTGCAACACGTGGTCCCGTGTGGCTCAGTTGGTAGAGCATGGCGCTTGCAACGCCAGGGTTGTGGGTTCAATTCCCACGGGGGGACCAGGGTTCAATTCCCACGGGGGGACCAGGATGAATATGTATGAACTTTGCAATTTGTAAGTCGCTCTGGATAAGAGCGTCTGCTAAATGATTTAAATGTAAAATGTAATGTTAGAGCCAGTTTGCGCTGTTCAAATAGTTGTGATGAATAAGACATCTGATTCAATGAAAGATGGAGTTTAAATGTGTCTTTCTGCCCATAATTTCATTTAAAAGTACTTCAAAGTTTATTTCCATAATTATTTTTATCATTGATCTTGGCTTCATAATACATTTTCATTATTTGATTTAGCCAATAGGCAAGTAGTAGGTTAACTTGTGTCAGCAACTGCAGTCAGTGGTATACATATATACATCTAACCCATGCGTGATGAGTAACTAAAATTGAATTACAATGAATGGAAAAGGCCTTAGAGGGTTAACTGGGGTAGACCAATACAAAGCCCTTAAGGCTTTGCTTATGTGGTAGATTTCCAAAATGAAAAGATTAAGACCTCTAGAGCGACATCCAAAATGTATTTTGCCATAATACATCACCCACCAAACTTCTACGACAAACCAAAATAAGATCTATGGTATTCAAGTCAGGTTTATGACCTGTATTGCTGTTGCCAAGATGAAACAACTTCTTTCTCCCCGACATACTCATGCACACACAGACGCATTTCATTGGTCGTCCCAGACGTGTTTACCAAAAGGGGGAACTGAAGTGATTTGTTACCGTCTCTGAAGGAGACGAGTCCTCCACTTGGAATAAGATTATTTCTAAACTTGTTTTCCGTTGCAGCCATTTATATTTTACCCCTAAAAACAAAATTGGTCAGCGGTAAAACGTCAAGAAAAACTAATCACGGCCAACGTTGAAAGAGAAAAACAGATGGCATTCTTTGAAGGTCAAGACATATTCAACGTCAAGACTTTTTCAACGTCAAGACTTTTTATGCACTGTGGCAACCTGTCAATCACAACGAAGGACTACTTGGAAATTGTTTCTATTGTTTCTACATGTTTGTTTTTGGGCTGTATATGAAGATTTAGAGCGCACTACAAATCCCTGTGCCATAGAAAATACTTTGCACCATTCTATCAGCTGTACTCTAATGTCAGTGAGATTTACCTCTGAAAGGGACAGGATCAATACATGGGCTATGGAATGGTCCTTGAGAGGAATGGAGTCTACTGGTTTGTGTGTAGGTGAGGGTGTTGGGAGGTGGAACGGTTAGTGAAGAGCACACACTTGTAGATGTGCGCACACACACAGAGAAAAACACAAGCTCATGCATGCACTGACGTGCACACACACACGCATAAAGGGGTTGTGAACTCACAGAGGGGGGGTTCCAGGGGGTGACCCGTCCGGGCACACCAGCCCACAGGGTGAAGGTCCGGCAGGTCAGAGTCCACCCAGAAGTCAAACTTCTCGTGCCAGCCATCGAAACGGATCTGATTGATACAGAGAGAGAGAGTGAAGAGAGAGAGACAGACAGACACAGAGACAGAGGTACAGACACAGAGACCGAGAGAAAGAGAGAAATTGAGATACACACAGAGATAGAAACAAGAAACAACATTAGTATATCATTGTTCTTCATAAAGTGTGTTGTGATGTGTAAAATTTTATTTGTATTGAATAAATGTTAAATATTTAAAGACCGTAGTAAACAAAAAATGTAGGACACCAAGTTTAATGGTCATAGAGCTGGTTCAAAATACACTACCTGCTCCTAGTAGAGGACTCTTTGAAACTACAATGGAATGCATGAAATTAAATACGGTGTGTAAGATCTGATTATTTTTGTTTTATTTAACCTTTATTTGAACAGGGAAGACATAGTGACATAGGTCTCTTTTACATTTACAAATGTGCCCTGTATATATATATATATATATATATAACATAAACAAACATTATATGCAAACTATACTGAACAAAAATATAAAACGCAACATGTAAAGTGTTGGTCCCATGTTTCATGAGATAAAATAAAAATCCCATAAAAGTTCCATATGCACAAAAACATCTCTCAAAGTTTAAGCACAAATTTGATTACATCCCTGCCAGTGAGCATTTCTCCTTTGCCAAGATAATCCAGCCACCTGACAGGTGTGTCATATCAAGAACAAGTTGAGGGAGCGTGCAATTGGCATGCTGACTGAAGGAATGTCCACCGAAGCTGTTGCCAGAGAATTGAATGTTCTCTACCATAAGACACCTCCAACATCAACTTAGAGAAGGCCGTCCAGCCGGCCTCACAACCGCAGACCACATGTAAAAACGCCAGTCCAGGACCTCCACATCCGGCTTCTTCACCTGCAGGATCGTCTAAGACCAGCCACCCGGACAGCTGATGAAACTGAGGAGTATTTATGTCTGTATTCTGATTGGCTGTGCCTTGCTCCCCAGTTGGTGGGCAGGTCTCCCAAGTGGTTGGGCTTATGCACTCCCATGGCCGCACCTTTAATTGACTGACTTCCTTATACGAAATCATAACAAATCAGCCGGTTACATTTCTCCACAAGTAAGTCCCCAATCAATACGTTACATTGCCAGAACGGCACAAGAACATCCAGATGAAACTTATTTTGTTCCAGCAATACGGTGCATTAAAACTAAAAGCAGATCTACCTAGGTCGGTGGAGACCCTAGGAACCTGAAGAGTTAACCAATCCTGTGAACGGGTTAGGCAACTCAGGTGCCTGTACTTCAAACAGCAAAGTTAGGAAAGACTGAAGTTTATGAAGTAGGGCCTTGATTACACCACCTTATTTCAAGATGCATGAATTATACATCATGCTACTTAAAGCTAATCAATGAATCTTCCTCATTAGCTGGCAAGGGATCTCATAGTGCTACTTTCAGTGCAATATTAAAGTTACCACCAAAATCCTAATCTATACTAACACCACCACCGCTTCAACCGATGCCTCTCAAAACGCGCCGTGTTTTTAGATTTCTGTTTACAAATCTATTAAAACCATGATGACTTGTCAGCTGACAAGCAGCAGCTCATAACCATGGATCAGTGGTGCTATAGTACTGGCAAGCAGCAGCTCATAACCATGGATCAGTGATGCTATAGTACTGACAAGCAGCAGCTCATCACCATGGTTCAGTGGTGCTATAGTACTGACAAGCAGCAGCTCATCACCATGGATCAGTGGTGCTATAGTACTGACAAGCAGCAGCTCATCACCATGGATCAGTGGTGCTATAGTACTGACAAGCAGCAGCTCATAACCATGGATCAGTGGTGCTATAGTACTGAAAAGCAGCAGCTCATCACCATGGATCAGTGGTGCTATAGTACTGACAAGCAGCAGCTCATCACCATGGATCAGTGGTGCTATAGTACTGACAAGCAGCAGCTCATAACCATGGATCAGTGGTGCTATAGTACTGACAAGCAGCAGCTCATAACCATGGCTCAGTGGTGATATAGTACTGACAAGCAGCAGCTCATAGGTTCAGTGGTGCTATAGTACTGACAAGCAGCAGCTCATAGGTTCAGTGGTGCTATAGTACTGACAAGCAGCAGCTCATTACCATGGATCAGTGGTGCTATAGTACTGACAAGCAGCAGCTCATAGGCTCAGTGGTGCTATAGTACTGACAAGCAGCAGCTCATTACCATAGATCAGTGGTGCTATAGTACTGACAAGCAGCAGCTCATAGGTTCAGTGGTGCTATAGTACTGACAAGCAGCAGCTCATCACCATGGATCAGTGGTGTTATAGTACTGACAAGCAGCAGCTCATAACCATGGATCAGTGGTGCTATAGTACTGACAAGCAGCAGCTCATAACCATGGATCAGTGGTGCTATAGTACTGACAAGCAGCAGCTCATTACCATGGATCAGTGGTGCTATAGTACTGACAAGCAGCAGCTCATAGGTTCAGTGGTGCTATAGTACTGACAAGCAGCAGCTCATTACCATGGATCAGTGGTGCTATAGTACTGACAAGCAGCAGCTCATAGGTTCAGTGGTGCTATAGTACTGACAAGCAGCAGCTCATAACCATGGATCAGTGGTGCTATAGTACTGACAAGCAGCAGCTCATAGGTTCAGTGGTGCTATAGTACTGACAAGCAGCAGCTCATCACCATGGATCAGTGGTGCTATAGTACTGACAAGCTGCAGCTCATCACCATGGATCAGTGGTGCTATAGTACTGACAAGCAGCAGCTCATAAACATGGATCAGTGGTGCTATAGTACTGACAAGCTGCAGCTCATAGGTACAGTGGTGCTATAGTACTGACAAGCAGCAGCTCATAACCATGGATCAGTGGTGCTATAGTACTGACAAGCTACAGCTCATAACCATGGATCAGTGGTGCTATAGTACTGACAAGCAGCAGCTCATAGGTACAGTGGTGCTATAGTACTGACAAGCAGCAGCTCATAGGTACAGTGGTGCTATAGTACTGACAAGCTGCAGCTCATCACCATGGATCAGTGGTGCTATAGTACTGACAAGCTACAGCTCATAACCATGGATCAGTGGTGCTATAGTACTGACAAGCAGCAGCTCATAGGTACAGTGGTGCTATAGTACTGACAAGCAGCAGCTCATAGGTACAGTGGTGCTATAGTACTGACAAGCTGCAGCTCATCACCATGGATCAGTGGTGCTATAGTACTGACAAGCAGCAGCTCATAGGTTCAGTGGTGCTATAATACTGACAAGCTACAGCTCATAACCATGGCTCAGTGGTGCTATAGTACTGACAAGCAGCAGCTCATAGGTTCAGTGGTGCTATAGTACTGACAAGCAGCAGCTCATCACCATGGATCAGTGGTGCTATAGTACTGACAAGCTGCAGCTCATCACCATGGATCAGTGGTGCTATAGTACTGACAAGCAGCAGCTCATCACCATGGATCAGTGGTGTTATAGTACTGACAAGCTGCAGCTCATAGGTTCAGTGGTGCTATAGTACTGACAAGCAGCAGCTCATAACCATGGATCAGTGGTGCTATAGTACTGACAAGCAGCAGCTCATAGGTTCAGTGGTGCTATAGTACTGACAAGCAGCAGCTCATCACCATGGATCAGTGGTGTTATAGTACTGACAAGCAGCAGCTCATCACCATGGATCAGTGGTGCTATAGTACTGACAAGCAGCAGCTCATAACCATGGATCAGTGGTGCTATAGTACTGACAAGCAGCAGCTCATAGGTTCAGTGGTGCTATAGTACTGACAAGCTGCAGCTCATAGGTTCAGTGGTGCTATAGTACTGACAAGCAGCAGCTCATCACCATGGATCAGTGGTGCTATTGTACTGACAAGCAGCAGCTCATAACCATGGATCAGTGGTGCTATAGTACTGACAAGCAGCAGCTCAGTTTCAGTGGTGTTATAGTACTGACAAGCTGCAGCTCATCACCATGGTTCAGTGGTGCTATAGTACTGACAAGCTACAGCTCATAACCATGGATCAGTGGTGCTATAGTACTGACAAGCAGCAGTTCATAGGTTCAGTGGTGCTATAGTACTGACAAGCAGCAGCTCATAGGTGCAGTGGTGCTATAGTACTGACAAGCAGCAGCTCATAGGTACAGTGGTGCTATAGTACTGACAAGCAGCAGCTCATAGGTGCAGTGGTGCTATAGTACTGACAAGCTGCAGCTCATAGGTGCAGTGGTGCTATAGTACTGACAAGCTGCAGCTCATCACCATGGATCAGTGATGCTACAGTACTGACAAGCAGCAGCTCATCACCATGGATCAGTGGTGCTATAGTACTGACAAGCAGCAGCTCATAGGTTCAGTGGTGCTATAGTACTGACAAGCAGCAGCTCATCACCATGGATCAGTGGTGCTATAGTACTGACAAGCAGCAGCTCATCACCATGGATCAGTGGTGCTATAGTACTGACAAGCTGCAGCTCATAACCATGGATTAGTGGTGCTATAGTACTGACAAGCTGCAGCTCATAACCATGGATCAGTGGTGCTATAGTACTGACAAGCAGCAGCTCATAACCATGGATCAGTGGTGCTATAGTACTGACAAGCAGCAGCTCATAACCATGGATCAGTGGTGCTATAGTACTGACAAGCTGCAGCTCATAGGTTCAGTGGTGCTATAGTACTGGCAAGCAGCAGCTCATAACCATGGATCAGTGGTGCTATAGTACTGACAAGCTGCAGCTCATAACCATGGATCAGTGGTGCTATAGTACTGACAAGCAGCAGCTCATAACCATGGATCAGTGGTGCTGTAGTACTGACAAGCAGCAGCTCATAACCATGGATCAGTGGTGCTATAGTACTGACAAGCAGCAGCTCATAACCATGGATCAGTGGTGCTATAGTACTGACAAGCAGCAGCTCATAGGTTCAGTGGTGCTATAGTACTGACAAGCAGCAGCTCATAACCATGGATCAGTGGTGCTATAGTACTGACAAGCAGCAGCTCATTACCATGGATCAGTGGTGCTATAGTACTGACAAGCAGCAGCTCATAGGTTCAGTGGTGCTATAGTACTGGCAAGCAGCAGCTCATAACCATGGTTCAGTGGTGCTATAGTACTGACAAGCTGCAGCTCATAACCATGGATCAGTGGTGCTATAGTACTGACAAGCAGCAGCTCATAGGTTCAGTGGTGCTATAGTACTGACAAGCAGCAGCTCATAGGTTCAGTGGTGCTATAGTACTGACAAGCAGCAGCTCATCATCATGGATCAGTGGTGCTATAGTACTGACAAGCAGCAGCTCATAGGTTCAGTGGTGTTATAGTACTGACAAGCTACAGCTCATAACCATGGATCAGTGGTGCTATAGTACTGACAAGCAGCAGCTCATAGGTTCAGTGGTGCTATAGTACTGACAAGCAGCAGCTCATCACCATGGATCAGTGGTGCTATAGTACTGACAAGCAGCAGCTCATAGGTTCAGTGGTGATATAGTACTGACAAGCTACAGCTCATAACCATGGATCAGTGGTGCTATAGTACTGACAAGCTGCAGCTCATAACCATGGATCAGTGGTGCTATAGTACTGACAAGCAGCAGCTCATCACCATGGATCAGTGGTGTTATAGTACTGACAAGCAGCAGCTCATCACCATGGATCAGTGGTGCTATAGTACTGACAAGCAGCAGCTCATCACCATGGATCAGTGGTGCTATAGTACTGACAAGCTGCAGCTCATAACCATGGATTAGTGGTGCTATAGTACTGACAAGCTGCAGCTCATAACCATGGATCAGTGGTGCTATAGTACTGACAAGCAGCAGCTCATCACCATGGATCAGTGGTGCTATAGTACTGACAAGCAGCAGCTCATAACCATGGATCAGTGGTGCTATAGTACTGACAAGCAGCAGCTCATTACCATGGATCAGTGGTGCTATAGTACTGACAAGCAGCAGCTCATAGGTTCAGTGGTGCTATAGTACTGACAAGCAGCAGCTCATCATCATGGATCAGTGGTGCTATAGTACTGACAAGCAGCAGCTCATAGGTTCAGTGGTGTTATAGTACTGACAAGCTACAGCTCATAACCATGGATCAGTGGTGCTATAGTACTGACAAGCAGCAGCTCATAGGTTCAGTGGTGCTATAGTACTGACAAGCAGCAGCTCATCACCATGGATCAGTGGTGCTATAGTACTGACAAGCAGCAGCTCATAGGTTCAGTGGTGATATAGTACTGACAAGCTACAGCTCATAACCATGGATCAGTGGTGCTATAGTACTGACAAGCAGCAGCTCATTACCATGGATCAGTGGTGCTATAGTACTGACAAGCTGCAGCTCATAACCATGGATCAGTGGTGCTATAGTACTGACAAGCAGCAGCTCATCACCATGGATCAGTGGTGTTATAGTACTGACAAGCAGCAGCTCATAACCATGGATCAGTGGCGCTATAGCAGGCTTGACCCCTGTGTGTGTGTCCCTAGAGTAGCTAAACAAATAAATCTGTGTATGTCTTATGTACCACTAACGGATGCCGAGAGGGTTCCTGTGAAGACGAATGCCGAGAGGGTTCCCGTGAAGACGGATGCCGAGAGGGTTCCCGTGAAGACGGATGCCGAGAGGGTTCCCGTGAAGACGGATGCCGAGAGGGTTCCCGTGAAGACGGATGCCGAGAGGGTTCCCGTGAAGACGGATGCCGAGAGGGTTCCCGTGAAGACGGATGCCGAGAGGGTTCCCGTGAAGACGGATGCCGAGAGGGTTCCCGTGAAGACGGATGCCGAGAGGGTTCCCGTGAAGACGGATGCCGAGAGGGTTCCCGTGAAGACGGATGCCGAGAGGGTTCCCGTGAAGACGGATGCCGAGAGGGTTCCTGTGAAGACGGATGCCGAGAGGGTTCCGGTGAAGACGGATGCCATTTTAACTGTGGGCCGGGTGGGGGAGAATCAACGCAGTCCATAAACTGCTTTGACACATGCTAAAGCCACTAGGAGTTAATGACGCCTGTCTGATCACATAATCATGAACCCTTTACAGTCTAAGCCCTGTCTAAGCCGAGGGAGAGGGGTTCTATTAAACTATATGGAATAGGTCATACCAAGGATCACTTAGCTATTTGATTTTGAATTTTAAGACCCCTTAAAAGTAATACAAATATTTTAAAAAAATTAAAAGATACATTTAATTTGGCCTTACTGCTATTAGCCGATAAAAACGCCTTGAATAACAGATTCACTACATGGAACAACAGATAGTTTGTTCTGAAGTGTCTGAGATAGATCAGGAAGCATTAGCATTTAAAACAAATTATTTTGTACATGTATTTGACCCATTTTTTTTTACACTAAACTGTCTCCATATATACACTTCCATAATTAGTTTTAACTGGTACCGACGGACCTTCAGACGAGTCTCGAGTCCTGTGAGCGTTCTAGAGCAAAACTGTTGGGACACTACAGACAGAAGTTGGCAGAACGACAGTACCGACTTCAGCTGAGTCCCAAGACATTTTTTTATAGAGCAAAACGGAGAACACCATCATGTTTGTGAGCGTCTCATCTTTCCATAGAGGGTCATAATAGTTTCTAGGCCAAACCGTTCGGACGCTATAGATGATGTTGTGAGAAGACCAATTTTCAGGATGTCTCATGGTCTGACAAATCAATCTAGCTCTGTCACCTTTCACCGCAGATGCGAAAGTTCGACGTCGGCGGACGCAGTCGATTGAGGGGGCGCGGAAATCAACTCTAGGGGGTTTTAATCACACTGGGGGGCACGTTGGGGGATTCCTCTACTAAACTGACTGAGCAGCGTGACCCGATAGGACAAATATGGTGAGAAATGTACTCTGCTCTGTCAGTCATCAACTGTTTAAACACCCGATACACATATCAGGCATGTGCGCAAACTCATTGGCATGCAGTACAAACACACAGGGCATGCGCTCTGGCACACACACTACCAAGTCTCAGTACAAGGCTTGTTAGTGGTTTAACAAGAGCAGCACCAAGTGGCTTCTGCAGACTCTCCAGCCTGCTCATTTCACAGAGACGCAGTCCTGAACAGATGTGGTGTAGGAGCTGCCAGCTCAGCTTCATCTACCATGTCACTCAGCAGGCCTCCTCACCCTGACTAACACCACCCCCATCTCTTACTTCTTTCCACATGCCCTCTTCTCATCCCCTCACCTCCTCTCACCCCCGCAATCATCCTTTAATTTGGTTCACCATCAATCCTTCCCCTCTCACTCCATCGTCCTCTCTTACCCCACCTCTTCACCTTCCTCCCCCTCACCTTGACCCTGTAGTCTTCAGTGTCTGAGACGGTGGCCACACGGACCAGCATGGGGTTCCTCCTGTCCACCGCCTCCAGTTTCATGTTCACCGGGAAACTGTGAGGAGCTCTCTGTGATGGGGAAGAGAAAGGAGGAAGTGAGGGGAGCGAGAGAGACATAGCGCAGGGGTGGAGATGGAAGACAGGAAAGGGCTGTCAGTCACACTGTATTCAGCTCTCAGACAGGAAAGCAGAGCATGCCGAGTGGATGAAAGCAGAGGTGAGGACAGGCCCCGTCAGCCAGAAACTCAGCCAGAGGAGAGGATTTGAGGATGTGAGACTGTGTGGAGCTGTGCAGATGTCATGCAGGGAAAAGGAAGTTGACAGTGGAGATCTTTAGGGCAGAGAGGAAGTCTTGAGTTTGACACAGGGAGTTTCTGAATGAGAATGACAGGGGCCGTATCCATATATCGTCTCAGGGTCTAAAATTGGTCATAAGTACTGAGAAGAGACATTTTACTCCTACTCTTATATGTAAAAATAAAAGCTATGCAAGAAACATTTTAGTCATAGGACTCCGACTAAGTAAACAGATATTTTAGGACACATCACGAGCTGTCCTAACCAGTTAAGAGTTGTACAAGTGTCTTGATAATAGAAAAAGGCATTGAGTCAGTGGTTCATGCGCCACATGTGTCATGAATGTTTTGATATTACGATATGATCAATCTATAAATAATCTACACCTACATGTAACAGCCTCTATAAATAATCTCCACCTACATGTAACAGCCTCTATAAATAATCTACACCTACATGTAACAGCATCTATAAATATTCTACACCTACATGTAACAGCATCTATAAATAATCTACACCTACATGTAACAGCATCTATAAATAATCTACACCTACATGTAACAGCATCTATAAATAATCTACACCTACATGCAACAGCATCTATAAATAATCTACACCTACATGCAACAGCATCTATAAATAATCTACACCTACATGCAACAGCATCTATAAATAATCTACACCTACATGTAACAGCATCTATAAATAATCTACACCTACATGTAACAGCATCTATAAATAATCTACACCTACATGCAACAGCATCTATAAATAATCTACACCTACATGCAACAGCATCTATAAATAATCTACACCTACATGTAACAGCATCTATAAATAATCTACACCTACATTCAACAGCATCTATAAATAATCTACACCTACATGTAACAGCATCTATAAATAATCTACACCTACATGTAACAGCATCTATAAATAATATACACCTACATGTAACAGCATCTATAAATAATCTACACCTACATGTAACAGCATCTATAAATATTCTACACCTACATGCAACAGCATCTAGAAATAATCTACACCTACATGCAACAGCATCTAGAAATAATCTACACTTACATGCAACAGCATCTATAAATAATCTACACCTACATGTAACAGCATCTATAAATAATCTACACCTACATGTAACAGCATCTATAAATATTCTACACCTACATGCAACAGCATCTAGAAATAATCTACACCTACATGCAACAGCATCTAGAAATAATCTACACCCACATGTAACAATATGTCTGGAGCTTTTGAAAATGATTTCACATGATATGCCTAAATACTTATAAACACATAGGCTAATAAATAATAGTATTTTTAATTGTATTATTTAATAAACCTAAATCATGTTATTCGAAGGTATCCCTTTGGAGAGCAATATCATGTTGTTTAAAAAAATATGCCTTAATTGGGCATGCCTATAAATTGGTAAATCGAAACCATCTAAGGCCCACGTTAACTTTGACTGTGTTCAATGAAAATGGATAGACCTTTCAAATGTTTCATGCAACATTATCGGCAAGTGATTTGATGCCAACTGTGCCAAAGCAATTTAGAGTTGTTAAAACGGGAGCATCAGAATTGGTTAAAAAAAATACAAAATGTGTGCCAACATGCCAAGAATTAAGAGTAGGCAAAGTGATCATGTCAGGTGAAAATTATATCAATCGCTTTAACATTGCAACATTCCATGTATAGTTACATAACCAACCGCGATGAGGCATCGCCAGCTGTGCATGCTTCGGACAACCACTGAACAGTGGCAATGAGCGTCATCACCATCTTTCCTTTGCGGTACCTCAAAAGGTCGTGATTACCAGCTGAGATACTTTTATGAGTTGATTTTCCTCCTGGCTCAGATATTATCTTGGCCCGGTCTTAACATCATCCTAAAACCTACTCTGAGCTGTGAGTTGTTTTAGTCTAAAAACAGGTTTCCTAGCACCTTTTCTGAGATGCTTTGTGGATACGGGCCCAGGTCTGGGAAAGTGACAAACCGATGTCAAACATGACTTATGTCATTATTGTGAAAAGGAACCTAACCACAACCATTATTAAACTGCCTTCAATTTCAATTGTTTGTAGGAGATTTTTAGACAATAAAGGATATCATTATGAAACACTAAAGAAGCTGTTAGATTGCAGCAGAGCCTTGGAACAACAATGGTGCCGCGTGACTCTCTCACACACACACACACACACACACACACACACACACACACACACACACACACGAGCGCTGTCTGATACAAAGCTAGCCAGCTGTTCTGTGCCTAGTGCTTACTGCTTACCATACAGAAAGCCTGGCTTGGAACCGCCGTGGAACCATTGTCTTCTAAGTACTCCTCCCACAGGAAATGTTCTGGATTGGGGTGTCCTTGAACATAATCCAAAACACAATCCGATTAAAACCATGGTGAATCGAGCACGCACATGCACACACAAACAACTTCAAACTGGGACCATAAACAGCCGTGACAAACTAATTAAAAAGACAAATGAGCTTGAAAACTTCAAATGTGACACACACACAATCCCCGAGCTGACAAGGTAAAAATCTGCCTTTCTGCCCCAGAACAAGACAGTTAACCCACTGTTCCTAGGCCGTCATTGTAAATAAGAATTTGTTCTTAACTGATTTGCCTAGTTAAATAAAAGGTTATAAAAAATAAACATATCGCCTGGTTGCGGAGGGAAATTTTGTTTAGCTTGCGGAGATTGAGTTGTGGGAGGCTGCCATTAGTGAGTGATTAGTTCTACTGGCCACTGCCTCGATAGTGCCAAATACAGGAGAGAAAAACTAGATTCCATTCTAGTAAAACATCAAGAGAAAATGCATGGGTGCATCTCAATAGACTTAAAGTGGCCCCCTGCTCGCAATATGGCAGATGCATCTGCTACAAGGAATTTATAACACATTAAGACAAAATATGTTCTGTGCATAGAAGCAGCTGGAAGTCTGGTAGAAAATCTGTTGGTAAAGAGCCTACAGACGGTTCAATAGATAAAGGCAATGAGCACTTTCACCTTCGCAGACTCTCAGGGCAAGATATAACATAATATTAGTAAGTACACCTGTCTCTTCTTTGACTATAGGAATACGTTCCAGAGCTGCAGTAGTTCACCTGATCTAAGAACAACACTTGAGGAAGCATACTGTATATATGTCAGCAATGCTGAGTCCATACGAAGTTAAAGGGATTTGGTTTGAACACATTCACTTCATATTGATGTTTGATGCAATCAAAGAGAGTCAGACAACATTGGTGAAACTGAAGTTCACTGAATTTTTTTACATTTAGGGCAATACCAGAAAAAATACATTTTGTCCCAGATGCCATCATGTTGGTGTTCACAACTTCAGCCCTGGGAGGACTGCAAGTTGTTGTAACCCAGGCTTCGCGGGCTGCGGGCCGAATTTGGCATGAGTGTGGTTATATACACTGCTCAAAAAAATAAAGGGAACACTAAAATAACACATCCTAGATCTGAATGAATGAAATATTCTTATTAAATACTTTTTTCTTTACATAGTTGAATGTGCTGACAACAAAATCACACAAAAATGATAAATAGAAATCAAATTTATCAACCCATGGAGGTCTGGATTTGGAGTCACACTCAAAATTAAAGTGGAAAACCACACTACAGGCTGATCCAACTTTGATGTAACGTCCTTAAAACAAGTCAAAATGAGGCTCAGTAGTGTGTGTGGCCTCCACGTCCCTGTATGACCTCCCTACAACGCCTTGGCATGCTCCTGATGAGGTGGCGGATGGTCTCCTGAGGGATCTCCTCCCAGACCTGGACTAAAGCATCCGCCAACTCCTGGACAGTCTGTGGTTCAACGTGGCGTTGGTGGATGGAGCGAGACATGATGTCCCAGATGTGCTCAATTGGATTCAGGTCTGGGGAACGGGCCAGTCCATAGCATCAATGCCTTCCTCTTGCAGGAACTGCTGACACACTCCAGCCACATGAGGTCTAGCATTGTCTTGCATTAGGAGGAACCCAGGGCCAAGCACAGGGCGCCAGTGGCGAATTTGCCAATCTTGATGTTCTCTGGCAAATGCCAAACGTCCTGCACGGTGTTGGGCTGTAAGCACAACCCCCACCTGTGGACGTTGGGCCCTCATACCACCCTCATGGAGTTTGTTTCTGGCCGTTTGAGCAGACACATGCACATTTGTGGCCTGCTGGAGGTCATTTTGCAGGGCTCTGGCAGTGCTCCGCCTGCTCCTCTTTGCACAAAGGCGGAGGTAGCGGTCTTGCTGCTGGGTTGTTGCCCTCCTACGGCCTCCTCCACATCTCCTGATGTACTGGCCTGTCTCCTGGTAGCGCCTCCATGCTCTGGACACTACGCTGGCAGACACAGCAAACCTTTTTGCCACAGCTCGCATTGATGTGCCATCCTGGATGAGCTGCACTACCTGAGCCACTTGTGTGGGTTGTAGACTCCGTCTCATGCTACCACTAGAGTGAGAACACCGCCAGCATTCAAAAGTGACCAAAACATCAGCCAGGAAGCATAGGAACTGAGAAGTGGTCTGTGGTCACCACCTGCAGAACCATTCCTTTATTGGGGGTGTCTTGCTAATTGCCTATAATTTCCACCTTTTGTCTATTGCATTTGCATAACAGCATGTGAAATTTATTGTCAATCAGTGTTGCTTCCTAAGTGGACAGTTTGATTTCACAAAAGTGTGATTGACTTGGAGTTACATTGTGTTGTTTAAGTGTTCCCTTTATTTTTTTGAGCAGTGTATATATTAGTACCAGTCAAAAGTTTGGACACACCTACTCATTCAAGGGTTTTTCTTTATTTTTACTATTTTCTACATTGTAGAATAATAGTGAAGACATCAAAACTATGAAATAACACATATGGAATCATGTGGTTTCTAAAAAAAAAAGTGTTAAACAAATCTAAATATATTTTTGATCCTTCAAAGTAGCCACCCTTTGCACACTCTTGGCATTCTCTTAACCAGCTTCACTTGGAATGCTTTTCCAACAATCTTGAAGGAGTTCCCACATATGCTGAGCACTTGTTGGCTGCTTTTCCTTCACATTGCGGTCCAACTCATCCCAAACCATCTCAATTGGGTTGAGGTCGGGTGATTGTGGAGGCCAGGTCATCTGATGCAGTACTCCAACACTCTCCTTGGTCAAATAGCCCTTACACAGCCTGGAGGTGTATTGGGTCATTGTTCTGTTGACAAACAAATGATAGTCCCACTAAGCGCAAACCAGATGAGATGGCGTATCCGTGCAGAATGCTGTGGTAGCCATGCTGGTGAAGTGTGTCTTGAATTCTAAATAAATCACAGACAGTGTTGCCAGAAAAGCAATCCCACACCATCACACCACCTCCTCCATGCTTCACGGTGGGAACCACACATGCAGAGACCATCTGTTCCCCTACTCTGCGCCTCACAGACACAGCAGATGGAACCAAAAATCTCAAATTTGGACTCATCAAACCAAAAGACAGACCTCCACCGCTGTAATGTCCATTGCTCATGTTTCTTGGCCCAAGCAAGTCTCTTATTATTAGTGTCTTTCCAGGGAAAGGGGGATACCTAGTCAGTTGTACAACTGAATGCCTTCAACTGAAATGTGTCTTCCACATTTAACCCAACCCCTCTGAATCAGAGAGGTGCGGCGGGCTCTCTTAAAATCGACATCCACGTCTTCGGCGCCCGGGGAACAGTGGGTTAACTGCCTTGATCAGGGGCAGAACAGATTTTTACCTTGTCAGCCTAAACAATTTGAATTTCTAGCTTTAAGTCTTACAACTAGGTTCTAATTAGAAAGTAACTGGTTCTGCAAGTCTACCGCCCTCCCTTCACAAAGAAATGTTTGTTTTTTTTAACTATGAAAGTCTGTTAAGAACAAATTCTTATTTACAATGATGGCCTACTGGGGAACAGTGGGTTCCCTGCCTTGTTCAGGGGCAACGGCAGATTTTTACCTTGTCAGCTCAGGGATTCAATCCAGCAACCTTTCGGGTTACTGGCCCAACGCTCTATCTACCAAGCTACCTGCCACCCCAAGTAACCTAGTTAACTAGTCTCACTGACTTAATAGCTTATTTTTCTACTTCTGAGATGCTTGTCATAGGTTACTTTAACCTGTCCTGGGGAACCCAAGACTCAGTCGGTTTAAAGGATTTTTGTAATAACCTAAACCTCCCTCCATTGATTAACAAACCCACACAACCAAATCTAATTGACTATATCTTTACAAATACGCCAGAGAAATTTGTGGCTAGTGGTGTTTTCTTCCTGGATATTAGTGATCACTTTCTATTGTCTGCATTAGATATGTTTGGACTCCTAAGGCAAAACCATGCATTACTACAAGGAGAAATGTAAAACAAATTGTGAACAAGCTTTTTTACCATTGCGATCTTAATGGTATCTTAGATATACCGGATTCTGAAATGGCTCTAAATTCACTTTATTAATGTTTTAGACAACATTGCAGATGAGCATGGCTAAAAGTACTGACTCCGGCCGGGACTGGCAATCCTTCAGAGAATTGAGAAATCTGTGTAAAACTTCTTTGAAAAACTACATCTGATTATTATGTTAACACTCTAGCTGACTACAGGAAATACATATAAATTCTGGAAAACTGTGAAATCTTTAAAGGGTTGCACTTCCTCTACTCTTCCCTTACAAATTAATGTAGAGTCTGGCCCTATTACTGATAACATTGATAGCATTAATTAATTTAAAATCAACATTTTATTTCTGCAGGCTCTCTCTTGGAAAGAACTCAAAAACCTACACACTATAATAACGTACTGGATGTTCATGGGGGAATTGTACTGAATAATTTTGAAAATGTCCATCAGGGATTTTCCTTTTGGCAATTCACAGACAATTGAGTCCTTGATATGTTGTTGGCATTAGACATTAAGAAATCTACAGGGGCCGACCATTTGGACCCAGGTCTGCTCAAGTGTGCAGCATCCCTCATTGTTGGCTCAATAACCCACATCTTTAATTTAACATGTATATACTACCGTTCAAAAGTTTGGGGTCACTTAGAAATGTCCTTGTTTTCCATGAAATGAGTTGCAAAATGAATAGGAAATATAGTCAAGATGTTGACAAGGTTATAAATAATGATTTTTCATTTAAATAATAATTGCATCCTTCAAACTTTGCTTTCGTCAAAGAATCCTCAATTTGCAGCAATTACAGCCTTGCAGACTTTTGGCATTCTAGTTGTCAATTTGTTGAGGTAATCTGACGAGATTTCACCCCATGCTTCCTGAAGCACCTCCCACAAGTTGTATTGGCTTGATGGGCACTTTTTACGTACCATACGGTCAAGCTGCTCCCACAACAGCTCAATAGGGTTAAGATCCGGTGACTCTGCTAGCCACTCCATTATAGACAGAATACCAGCTGACTGCTTCTTCCCTAAATAGTTATTGCATAGTTTGGAGCTTTGCTTTGGGTCATTGTCCTGTTGTAGGAGGAAATTGGCTCCAATTCAGCACCGTCCACAGGGTATGTCATGGCGTTGCAAAATGGAGTGATGGCAGTCCTTCAAGATCCCTTTTACCCTGTACAAATCTATCATTTTACCACCACCAAAGCACCCCCAGACCATCACATTGCCTCCACCATGCTTGACAGATGGCTCCAGCATCTTCTCATTTTTTCTGCATCTCACGAATGTTCTTCTTTGTGTTCCGATCACCTCATACTTGGATTAGTTTGTCCATAACACTTTTTTCCAATCTTCCTCTGTCCAGTGTCTGTGTTCTTTTGCCCATCATAATCTTTCATTGGCCAGTCTGAGATATGGCTTTTTCTTTACAACTCTGCCTGGAAGGCCAGCATCCCAGAGTAGCCTCTTCACTGTTGAAGTTGAGACTGGTGTTTTGTGGGTACTATTTAATGAATCTGCCAGTTGAGGACATGTGAGGCGTCTGTTTCTCAGACTAGACACTCCAATGTACTTGTCCTCTTGCTCAGTTGTGCACCGAGGCCTCCCACTCCTCTTTCTATTCTGGTTAGAGACAGTTTGCACTATTCTGTGAAGGGAGTAGTACACAGCGTTGTACGAGATTCAGTTTATTGGCAATTTCGCGCATAGAATAGCCTTCAATTCTCAGAACAACAATACACTGACGTTTTTGTTTCTGGACATTTCGAGCCTGTCATCAAATCCACAAATGCTGATGTTCCAGATACTCAACTAGTCTAAAGGCCAGTTTTATTGCTTCTTTAAAATCAGCACAAGTTTCCAGCTGTGCTAACATAATTGCAAAAGGTTTTTCTAATGATCAAATAGTTAATCCAAGTTTATCATTTTAAAAAGGCTAACAACATGCCATTGGAACACGAGTGATAGTTGCTGATAATGGGCCTCTGTACACCTATGTAGATATTCCATAAAAACATGTACATCAGCCGTTTCCAGCTAGAATAGTCATTTACAACATTAACAATGTCTACACTGTATTCCTGATCACTTTGATGTTATTTTAAAAAAATGGAAAAAAAAAAAAAAAATAGTGCTTTTCTTTCAAAAACAAGGACATTTCTAAGTGACCCAAACTTTTGAACGGTAGTGTGTGTGTGATATATATAAATAAATATATTCCTAAAGTGAGGAAATCCGTGCATGTGCTGCCACTACATAAGGTAGTTGATTGTTGTGATGTTGACAACTATCGTTCCATATCAATCGTTTCTTGTTTAGTTACGATTTTTGAATCCTTGGTGAATGTGCAACTTTTTATTTTAAATTGTTTTTTAAAAATCTGTGAACTGTATTTTGAATGTATATCAATCAGGGTTTAGACCAGGGCACTGTACTATTACTGCAACACACACAAGTTATAAATGATATTGGCAATGCTTTGGATGCTAAAATGAAGAGTGACTGCCTATTTCTAGTTTTGTCAAAAGCTTTTGATACAGCTGATCATTCTCTTATAGAGTAAGTTGTCTGTGTTGGGCCTTGGTTCTGATGCCTGTTTATGGCTTCAGAATTATCTTAGTGACAGAACTTAGGCTATTATGATACAGGGTTAAATCCACATTTCTTCAAGTGCTTAAAGGGGTACCCCAGTGTTTGATATTTGGGCCGTTGTTGTTCACATTGTGTATAAATGACATTGGAAATACTGTTCACACCTGTAACATTCATCTCTACGCAGATGACAGTTATTTACTCCTGTGCCTCTTTAGTGCAGCAGGCCATTGGTGACCTTTAGCAGGATGTTGACTCAATCCAAAAATCACTTAATGATCTTAAATGAATGTTAACTGCAAATAAAACCAGGTTCTATGCGGTTCTCTAGGTCTCGTGATGTTGACCCTGAGGACTTGTGTGTTAGCACTTCAAATGGAGCAAGTTTCTCACTGTAAGTACTTGGGTATCTGGATTAATGACAAGTTGTCTTTTGAAACACACATTGAAAACTTGACAAAGAAGCTGAGATCTGATATACACCGCTCAAAAAAATAAAGGGAACACTTAAACAACACAATGTAACTCCAAGTCAATCACACTTCTGTGAAATCAAACTGTCCACTTAGGAAGCAACACTGATTGACAATAAATTTCACATGCTGTTGTGCAAATGGAATAGACAAAAGGTGGAAATTATAGGCAATTAGCAAGACACCCCTAATAAAGGAATGGTTCTGCAGGTGGTGACCACAGACCACTTCTCAGTTCCTATGCTTCCTGGCTGATGTTTTGGTCACTTTTGAATGCTGGCGGTGCTGAGCCAAGGACTATCGTGTCTGATAGGAGTTGAGAGAGCGAGAGAGAGAGAGCTAGCAAAAAGCGAGAGAGAGAGAAACCTTATTTCAAATGGTCAATTAATGCTCTCTGCACAAGACATGGATCAAATAGTTAAAATAATGTTTTACCCAACAGCTGTGGTAAACAGAAACTATAATCTCTGTCTCCCCCTCTCCTCCCATTCCCCCTCCTCTCTTCACCCCTCTTTCCCTCGCTCTCCCCATTCGCTGATCTGATGTATGATGACTGTGCTACAGGATCCATTTAACAGCACATCACCACGCTCGCTTTTAACTGGAAAAACACATGCCGTTTTGCAACAAAGGGGAATGTTAGCCGACTGGCACAACCAAGCAGCCTATTAGATTGTAGAACAGAAGAGGGAACGAGGGAGAAGAAAATGGAGACAGAAGAGAGAGAGAGCCTAGAGGGTTTTGATATCCTCTCAAATGCTTCAGACTTGGATTCCTCACATTTGTCATTTATCAAACACTCTTATCCAGAGCAAGTTACAGTTAGTGCTTTCATCTTACGATAGCTAGGTGGAACAACCACATATCACAGGAAATATGTAATTTATTGAGGAAAAGTGTATCAGCAAAGTCAGAGCTAGAAAGGAGCGGGTGGATTCAGGTGCTTTCAGAAGATGGGCAGGGTCTGCTGTCCTAGCTTCAGGGGGAAGCTGGTTTCACCATTGGGGTGCCAGGAGAGTGAAGAGTTCGGACTGGACTGAGCAGAAGCTGCCCTCCCATAGGGGTGGGAAGGTCAAGAGACCAAAGGTGGCAGAACGGAGTGCTCAGGTTGGGGTGTAGGGTTTGAGCATAGCCTTAAGGAAGGGAGGGCAGTTCCTCTTGCTGCTCTGTTGGCAAGTGCCATGTTCTAGTAGTGGATGTGAGCTTCAACTGGAAGCCAGAGGAGTAGGGTGACATGGGACAACTTGGGAATGTTGACCAGGCGGGCTGCAGCGTTCTGGTTAAGGTTCAGGGGTTTGATGGCACAAGCGGGGAGTCCAGCTAACAGCAATAATCCAGACCAAAGATGACAAGGACCTGCACTGCTTCCTGTGTGAGGTAAGGTTGTACTCAATGGATGGAGTAGAGCATGAACCAGCAGGAGTGAGTCACTGCTTTGATGTTTGCAGAGAACGACAGGGTGTTGTCCAGGGTCGCACAAAGGTTCTTTGCACTCTGGGAGAGCGACACTGTGGAGTTGTCAACCATGATGGAGAGGTCTTTGAGCGGGCAGGCCTTCCCCGGAAGGAAGAAAAGCTCCGTCTTGTTGAGGTTGAGCTTGAGGTGATGGGCCGACATCCAAGCTAAGATATCTGCAAGGCACACAGAGATGCGTGCGTCACCTGGTAGTCAGAAGGGGGGGGGAGTAGTTGAATGTCATCCACATAGCAATGATAGGAGAAACCATGTGAGGATATGACAGAGCCAAGTGACTTGGTGTAAAAAGAGAAGAGGAGAGGGTCTAGAACCGAGCACTAGGGGTACACCAGTAGTGAGAGTACGTGGTGCAGACACAGATCCTCTCCTCGTCACCTGGTAGGAGCGGCCTGCCAGGTAGAACGCAATCCAAGAGTGTGTAGAGTCTGAGTCGCCCAGCCCTGAGAGGGTGCAGAGATCTGATAGTTCACAGTGTCGAAGGCGGAGGATAGATCTTGCAGGATGAGAACAGAGGAAAGAGAGACAGCTTTGACAGTGCGGAGAGCCTCTGCGTTACAGAGAAGCAAAGTCTCGGTTGAGTGACCCGTCTTGAAGCCTGACTGGTTAGGGTCAAGAAGATCATTCTGAGAGAGATAACGAGAGAGTTGATCAGAGACAGCACACTCAAGTGTTTTGGAAAGAAAAGAAAGGGATACAGGTCTATAGTTTTTAACTTCAGATGAGTCGAGTGTTGGTTTCTTTTGGAGTCAGAGGGGACGCAGCCAGTGCTCAGGGATGAGTGCTAGCTGCGTCACCAGAGTCTCTGGGTTCGTGCCCAAGCTCTGTCGCAGCCGGCCGCAACCGGGAGGTCCGTGGGGCGACGCACAATTGGCATAGCGTCGTCCGGGTTAGGGAGGGTTTGGCCGGTAGGGATATCCTTGTCTCAGTATGTAAAAATGTATGTAATAAAACGTATGCACTCTACTGTAAGTCGCTCTGGATAAGAGCGTCTGCTAAATGACTAAAATGTCAAATGTAAATGGGGTCGAGCGGGCAGATTGTCGGGCAGCCAGACCTCACTAGCTGCAGGATTTAAAGAGGTCAAGGCATAGGGTAGTTCTGTGTGACTGGGACCAGTGGACTCAATAGGCTGAGTGAATGAAGAACAGATTTCGTCAACCTTCTTTTTAAAGTGGTTGACAAAGTCGCCCACAGAGAGGGAGAAGGGGGGGGGGGGGGGACTTAGGAGGGAGGAAAATTTGAAAAGAGATTCCTGGGGCTAGAGGCAGAAGCTTGAAATTTAGAGCGATAGAAAGTGGCTTTAGCAGCAGATACAGAGGAAGAGAAGGTAGAGAGGAGGAAGTGAATGAGAATTGGTCCTCCGGAAGTTAAGTTTTCCTCCATTTTCGCTCAGCTGCCCACAGCGCTGTTCTGTAAGCTCGCTATGAGTCACTCAGCCACGGAGCAGGAGGGGAGGGCCGAGCCATATGGATGCGGAAAGGGAGGTGAGTACGGTCGAACATAATCTAGAAGACAGGAGGAAGAAGGATTTAGCAGAAGAGAGAGAGGATAGGATAGAAGAGGAGAGAGTAGTGGGAGAGAGAGAGAGGATAGGATAGAAGAGGAGAGAGTAGTGGGAGAGAGAGAGAGAGAGTGAAGATTGCGACGGTGCATGTCCATCTGGGTAGGGGCTGAGTGGCTAGGATTGGAGGAGAGGGATACAGAAAAGTAAACCAAGTAGTGATCAGAGACCTGGAGGGGGGTTGCAGTGAGATTAGGGAGGCGTACAGCCTCTACTAAAGATGAGATCAATTGTTTTTCCTGACTTGTGAGTTGGAGGGGACTGGGACGTGTGTTCGTTATGCTTTGCAATACGCTTGTAAATGTTAATGTCGTAAACACAATAAGACATTAAAGCCACACAAAGTGAAATTCTAGACACCTCCTATACCTTTGTCCCATTTAACGTTACCCCGACAACTTTAACATATCATCGTAACTAGCTGCTGACTGCAGATGAGAAACTTTTAAATGATTGACAACATCTAGACTGACAGGAGAGCTGGTTTTATGTAAGTCTAGAGAAGAATGTGAAAATATGAGGCTGGGCTGTCGAAGCGGTCAACGGATCAAACCACTCCAAATCATAAGATTAAAGCAGAGCTCGGGTCTATGTAGCCCATGTACAGTAGCATCAACTGCAAAGGAAGTGAAGGTGAATGCTGACAGGTGCGGTAAATAACATAGGAGTTTCCTAAATGTAAACATTTTTGAATGTCAATTAAATGCTTTAAAATATAACTCATTGTGAAATAACTTAACATTACTAAGTTATGACCACGTTTATGTGCTGTAATGTAGTGTTCCATCATGCTATATCAACAAAAACAACACGTGTGAAGTAAATGACTAATGTTAAGATGTTTTATGCATTGAAGGGCATGTACAGTATACTATGTACTGTATTACTAAAGAACAGCTGTGATTAGGGGCGGAAGGTAGCCTAGTGGTTAGAGTGTTGGGCCAGTAACCGAAAGGCTGCTAGATCTAATCCCCGAGCTGACAAGGTAAAAATCTTTCGTTCTGCCCCTGAACAAGGCAGTTAACCCACTGTTCCTAGGCCGTCATTGTAAATAAGAATTTGTTCTTAACTGACTTGCCTAGTTAAATAAAGGTTAAACAAAAGAATAATTAAGTGCCTCATTTCAGGATCATGCACGTGTCATACATATAACGTATAACTTAAGCCTTGTTCACATTGGCAGTTTGAAGAGACTAAAATCAAATATTTTGGCATAAATCTGATTCGAATGTGTTTTTTTCCTGCAGTCTGAACAGCCAAAAAGCACATGGAATCAGATATTTTAAGACACATTTCAAACCACCTTCGTAGGTCGTTTGAAATCAGATACAAATCTGATTCATGGCCATGCAAGTTGTGTCTAAACGGTCAAATCTGATATTTTTGCCATTGTGGTTTGGCATTTCTTCTTGCTTGCTAGCTACTCTGTTAACAGTTTTGACAAGAACATGTGGGAGCTAACTATCTTGTTAATTGTCACAAACAAATGAGTGAATATGCTAGAAAGCTCAACAGCTAGTGGACTGCTGTGGCTAGCTAGCTAGTGGACTGCTGTGGCTAGCTAGCTAGTGGACTGCTGTGGCTAGCTAGCTAGTGGACTGCTGTGGCTAGCTAGCTAGTGGACTGCTGTGGCTAGCTAGCTAGTGGACTGCTGTGGCTAGCTAGCTAGTGGACTGCTGTGGCTAGCTAGCTAGTGGACTGCTGTGGCTAGCTAGCTGTGGCTAGCTAGCTAGTGGACTGCTGTGGCTAGCTAGCTAGTGGACTGCTGTGGCTGGCTAGCTAGAGGACTGCTGTGGCTGGCTAGCTAGAGGACTGCTGTGGCTGGCTAGCTAGAGGACTGCTGTGGCTGGCTAGCTAGTGGACTGCTGTGGCTAGCTAGCTGTGGCTAGCTAGCTAGTGGACTGCTGTGGCTAGCTAGCTAGTGGACTGCTGTGGCTAGCTAGCTAGTGGACTGCTGTGGCTAGCTAGCTAGAGGACTGCTGTGGCTGGCTAGCTAGAGGACTGCTGTGGCTGGCTAGCTAGAGGACTGCTGTGGCTGGCTAGCTAGAGGACTGCTGTGGCTGGCTAGCTAGTGGACTGCTGTGGCTAGCTAGCTGTGGCTAGCTAGCTAGTGGACTGCTGTGGCTAGCTAGCTAGTGGACTGCTGTGGCTAGCTAGCTAGTGGACTGCTGTGGCTAGCTAGCTAGTGGACTGCTGTGGCTAGCTAGCTAGTGGACTGCTGTGGCTAGCTAGCTAGTGGACTGCTGTGGCTAGCTAGCTAGTGGACTGCTGTGGCTAGCTAGCTAGTGGACTGCTGTGGCTAGCTAGCTAGTGGACTGCTGTGGCTAGCTAGCTAGTGGACTGCTGTGGCTGGCTAGCTAGTGGACTGCTGTGGCTGGCTAGCTAGAGGACTGCTGTGGCTGGCTAGCTAGAGGACTGCTGTGGCTGGCTAGCTAGAGGACTGCTGTGGCTGGCTAGCTAGAGGACTGCTGTGGCTGGCTAGCTAGTGGACTGCTGTGGCTGGCTAGCTAGTGGACTGCTGTGGCTGGCTAGCTAGTGGACTGCTGTGGCTGGCTAGCTAGTGGACTGCTGTGGCTGGCTAGCTAGTGGACTGCTGTGGCTGGCTAGCTAGTGGACTGCTGTGGCTGGCTAGCTAGTGGACTGCTGTGGCTGGCTAGCTAGTGGACTGCTGTGGCTGGCTAGCTAGTGGACTGCTGTGGCTGGCTAGCTAGTGGACTGCTGTGGCTGGCTAGCTAGTGGACTGCTGTGGCTGGCTAGCTAGTGGACTGCTGTGGCTGGCTAGCTAGTGGACTGCTGTGGCTGGCTAGCTAGTGGGCTGCTGTGGCTGGCTAGCTAGTGGGCTGCTGTGGCTGGCTAGCTAGTGGGCTGCTGTGGCTGGCTAGCTAGTGGGCTGCTGTGGCTGGCTAGCTAGTGGGCTGCTGTGGCTGGCTAGCTAGTGGGCTGCTGTGGCTGGCTAGCTAGTGGGCTGCTGTGGCTGGCTAGCTAGTGGGCTGCTGTGGCTAGCTAGCTAGTGGGCTGCTGTGGCTAGCTAGCTAGTGGGCTGCTGTGGCTAGCTAGCTAGTGGGCTGCTGTGGCTAGCTAGCTAGTGGGCTGCTGTGGCTAGCTAGCTAGTGGACTGCTGTGGCTAGCTAGCTAGAGGACTGCTGTGGCTAGCTAGCTAGTGGACTGCTGTGGCTGGCTAGCTAGTGGACTGCTGTGGCTAGCTAGCTAGTGGACTGCTGTGGCTGGCTAGCTAGTGGACTGCTGTGGCTGGCTAGCTAGTGGACTGCTGTGGCTGGCTAGCTAGTGGACTGCTGTGGCTGGCTAGCTAGTGGACTGCTGTGGCTGGCTAGCTAGTGGACTGCTGTGGCTGGCTAGCTAGTGGACTGCTGTGGCTGGCTAGCTAGTGGACTGCTGTGGCTGGCTAGCTAGTGGACTGCTGTGGCTGGCTAGCTAGTGGACTGCTGTGGCTGGCTAGCTAGTGGACTGCTGTGGCTGGCTAGCTAGTGGACTGCTGTGGCTGGCTAGCTAGTGGACTGCTGTGGCTGGCTAGCTAGTGGACTGCTGTGGCTGGCTAGCTAGTGGACTGCTGTGGCTGGCTAGCTAGTGGACTGCTGTGGCTGGCTAGCTAGTGGACTGCTGTGGCTGGCTAGCTAGTGGACTGCTGTGGCTGGCTAGCTAGTGGACTGCTGTGGCTTGTCAAAAAGGACTCATTTTGAAAGTTGGATCATCTTATCCTTTGAGGCTTTAAAAGTGTTCTTACCACTTTGATTTTGAAGATTCAAAACAACTGGGAAATGTCCATGGCAGGCATTATTGTCACCTTAGCTAAGGGCTGGGGCTGGAGAAATGTAACCCAGCGCTAAGGACTGACCATCCATGATATCAAATGTATAGTTTTAACCATGTTTTGAGCCTATAGTGTTTGTTTACATACATACATACTTTGGGTTCTGTTGGGGTACATCAGATGAAATAAGCTCATAAGAGATTTATAAGTAAAATTCTTCAAGAATCAATGGGCATATATAATTAAGTCCAAAAATGGATGCAGCAACTAAGAATTGTAGCTTTAAATAAGTAGGAGGTGGAATGGGACAATACCAGCAAATTAGAGGGGAAATGAAATTGATTACTCGAGTATTGACGTGGAAGATTACGAGAGTTATGATAATAAGTGCGGCAGGTAGCCTAGTGGTTAGAGAGCGTTGGACTAGTAACGAAATGTTGCAAAATCAAATCCCCGAGCTGACAAGGTAAAAATCTACCATTCTGCCCCTGAACAAGGCAGTTAAACCCACTGATCATAAGTCATTATTGAAAATAAAAATGTGTTCTAAACTGACTTGCCTAGTTAAATAAAAGGTAAAATAAATACAAATAGGCCTTTTTGACAGACATTAGCCACACAGCATCCAAAGTGACTTTCACACAACACATATATACAGTATTGTATCTACTGGGCAATCTACTCACCCTGAGGCGCAGTGAGAGGTCGTCCGTGGTCCTGGCACCAGCCCACTGGGTGGATGTGAGGGCTGCTGGCATCACACCTAAAACGCACATAACACTATAACTCTAAATGTGTTTATTATTGATTTTGAATTTAATGTAATATTGTTCTTGTCTATTACTGTACTTTGTCATGTATTTGTACGTTTTATGTGGACCCCAGGAAGAGTAGCTGATGGAGGTCCTAACAAAATAAACCAAACACACACCACTAAACCACAGCATACAGTACATTATCTTCCTACATAGACACACTTCCTCAACTAAACACACGTATTTCAGTCCTCCTGGGGTAGCACATAACAATAACCTCTACATGCAATTTGCAATTAAAATACACGGTTTGTGACCGGGAGAATATTGCAATAGGGCTCCGACGAGAGGTTCTGGGAATAGATTCTCAATCCTTGTAACCCGTGCGGCTATTAAATATTAGCGATAGCGATGTTTCTGTGCAACTTTGACGTTCTATTTTCTCCCAAGAATTGCCAAACAATTTGTATGTTGATGTAATGCCCATCGGTTATGAATGTTTCAACTTCTGTGTTGAGAAGTCGTATTTTTACAGTCGGTTCCTGATTTTAACCCCCTAGTCGATTGACGCACTGGTGCATAATAAAACAAATACAAATAAAAATCACCATCAAAATCTGTCAGTTTAAGCTAGAGATACGTTTAAAAAAAATGTTTTGCATTGGATGCGTCTAAATCCACCGCATCCGCACTTCTACAAAGGTGGTAGAGCGTTCACAGGGAAGTAGGGGTGCTGCAGCACCCCTTGAAAAAAAAAAAAAATCAGCTGTTTTTTTTGTAGAATTAATATTCTTTTAATAGTGCCCTGGGCCTTTACTAGTCCTGTATTAGAGGACCAATATAGCCGTCTGTAGCACGGGCTACACTGTGAGGGTGGAAAGACATGCATCTTTGTTCCAGCTAAACTTGAACAGGACAGTAGGCCTAACTACCTTTAAAAAGAGTGTTTAAAAAAAATATAAACGCTTTATCGTCACGAGATAGGTGCAGTGAAATGTGTTGTTCTCATAAAGATCTACGACAGCAGTATTAAACTGAAAGTTAAGGTAATTTCATCAAATTTGAGAGGCTCCCCATGCTTATTCAACATATTGGCTGCTACTTCCATCAATCCCATTTCAACAGTTTTCCTTCCTAACTGTTTTACATTCCCTGAGGTCAACCAGAAATGTTTCCTTGGCCAAATATTCCCAGATTTTCATATATAAAAAAGGCCACACGTGATGCCATACGTTTTTAATCATGTAGGCTACACTGTCCCGCAAAATCATCCTGTTGTCCCACATTTGGGTATTTTAAAATGTGGTCACTCTGTTTGACCTACAAACTATTATGACCACGCTATGGAAAGGGGAGACTCTCACGTTTTGCTCTATGACCCCAACAAGTGCCACTGGACTCGTCTGAAGGTAACCGATACCGGTTTAAAAAATGTATGAAGGTAGATTTGTGCCTACCCAAAAAAAGGGGTTCAATCCATTTCTCTGGGCAACAGTAACAAAGGCTAAATTCAATATTTTATCAAATACTTGTTTTATATTTTTTTATACCTAAAGGGGTCAAAACATTAAAAATCAAATAGCAGAATGATCCATAGTATGAAGTTCTTAAAACAATTCCATGTCAGCTTAGAAACCGCCCCTCCCCCAACGACTTAGACTTTGAATTAAAGAGCACAACTAACCATGAGCGTTTCTACCACCACAGAAACAGACCATGGGTCTGTTCTAAAGTGACTTCTCAGTTAACCCAGAGATAAAATCTTGCAAAATTTGAGTGGCCTGCACAGAGCAGTGCCATTGAGTGTTTGCTAACAGATCTCATGGTTTATTTTAAGGCTGTGTCTGATAACTTAGCTAGCTAACAGAAATTGGAAATGCAACACCACACCAACAACCGTCATGTTTCTCAATTTCAAAGGAAAGATTCCATTGGTCACGTGACTTGTATATGCTCTGTGATTGGACAATACAGAGCACAATGCTGTATGGGCTAAGTAGTTTGAACCACGCGACCAGCATGCTGTTGAAATTTGTATGCTAAAAATGAGTGGGTGTGTCAGTTCCGGAACCATAACTGCGAAAAGAGGGGCGGCCCATCTGAGGCCTATTTCACTTACTGTACAGGCCGGCTAGATTAACATCTACCTACATACACATGCAATCACACAACAAGTGCAATTCCATTAGATTTCTGTGTGCTTTGAAATGATACAGCAGCAGTGCGATTCTGCCGAATAGCCCAAACATGTGTTGCACAAAGTGAAGGCTTGCCTGACTGCTGTCCCTTGGGCCCTATAATTTGACCAAGAATCCCACAAATGCTCTTTGGTGAATGTAGCCGGAGTGGCTGAGAGAGTGAATCTGTGTGCGGGGAGTGTGTGTGTGAGAGAGAATAGTCAATCATGGGTTGCACAGAGTGAACGATTCCCCACTTTGCTGTCCCTTGGGCACTATAATTTCCCCAAGAATCCCATACATGATCTCTGGTGAGTGCAACGGACTGGCAGAGAGTGAATTTGTGCACGTGTGTGTGTACATGCAAGTGTGTTGTGCCTGTGTGTAAGTTAAACTGTGAGTGTAGGTGTACATGTGGGTGCATGTGAATGCAATGAGCTGTGGCAACCCATGCTTTCTGTGAGGCAAGGAGACTAGGATATACTCCTCTTGGAAAGTCTCAGTAAGACATGAAAAAAGGAGGGAAAAAGAACAAATAAAATAACCACTGCAAAATATCTCAGCCAGGCAGCTCTGAGAACAAAACAGAGAAGACTGTCAGTTCTCCTCTTCAACTATTACATCATATCTAGTTACACGACTTCTGTTTTTCTCCCACATCAAGCTTTCACTGGATTAATTGGGCCATCCGTCACATGGAATGTAAATCAAACTCCTCTTAACAATAAGCGGGTAAAGCATCACTGATGTCTGTACTCGAGAGACAGAGAGCGAGACAGAGAGCGAGACAGAGAGCGAGACAGAGAGCGAGACAGAGAGAGATGCAGAATTGAAGATCATACATGTACACACCCTTTACTGTTGATCTATACGTCAATCTTTATGTAACAAAGCTACGTATATGCACTGTGCACAAAATATTCCATGCTCTATGACAGACTGAACAGGTGAATCTACGTGAAAGCTAGGGTCCCTTATTGATGTCAGTTGTTAAATCTACTTAAAATCAGTGTAGATGAAGGGGAGGAGACAGGTTAAAGAAGGAATTTTAAGCCTTGAGACAACTGAGACATGGATTGTGTATGTGTGCCACTCAGAGGGTGAATGGGAAAGACAAAATATTTAAGTGCCTTTGAACAGAGTATGGTAGCAGGTGCCAGGCGCACCAGTTTGTCAAGAACTGCAACGCTGCTGGGTTTTCACGATCAACAGTTTCCCGTGTGTATCAAGAATGGTAGGCCGTCATTATAAATAAGAATTTGTTTTTAACTGGTTAAATAAAATAAAATGGTCCACGACCCAAAGGACATCCAACCAACTTGACAACTATGGGAAGCATTAGAGTCAACATGGGCCAGCATTCCTGTGGAACGATTGACACCTTGTAGAGTCCATGCTCCGATAATTTGAGGCTGTTCTGAGGGCAAAAGGGGGGGTGCAACTCAATATTAGGAAGGTGTTCTTAATGTTTTGTACACTCAGCATATATATATATATATATAATTGGAGTTGGAGTTACATTGTGTTGTTTAAGTGTTCCCTTTATTTTTTTGAGCAGTATATATATATATATATATATATATATATATATATACACACACTGCTCAAAAAAATAAAGGGAACACTTAAACACCACAATGTAACTCCAAGTCAATCACACTTCTGTGAAATCAAACTGTCCACTTAGGAAGCAACACTGATTGACAATAAATTTCACATGCTGTTGTGCAAATGGAATAGACAAAAGGTGGAAATTATAGGCAATTAGCAAGACACCCCCAAAAAAGGAGTGATTCTGCAGGTGGTGACCACAGACCACTTCTCAGTTCCTATGCTTCCTGGCTGATGTTTTGGTCACTTTTGAATGCTGGCGGTGCTACCACTCTAGTGGTAGCATGAGACGGAGTCTACAACCCACACAAGTGGCTCAGGTAGTGCAGTTCATCCAGGATGGCACATCAATGCAAACTGTGGCAAAAAGGTTTGCTGTGTCTGTCAGCGTAGTGTCCAGAGCATGCAGGCGCTACCAGGAGACAGGCCAGTACATCAGGAGACGTGGAGGAGGCCGTAGGAGGGCAACAACCCAGCAGCAGGACCGCTACCTCCGCCTTTGTGCAAGGAGGTGCACTGCCAGCGCCCTGCAAAATGACCTCCAGCAGGCCACAAATGTGCATGTGTCTGCTCAAACGGTCAGAAACAGACTCCATGAGGGTGGTATGAGGGCCCGACGTCCACAGGTGGGGGTTGTGCTTACAGCCCAACACCGTGCCGGACGTTTGGCATTTGCCAGAGAACACCAAGATTGGCAAATTCGCCACTGGTGCCCTGTGCTCTTCACAGATGAAAGCAGGTTCACACTGAGCACATGAGCACATGTGACAGACGTGACAGTCTGGAGACGCCGTGGAGAACGTTCTGCTGCCTGCAACATCCTCCAGCATGACCGGTTTGGCGATGGGTCAGTCATGGTGTGGGGTGGCATTTCTTTGTGGGGCCGCACAGCCCTCCATGTGCTCGACAGAGGTAGCCTGACTGCCATTAGGTACCGAGATGAGATCCTCAGACCCCTTGTGAGACCATATGCTGACACATGCACATTTGTGGCCTGCTGGAGGTCATTTTGCAGGGCTCTGCCAGTGCTCCTCCTGCTCCTCTTTGCACAAAGGCAGAGGTAGCGGTCCAGCTGCTGGGTTGTTGCCCTCCTACGGCCTCCTCCACGTCTCCTGATGTACTGGCCTGTCTCCTGGTAGCGCCTCCATGCTCTGGACACTACGCTGACAGACACAGCAAACCTTCTTGCCACAGCTCGCATTGATGTGCCATCCTGGATGAGCTGCACTACCTGAGCCACTTGTGTGGGTTGTAGACTCCGTCTCATGCTACCACTAGAGTGAGAGAACCGCCAGCATTCAAAAGTGACCAAAACATCAGCCAGGAAGCATAGGAACTGAGAAGTGGTCTGTGGTCACCACCTGCAGAACCATTCCTTTTTTGGGGGTGTCTTACTAATTGCCTATAATTTCCACCTTTTGTCTATTCCATTTGCACAACAGCATGTGAAATTTATTGTCAATCAGTGTTGCTTCCTAAGTGGACAGTTTGATTTCACAGAAGTGTGATTGACTTGGAGTTACATTGTGTTGTTTAAGTGTTCCCTTTATTTTTTTGAGCAGTGTATATATACACACACACACACACACACAATAGTACATCAGTTAGACTACACCTTAATGTTGTTTTTTATCAATTACTGACACTAAACATCAGTAAACATATGTTGATCGCATGTCTCATCTGGCTAGAACTTGATGAAAACACCTTCTCAACCTCAGTTTTGATTTCCACAACGGACTTAGTTTAACAGTCAAGGTAGAAACAAGGAAGCCAATATACAAAAGCTAGACACGTTTCAAACGGAGACAGAATTCATTCTTTTGTAGTTTTTTCCCCACACACGCACACAGTGTGGATATTTTATTTTCCAATTTCTCATCAATTTACAACTCACAAAAATCTAACTTCAAAAGAATGGAAAACAGTTTGAACTGAATGACGGGTGTCTCACCAGTAGTCGTAGGTGTCGTCCCAGTTGTCGAAGTGAACCAGGAAGCGATTGTCCACGATGTCGGCCACCGAGGCCACACACACCAGGCACGGGTTCTTCCTGTCCACTGCCTCCAGTTTCATGCCCACCTGAAACTTAGAGGTGCTCGTGGTCTGTGGACACACAGAGACACATCAGTAAGGGCTCAATTATTTGACTACGTAGAAATCATGCATTGATGTCAATCGAGGGTTTGAGTAAAAATTGAAATAGCATACACTGATTCTGCCCTAAAGGCTTGAGAGCACCAACTTTGAGCTTTAAGATAACATTTGATCATATCACATACACAGAGTGTACAAAACATTACGAACACCTGCTCTTTCTATGACACTGACTGATCAGGTGAATCCAGGTGAAAGCTAGGGTCCCTTATTGATGTCACTTGTTAAATCTACTTCAAATCAGTGTAGATGAAGGGGAGGAGACAGGTTAAAGAAGGAATTTTAAGCCTTGAGACAATTGAGACATTGATTGTGTATGTGTGCCACTCATAGGGTGAATAGGAAAGACAAAAGATTTAAGTGCCTTTGAACAGAGTATGGTAGTGGGTGCCAGGCGCACCAGTTTGTGTCAAGAACTGCAACGCTGCTGGATTTTTCACACTCAACAGTTTCCCGTGTGTATCAAGAATGGTCCACCACCCAAAGGACATCCAGCCAACTTGACACAACTGTGGGAAGCATTGGAGTCAACATGGGCCAACATCCCTGTAGAACGCTTTCGACCCCTTGTAGAGCTCATGCCCTGATTAATTGAGGATGGTCTGAAGGCAAAAGGTGGAGTACAACTCAATATTAGGAAGATGTTCTTAATGTTTTGAACACTCAGTGTATATTGTCCTATACACCAATCAATTCCCTTCATTAAAATCATACAGTACCTCTCAGTCAATCTGTATTTGAGCTTTTCCCAATGTAAAAACACGACAGGATGTAAAGCGGTGTTTCTTTGAAGCAATGTGGGGGGAGCTTTACAACAGCCACTGGGACACATTGTTCTGTTCTGCTGTGTGAATGAAGGTCAGCTTTTGGCCCCAGGCGTCCTTTCAGGAGAAAGAAGCACTAAGCTTATGACTCCCACAACCCGACCAAGCACTTACACTGTTATGGGATTTAAACAGATGCTGTGGTGCAGCTGGAGCATTGCAAGACTCCTGGTATTTATCCCAGTTAAACTCGACTTCGTTGTAGCCTGAAAAAAATGAAAAAAATAGTGCCGAAAAATAGGAAGGGGGGGAAAGAGAGAGAAAACAAATGCGATTAGGGTTGTGAAAAATATTGCTGTGCCAGGTACATTACATTATTCCCAACAGACTGCTGTGTATTAGCACTAAATGCTGATGGTGTGGAAATAAGATGAGGCCCTTGTAAGAGAAATGAACCATGCATAGTTTAAAGACCATTCTCCTGTTATGTGTTGAAGTCTATTCCGTTAGGATCAAACAAGCACAAGCTCTTACACAGAAGCAATACAATTATATCAAAACAGACAAAAGTGAACAGCTGAAGGGACCTTTCACACTACTGAGCCGAACTGAGCTAAGACAAACCAAGCTGTAATGAGCTGGCCTGGCTATGCATCCACCATAGTTGCTTGCCTTGAACCATGTTGACAAGGACCATGTGAAAATAATATATTGGTTTGGGTCAGCAGAATTAGTTACTGTGAAATGGGAAAAGAGAAAAAGGGTGTGCTGATCTGCTGTAGATCACCTTTTGGTGGGTGGAGCTTGTGTCCTGTCGACTCGCACCATCCGGCTGGCCTGATGTCGGCAGAGTCGGCGTTTAACCAGAAGTCATAGCATTCAGAGTAGCCGTCGATGTGGAGCCGCAATCGGTAGCCAATCACCTTTGAAAAACAAAATGCAGTATATATGTATGGATGTACATGCAGTCCCTCTCTCAAAACACCAATCCACAGCCCGTTCCGCTCCGTCTTCCCATGACTATTGCAGTAAGCTACTTGCAGGGCCTTGCGCTTAACAGTTGGTTTCTGTTCCACTGTGAATTATATATGAGACTTTCCATACAATTCGATTTTTGCTGATGGAAATACAACAGCGACAGCTCACGTAAATCTTGTACATTTGGAAAGTGGTCGATGTGATACGCAGATTCCAAGTGCTTAGGTAATGACTCGTGACAATTTCAACACAAAAGGGATGGCATAAAAAGCGAATTGACCACACAAAACTACCAAGGCCCTTGTCAGTAACAGTTATGGACGAGAATTTCCCCCACCCACAACAGTGTTGTCTGGTCTTCAAAATCACAGACCCAGTTAAAGTGTGTGACACGCCCAATGTGCAAGGAGAGCCCTTGGTGTGACACGCCCAATGTGCAAGGAGAGCCCTTGGTGTGACACGCCCAGTGTGCTAGGGTAGCCCTTGGTGTGACACGCCCAGTGTGCTAGGGTAGCCCTTGGTGTGACACGCCCAGTGTGCTAGGAGAGCCCTTGGTGTGACACGCCCAGTGTGCTAGGGTAGCCCTTGGTGTGACACGCCCAGTGTGCTAGGGTAGCCCTTGGTGTGACACGCCCAGTGTGCTAGGGGAGCCCTTGGTGTGACACGCCCAGTGTGCTAGGGGAGCCCTTGGTGTGACACGCCCAGTGTGCTAGGGGAGCCCTTGGTGTGACACGCCCAGTGTGCTAGGGGAGCCCTTGGTGTGACACGCCCAGTGTGCTAGGAGAGCCCTCCCTCTACGCTGCAGCTCACCTCTGCCACAGACAGGACGCAGAACATGGAGGGGTGGAGAGGGTCAATCCCCTCCAGCCTCATCCCAGCCTTGAAGCCATTTCTGCTCGGGGGGAACGACTGGGCCTGGGATGGGGGGGAGAGAGAGACGAAGATAAAGGGAGAGAGAGTGGGGGAGAGGAAGGAGAACATAAGAATGAGAAAGGGTGAGGGAGACAGCAATAGACATACAGAGAGAAAAGTAAATGAGAGGAAGGGAGAGAGAAAAAGTGAGAGACAATAAGGATAGAGAGTATAGGACAGAGCGGAGCTAGCAAAAAAGGAGATAACGAAACGACCAACAGGAGACCAGGAGAATAAACCCAAATGTTGATAAATAAAATATCCTCTCTAGAAAACCCAAACCTGTAGTAGGAAATATAACTCTAGAAAATCCAAACCTATACATTTCCTAGGAAACATAACATTATTGTGCTTGCATTTTCATGGAGGCTGGACCGCCACGCTCAAGTGTGTCGCGGCAGAGCAGTTGCCGTGGAAATGGGTGTTTGTGCCTCTGACGGAACAGATGTCCTGTCAAATCCCTTCATAGAAAAATTCATACAGTACGCTGTACCGAGTGTTTGTAGCAAAGGACTTAGTCCAGTGTAAATCATTGTTATGATGAGAGAAATGGGGCAGGGGGAGGCAACACTGAGGGGGGTCTTGATACTGTGACATTTAGGGGTCAAGTCTCAAATCCTTGCTTAATCCACACTGCGGTCTAATAGTTGTGCTGTGACCGTTCTCAAATTCACAGTCATTAGAAACAATGGGGACATCCTGGTGTCCACCACCACACACACGCGCTAGAGCACACACACAAACAGTGTGACTTTCATCTATTTTGCAGGCCCTTGTCGACCCATTAGAAATAAGTCCTGCAGAAAAGCAGTAGGAAAGGGTCTGTGATTTCTCTGCAGTTTTAGCACATGGTCCTCCCCCTCATTTGAAATCTGGCTTTGTGATCTACAACTCCAGCTACTGCGATAGGGAAACTATTTCATCAAGGACAACTGGTTGCAATTTACTTTGTTCTAAAATAAATAAAATAATTCAGATTAAATCACTTGGAGAAAATACACAACATGAACAAAAGTATGTGGACACCTGCTCAGCCAACATCTCAATTCAAAATCATGGGCATTAATATGGAGTTGGTCCCCCCTTTGCTGCTGTAACAGCCTCCACTCTTCTGGGAAGGCTTTCCACTAGATGTTGGAACATTGCTGCAGGGACTTGCTTCCATTCAGCCACAAGAGCATTAATGAGGTCGGGCACTGATGTTGGACGATTAGGCCTGACTCGCAGTCGGCGTTCCAATTCATCCCTAAGGTGTTCGATGGGTTTGAGGTCAGGGCTCTGTGCAGGCCACTCAAGTTTTTTCACACCGATCTCGACAAACCATTTCTTTATGGACCTCGCTTTGGGCACGGGAGCATTGTCATTCTGAAACAGCAAAGGGCCTTCCCCAAAGTATGTGGACACACCTTCAAAAAATGTGTTGTCACAATGTTGCAAGCACAGAATCGTCTAGAATGTAATTGAATGGTATAGCGTTAAGATTATCCTTCACTGGAACTAAGGGGTGTAGCCCAAAACCATGAAAAACAGACCCAGACCATTATTCGTCCTCCACCAAACTTTACAGTTGGCGCTATGCATTGGGGCAGGTAGCGTTCTCCTGGCATCCACCAAACGCAGATTTTTCTGTCAAACTGACAGATGGTGAAACGTTTCCTTCTGCTTCGGAGTCTCATGGCGGCAAGCTTTACACCACTCCAGCCGATGCTTGGCTGAATTTGGGCTTATGTTCGGCTGCTCTGCATCTTTTGAAGGGGTGTCCACATACATTTCTATAGTGTACCTTTGCATAGTCCCGTAAACTATATACTGTACAGTAGGTCCTTAACATCCTTCCTTTTAAATCAACAGACCATGTTTAACATCAATCAGCTGGCTTATGGCCTTTAAATGCAAATCATAGCTCTGGTGGCCTGTATTCTAGTTAAGTAAATTACATCTCGGACTGAAAACAGACAAACATGGGGAACTACCTGGACATTTTAATTTTCTGTTGTAAAATGTTCCGTTGTGCCCCAATGTATAGGGCTCTCATGTCAAGCTTTAGTAGTAGATAGACCTACTGATTGATGAAGGTGATGCTTACCTCAGTGAACAGTCTTAGGGGAACTGCTATGGCTTTCTCCTCTCCCAGGTACTGATCCCACGACCAGGCCTTCTTCTTACCAATCACTGCTACCACACCACAATCATCTGAGTTATATCTCTTCTTATGATACCACAAGCCAGATTCCAGGACACACATTAAACCTAGTCCTAGTCTAAAAACTTTGCTCAATGGAGAAACCCTGTGTGTAAATATACATCAGTACATATCAAATGATAATGGCTGGCATATGCTATCACTTTAAACATACTCTGTGCATTCATATCAATAACCAGTAGTATTTTAGTATTCAGTTATGATCCGATTGTGGTTATTAGCAGCATTTCCAGAGTTTACCTTGTGTGCTGGTCACTTTGTTCTTCATTTTTGCTGCGTCCTCTTTCGGTCGCTCCTGAAATGACACAGTTGTTACAGGTATAGAATCTTAATTTGATCACTGTCGTCTTAATTTGATCACTCGGTTGTCGCAGAGAATTTTCCTGCAGTGCAAAAAAATATTCTAAACTTTGTAATTTCCACTTAAAAAAGTGAGAAATGAATCCAAACTAAAAATGTATCAACCCCTACAAAAATGTCCATTAATTATAATCTACATAATAATTCACATTTCCTGTTGCTGCAGGATTATTTTCCTGCTGTGAGAAACTGGGAAAATTAAGATGGGACATCTATAGTTGCTGAAAGAAACTTGAGTAACACTTTACTTAAAAAGGCCCAGTGCAGTCAAAAACGTGATTGTCCTGTGATTAAAATAGTATTCAGACCCCTTGACTTTTTCCACATTTTGTTACGTTACAGCCTTATTCTAATTGAATAAATAGTTTTTTGCTAAATCATAAAAAATAAACTGAAATACACATTTACTTAAGTATTCAGAGCATTTACTCAGTACTTTGTTGAAGCACCTTTGGCAGCGATTACAGCATCGAGTCTCCTTGGGTATGACGCTACAAACTTGGCACACCTGTAAAATCGGGGAGTTTCTTCAGTTTTTTTTTTATTTGTAATATTTTCTACATTGTAGAATAATAATGAAGACATCAAAACTAACGAAATAACACCTATGGAATCATGTAGTAAACAAAAATAAATTGTTACACAAAACCAAATATATTTTATATTTGAGATTCTTCAAATAGCCACCCTTTGCCTTGACAGCTTTGCGCACTCTTGACATTTTTAATACATTTGCAAAAATGTCATTATGGGGTATTGTGTGTAGATTGATCATTTAAAAAAAAAATTAATCAATTTTAGAATAACAAAATGTGGAAAAAGTCAAGGGTTCTGAATACTTTCCCAATGCACTGTATTAATGTTGAATTGTAATGTTGAGTACATTGACCTCTGGTACCTTGGCATTAGGTTCCCAAAGTTGGGTTTGCATCTAAAAAGGTGAAAATAAATTATGCAGCTATTGAGGCTACCTGCCACTTATATAAGATTAGCTATGTTAATTTCAAAAAGAGACATGAATTTAGAACATAATTCTCCCGAGATGTCAATCACAATTTGAAATGTTGCAGGGTCGCCCCCATCCCTGCCTCCAAATGACTGAATTTTCTTCAGAGGTGGAGAAGAGTAGCTGAGGATGAGAAGAGCAGCTGCCAAAAATCTTCCTCATGCCAGGTGACAGAGGAAGAAGAATTTTCTTCAACTGCTTACAAAAGCAAGAGTTTTCACAGAGATAGCAAACACAGCTTTGTAGTTGGGCTGCGTTCCTCTGGCAATATAGCTAGAACTGGCTTGCTAGATAGATTATTTCTAGTTAAAAATAAATCACATTTTCCCTGCCTATGGACAGACCCCAAACAATGTACTGTAAGTTAGTATTTTGTACTCTTTTGCTAGCTAGTTCCTGGACATTAACCTCCACCTCTTCATCTTGTGTGAAATTGTTTCACTGACTGTCTCGGCATTATCCACAGGGTAACTGTCAACTTGAGTCTGAAAATGGACACTGGAGGTAAAGGAATCTGCGGTGTAAGTATCAATTTGATATTTATGAACATTTGTCATGACCTGATTAGGTCAGGCTACCTGATTTGGTCGGGGTGCATTGTAGCTAAGCCTTATCCTAACCTGGCACGTTAATGTGCCTAACCTGCTACGTTAATTCAATGTAGACAGAACCATTGCTAACGTTGGAGCCTGACCTCACTGGGTTGTCACACATTTACCCATAATTCTTCACCTTGTGTGGATTTTTTTTCTTCTTTTCCACAGACTCTTTCACATTATCCTAACTGTTTACTTGTTTAAATACCTTATTTTCAAATACAGATAAGCGCACAGAGGTAATTCGTACATTATATTTAGTTGTTCAGATGTGACCTTCCAGTGACTTTCGGAGCACACAAAGGGAAACAATACATTTGAGTCTTAATTGTTTGTTTTGTGTGCCTTTTATCTATTGCATTTGACATGCAATTAAAATTACATTTCTGGCACATATATCACCATATATTATGAACTATATATTACCAATATATATGAATAATAAATAAGTATTATTCATATGTACATGTTGACCATAAATATTCATGCATACTGTTAAATATATTTACAACAAATGCATGTAAATATATGAATAGCACATGTACGTAAAATGCATACTACCACACATGGACGAGTAAGATGTCAATTTTTTTTAAACATATTTAGAAATAGCCAAAATCAAATATGTAAATATATTTATGAAATATATCTGTGAGTAGTACATGTATTTAGATATATTTATTTCAAATATTAGTACATGCAGTTCAAGTGAGAAGTTTACATACAACTTAGCCAAATACATATAAACTCAGTTTATCACAATTCCTGACATTAAATCCTAGTCAAAATTCCCTGTCTTAGGATCGCCCCTTTATTTTAAGAATGTGAAATGTCAGAATAATAGTAGAGAGAATGATTGATTTCAGCTTTTATTTCTTTCATCACATTCCCAGTGGGTCAGAAGTTTATACACTTAATTAGTATTTGGTAGCATTGCCTTTAAATTGTTTAACTTGGGTAAAACGTTTTGGGTAGCCTTCCACAACAGGTTGGGTGAATTTTGGCCCATTCCTCCTGACAGAGATGGTGTACCTGAGTCAGGTTTGTAGGCCTCCTTGCTCGCATACGCTTTTTCAGTTCTGCCCACAAATTTTCTATAGGATTGAGGTCAGGGCTTAGTGATGGACACTCCAATACCTTGACTTTGTTGTCCTTAAGCCTTTTTGCCACAACTTTGAAAGTATGCTTGGGGTCATTGTCCATTTGGAAGACCCATTTGCGACCAAGCTTTAACTTCCTGACTGATGTCTTGAGATGTTGCTTCAATATATCCTCATAATTTTCCTACCATGATGCCATCTATTTTGTGAAGTTCACCAGTCCCTCGTGCAGAAAAGCACCCGCACAACATGATGCTGCCAGCCCCGTGCTTCACGGTTGGGATGGTGTTCTTTGGCTTGTAAGCCTCCCCCTTTTTCCTTCAAACATAATGATGGTCATTATGGCCAAACGGTTCTATTTTTATTTCATCAGACCAGAGGGCATTTCTCCAAAAAGTACGATCTTTGTCCCCCACGTGCAGTTGCAAACCGTAGTCTGTTTTTTTTAATGGCGGTTTTGGAGCAGTGGCTTCTTCCTTGCTGAGCGGCCTTTCAGGTTATGTCGATATAGGACTCGTTTTACTGTGGATATAGATACTTTTGCATCCGTTTCCTCCAGCATCTTCACAAGGTCCTTTGATGTTGTTCTGGGATTGATTTGCACTTTTCGCACCAAAGTACGTTCATCTCTAGGAGACAGACCGTGTCTCTTCCTGAGCGGTATGACGGATGCGTGGTCCCATGGTGTTTATACCTGCATACTATTGTTTGTACAGATGAACGTGGTACCATCAGGCTTTGGAAATTGCTCCCAAGCATGAACCAGACTTGAGGTCTACAATGTTTTTCCTGAGGTCTTGGCTGATATCCCCATGATGTCAAGCAAAGAGGCACTGAGTTTGAAGGTAGCCCTTGAAATACATCCACAGGTACACCTCCAATTGACTCAAATTATGTCGATTAGCCTATCAGAAGCTTCTAAAGCCATGACACCATTTTCTGGAATTTTCCAATCTGTTTAAAAGGCACAGTCAACTTAGTGTATGTAAACTTCTGACCCACTGGAATTGTAATAGTGAATTATAAATTTGTAAACAATTGTTGGAAAGTAGACATCCTAATCGACTTGCCAAAACTATAGTTTGTTAACAAGACTTTTGTGGAGTGTTTGAAAAAAAAGTTAATGACTCCAAACTAAGTGTATGTAAACTTCTGACTTCAACTGTATATGTATTTAAAATATATGTCAATATATCAGGCTTCTGTATGGGGTTAGGATATGATCAAGAGCTCAGGTTTGGTCGGTCCAGGCCTACTCACTCTTAGACAATATTCCTCCACCACGCCTTTGCTGGAACTCACACTCAGTTTTATTTTCTTCCTATCCTCTGCCTGCATCATTCGAGACAGGATCAATTCTACAACCAGAGAGGAAAAAAAGACACATGAAACACACACATAGGCCAACAGAATGCAAAATCAAATTGCCATTTAAAATTAATTAATCATTGCGTTAAGTTGAGACGTCTCAATTTATTCCTACATGTAATTTTCCTTCTGAACAGAGTGAATAAAAAGCCCCCACATTCCTTCTAGAAAAACATGAAAGCTCTCTGAAGTATCCCCCTTTCAAACAAAGCAGATTACATTCCTAGTCTTATGTGCACTTCAATTGTTCGCTTGAGACGTAAGCAGCTGGACCGCCTCATTGCCCGTGGTGGGAGACAGAGGCGGGATGTTCCCCCCCAAGTACAGTAACCCATGTGTATTGTATATAGAGGACATGAATGCATCTCTTTCCCTGGTACATTATGTAAATTGATGTCTGATGGAATTTGGATTGAGTTCCTGGTAAGAGATAAAGACTGCTTCCCATGAAAGTCAAATGAAGTGAAATGGGGTCTGTGGTAGAGGGGGTGGACGCCGCTGGAGGGGCCCGGATTGTCACGGAAAGGCAGTGAGAAGCAGCGACTGTGAGCCTTCCGAAGCAGATTAATGGACTGTACTTTAGTTACCCGGAAACAAAATGGATTCACTATATAACTGTAACACTTACTGCTCTAACACAAAATGGTCGCCCTCGGGCCTTGTTGCACTCTGACTAAAGATTAACTGTGTTGAAATATCATAAAGGAAATCTCAGGGCTACAGAGTAAATAATCACAGCCTAACCTTATCGCACCACAAAACGGACTGAAATCATAATTTTGACCATTGACCACTGCTACCCTACTGTTAAGTGAACTCTTCAGTGTGTCAGTGAACCTCCATAGTGACTCACCGTTTGGTATTTCCTCCTGCCCAGTCCTTCGGCCAATCAGGGACTCAGTCTCCCAGTATCCATTCCAATCACATTCTATGTCTTGAGCAGATCTATTCGAGGCCTAGCTATAGACAAAACAAATAAAATGAACAATGGTTCAAAATGACAGACAAACATGCCATAGTCAATAAATGCAAAGCATTTAACTTTGTTAACACAACAATTCATGTATGCATGTGCCATACTCTGAAAAGTTGAAATGAGATTCCTCTGTGTAAATAGCGTCCCCAAAACCACCCAGAGATTTAGTTTTACTAAAAGGTTTGTGGGAAAATAGGGTTTGTTTATAAATTACAGCTTAAATACTGCAATGAGGATTTGATTGAATGGCTCCCATATTCTCCATGGAAGGTTTCTTGGAGGTATGAAGGAGAGGCGGAGGGGAGCCAGTGCTCGAGGTCCCCTAGGGTGAGTGGAGGTGGGGCTGGTCTGACTGCAGTCTGCAGGCCCTCTGATTAACTGGGAGGAGTGGCTGCCAAGGCTCTGGGCATTAGGGATAGGCATTTGAAATTATTTCAGTATTATAAAAATATCAGATATGTGGATAGTCGAAATATGTGTTTTAAAAATACACGGGATGACCAAAATTATGTGGGCATCTGCTCATCGAACATCATATTCCAAAATCAGGGGCATTAATATGGAGTTAATGTAACAGCCTCCAGTCTTCTGGGAAGGCTTTCCACTAGATGTTGGAACATTGCTGAGGGGACAAGAGCATTAGTGAGGTCGGGCACTGATATTGGGCGATTAGGCCTGGCTCGCAGTCGGCGCTCCAATTCATCCCAAAGATGTTTTGATAGAGCCCTGACCTCAAAACCTCTCTGTGTTGACCAGTCAAGTTCTTCCACACCAATCTCAACTAGCCATTTCTGTATGGACCTTGCACGGGGGCATTGTCATGCTGAAAACAGGTAAGGGCCTTCCCTATACTGTTGCCATAAAGTTGGAAGCATAGAACCGTCTAGAATGTTGTATGCTGTAGCGTTTCCCTTCACTTGATCTAAGGGGCATCCACCAAAACCAGATTCTTCCATCCCTCCATAGAACACGTTTCCTCTGCTCCAAAGTCCAATGGCGGCAAGCTTTCACCCCTCCAGCCAACGCCTAGGAATTGCGTATGGTGATCTTAGGCTTGTGTGCAGCTGCTCAGCCATGGAAACCCATTTCATGAAGCTCCCGACAAACAGTTATTGTGCTGGCGTTGCCTCCAGAGGCAGTTTGGAACTCGGTAGTGAGTGCTGCACCCGGGGACAGATGATTTTTACGTGATTCAGCACTCGGCGGTCCCAATCTGTGAGCTTGTGTGGCCTACCATTTGTCAGCTGAGCCGTTGTTGCTCCTAGACATTTCCACAGTTGCCAATGTTTGTCTATGGAGCTTGCATGGCTGTGTGCTCGATTGTATACACCTGTCAGCAATGAGTGTGGCTTAAATAGCCGAATCCACTAATTTGAAGGGGTGCCCACATATATACTTGTGTGTATATATGTACACTACCGTTCAAAAGTTTGTGGTCACTTAGAAATGTCCTTGTTTTTGAAAGAAAAGCTATTTTTTTGTCCATTAAAATAACATCAAATCGATCAAAAATACAGTGTAGACATTGCTAATGTTGTAAATGACTATTGTAGCTGGAAACAGCAGATTTTTTTTATGGATTATCTACATAGGCGTACAGAGTCCCATTATAGCACAACTGAAAACTGTTCTGATTAAAGAAGCAATAAAAAAAACTGGCCTTATTTCGACTAGTTGAGTATCTGGAGCATCAGCATTTGTGGGTTTGATTACAGGCTCAAAATGGCCAGAAACAAAGACCATTCTTCTAAACTCGTCAGTTTATTTTTGTTCTGAGAAATGAAGGCTATTCCATGTGAGAAATTACCAAGAATCTGAAGATCTCGCAAAGTTTTCAATTGTGCTAACATGATTACAAAATTGTTTTTTAAATGATCAATTAGCCTTTTAAAATTATAAACTTGGATTAGCTAACACAACGTGCCATTGGAACACAGGAGTGATGGTTGCTGATAATGGTCCTCTGTACGCCTATGTAGATATTAAAAATATATATATATATATATATATATATTTTAAGTCTGCCATACAATAGTAATTTACAACATTAACAATGTCTACACAGTATTTCTGATCAACTGAATGTTATTTTAAAAGGGACCAAAAAATGTGCTTTTCTTTCAAAAACAAGGACATTTCTAAATGACCACAAACTTTTGAACGGTAGTGTATATGAAGCATCAATGGAGACTTGTGCTTGTGCACTGCACTGCTTGTTTCAGCAAAATGGTGGTGGAGGGGCGAGAGAGGAGCAGGAACCGGTGTGTGTGAGTGTGTGTGTGTGTGTGTTGTTCCAAACGGTTTGGTTACTTCTCTGCATCTTTCCGGGGTTAAGTTTAGGCATTAATTACGAATTAACTCTGAATGGTTATAGTAAGGGTTAAGGTTTGGGATAGGCTTAAGTCTTCCAAGTAATCGAATACTAAACATCCGTTTAGATATTGGAATAATCGCAGTGCATTCCTACTGGGCATGGGGTGGAGCTGTGTGTCCTAACCCTCCCCTCCCTCACTGGGCTCCATTGATCAAATTGTTTAATTTAACAGTGAAAGAGCCACCAGGAGGTTTTTGATCTTTATGGCGCACACACACAAGATAGCAAAGAAGACCAGGTTTGTGGGAGTAAAGACAAAGGGCTAAATCCTAACCTGTATGTGTGCATGTAAAGTACAGTAGGCCTAACTATCTCATGTAAATATTGCACTGATGCCAATGGTAACTGTGTAAAAGACTGATGATCTTTAGGATTCATCCCATTGATGCCACAGTATGTCCTCAGACCTACAGTAAATAACTACATTCAAGTGGTTGGTATGGGGAGGATGATATTGTGTGAGGCTGCCGATGTGCAACAATGTAAACAACAGTCTTAAATAAGCACACCAATAAAGCTGAAAAAAATAAATACAATTTTCCAGCGATCTCCACTGCAGTTATCCATGCAGTTATCCAAAAAGACAATTACGCCACAGCAAATACACACCGGGCCTTAGTAATGCAGCGTGAACTGTGTACCTGACAGAAATTAATAAAATTGTCAACAGATGAATGTTTCCACCATGACGCGATGAAAGAGACCCAGCGATTAGGGGAGCTAAACAATGGCCGCTACCATGGTGCGGATTATGGGGGAGCCCGTGGGGGGGGCTTTGGATGCTGGAATAATTTTGGAGTGGACGAACATGCCTACATTTTGAAGTAATTTATTTGAAAAATAAAATGAAAATATCATGAATGGTTGTGTTCATGACACATTAAAAGTTAACAAATGTTCCGTTTAAATTACATTTTTCATTTTTAGGCCCCATAAAAATGTTTCGTGCAAGATTACACCCCCCCCCCCCCCCCCACCGAGACCCCTTTTTCACGTTTGAAAATTGACCCTGCCCCCTTTTTATGATTGTTTATTGAGCCTATATTAAATAAAAGGCACCAAAATCTTGATTTTGTTTAATTTGAGAGACCTAGAAAAATGTTGGTCTTGAAGCTCATTATCTGTAAGTTTAACAAAACTCATGTCATCTTTTAGGCCATTTAATACTACAAAAAAAGTCTAGACCTTATTCCCCCAAATTTTATTTTGCTACCAAATGTATTATAATTTATATGAACCCTCATTTCATTACACATTTTCTCTTTTACAGAAAGTGAATAGATCAATTGATAGCAACAGAGACACAGTGTATAATATTACTTCAAGCAAATACTCCTAGACTTTAGAAGGTAGTAGCTCAGCTTTTGAATGTCAGACACAAATCAAAGATAGGTGCCACTCTAGCAGGTGGGGGAGTACAGTGAGCGAGTGACAACGGGTGCAGGGAGGGAGAGACAGCAACTAACCAAGCCGACTCGCACTATAGTAGACTAATAGCTGCCATAGCTAGGTTATTTATCATCCAATGATTACGTAGTACTTGTTTTGACTGCATCAAACCTGGAAAAGCTAGTTAAGATACCTGGCTAACATCGTTAGCTAACTAGGCTAATTGAGGCCGCATGCACTCTCATCCTACAGTTACAAATAACAACTTAATTCAGAATATTAAGTAGCTGCCTACCTGTTGAATCATGGTCGTTGTAGCCTATCCTTCTCCTTTAACTGTAAAATCTGTCATTTTAATTCCATCTTCCATTGATTAGATATCTCATAACTTCTGCCACACTGTCAATTTTAATTCCATCTTCCATTGATTAGATATCTCATAACTTCTGCCACACACGGAGGCTCTATGAGTGCAGTCTATTGCCGCTTTGATGACTTATGATTGGCCAACAACAATCTACGTGGCACGCTCCACTCTCTTTACTGTAAGCAGTCGCGTTCGGATCTGTACGGGCCCTTCCGGACAAGTCAGTTAAAATAACACAAACCCGAGACGAGTGGCAGATCCGACTATTCGGGTACAGGTGGGATCCGTGAAGGTCACAAATGAGCGCTGTTACACACGCATGCATAAATCTAATCAAGTTCATGGCAGGCCGTGCATAGGCAAATAACAGCATGCATCATTCTCCAGACAGGAAGGTGTGAGAGAATTTGAAAACAAATCAAATTTTGATGTGTCCATTTATTTTCCCTTTCGTACTTCAACTATTTGCACATGGTTACAACACTGTACCTACAGTCCCTTCGGAAAGTATTCAGAACCCTTGACTTTTTCCACATTACTGCCTTATTCTAAAATGGATGACTTTCTTTTATCCTAAGATATCTACCACACACACACACACAATACCCCATGATGAAAACAGGTTTTTAGAAAAGTTCACTAATTTATTTAAAAAAAACAGAAATACCATATTTACATAAGTATTCAGAGGCTTTACTATGAGACTCAAAATTGAGCTCAGGTGAATCCTGTTTCCATTGATAATCTTTGAGATGTTTCTACAACATGACTGGAGTTCACCTGTGGTAAATTCAATTGACTGGACATGATTTGGATAGGCACACACACCTGTCTATCTGAAAAGGTCCAACAGTTGACAGTGCATGTCAGAGCAAAAACTAAGCCATGAGGTCGAAGGAATTGTCCGTAGAGTTCTGAGACAGGATTGTGTCGAGGCACAGATCTGGGGAAGGGTACCAAAACATTTCTGCAGCATTGAAGGTTCCCAAGTACACAGTGCCCTCCATCATTCTTAAAATGGAAGAAGTTTGGAACCACCAAGACTCTTCCTGAGCAATCGGGGGAGAAGGGCCTTTGTCAGGGAGGTGACTAAGAACTCGATGGTCACTGACAGAGCTCCAGAGTTCCTCTGTGGAAATGGGAGAACTTTCCGGAAGGATAACCATCTCTGCAGCACTCCACCAATCAGGCATTAATGGTAGAGTGGCCAGACGGAAGACACTCCTCAGTAAAAGGTACATGACAGCCCGCTTGGAGTTTGCCAAAAGGCACCTAAAGGACTCTCAGACTATGAGAAACAAGATTCCCTGGTCTGATGAAACCAAGATTCAATTTTTTGGCCTGAATGCCAAGCGTCACGTCTGGAGGAAACCTGGCACCATCCCTACGGTGAAGCATGGTGGAGGCAGCATCATGCTGTGGGGGTGATTTTCAGCGGCAAGGACTGGGGACTAGTTAGGATAGAGGCAAAGATGAACGGAGTAAAGTACAGAGAGATCCTTGATGAAAACCTGCTCCAGAGCACTCAGAACCTCAGACTGGGACAAAAGGTCACCCTCCAACAGGACAATGACCCAAAGCACACAGTCAAGACAAAGCAGGTGTGGCTTCGGAGACAAGTCTCTGAATGTCCTTGTGTGGCCCAGCCAGATCCTGTACTTGAACCCAATTGAAAATCTCAAGAGTCCTGAAAATAGCGCTGTAGCAAAGCTCCCCATTCGACCTGACAGAGCTTGAGAGAAGAATGGGAGAAACTCCCCAAATACAGGCGTGCCAAGCTTGTAGCATCATACCAAAGAAGAATCAACGCTGATAAAGGTGTGTAACGGATGTGAAATGGCTAGCTAGTTAGCGGGTGCGCGCTAGTAGCATTTCAATCAGTTACGTCACTTGCTCTGAGACATTAAGTAGGGTTGCCCCTTGCTCTGCAAGGGCCGCGGCTTTTGTGGAGCGATGGGTAACGACGCTTCGTGGGTGTCAGTTGTTGATGTGTGCAGAGGGTCCATGGTTCGCGCCCGTGTCGGGGCGAGGGGACGACGTAAAAGTTATACTGTTACAGGTGCGTCAACAAAGTACTGAGTAAAGGGTCTGAATACTTATGTAAATGTCATATTTCTGTTTGTAATAAATTAGCAAACATTTCTAAAGACCTGTTTTTGCTTTGTCATTGTGGGGTAGTGTGTGTAGATTGAAGAGAAAACTTTTTTTTTTTATTACATTTTAGAATAATGCTGTAACCAAACAAAATGTGGAAAAGGTTAAGGGGTCTGAATATTTTCAAAGGCAAGATAGATAGATAGATACATAGATAGAGAAAGAGACAGAAGATGATATGGTACTCAGCTGCAGGACATTGTGCTTATGTACCCATTACGTGCTTTTAAAGTATAAGAGACTCATTATATGTTAAATTGAAAAAAATCAAACAGGTTTTTTTCTAGAACTGAAAGTGGTTGCCATTTTCTCGCCTCCACGGTAAATCAGTACAAGACATCTCCATCATGAGCCCGGCTCCTTTATGTCGCTTTTGAATGACAAGAAATTGAAAAATCTGACACAGAGGCACGCCTGTTTGTGTACACAATAACAGAGCTCGCTAAGAGAATCCAATAAACACTGCCATTCACATTATAATGGAGACTCCACAAACATGTTCAGTAGAGGGGAAAAAATGAAGAGAGAGAGATAGACAGCAGTGACATATGCTCATGGTTAACCAACACTTTCGGTGCATTCTTGGCAAAAGGAGGGAATTGAGTCGGTCCTTTCGCAACATTTTCACAACATTATGAACATTTTATGTTCTGCCTGTTAAAGCTAGAATCGTTAATTGCTACATACATTTGACTGATAAATTAATGATATAATTTATTTTGTTAGAATATAACTTGTAAATGTCTCATGTGCCTAGTTCGACGGTCGTAAACCATTTGTAAACAATGTAAATATAAACAAACACTGTGTAGCCTCAAAACATAATTAAACTATAAATTGTTATATCATGGATGGTCAGTCCTTGCGTCCATACCGTGGTCTATGAATTTGTAGCCAATACAAGCTTTTCACCCTACAGTTAAACTCTCCCTTTGTCAGAGCAGCTGGGCTCAGTCTCTCTCTATGTGCTCTAACAATGAAGAGCAAAACAAAAATCACTGTTCAACCGCCCGCGGGACAAAAAAAAAAAAAGACCAATTGTAATCTGTCCTAATCTGACTGTGATGGCCAAGGCCTCTGCATAGTCTGCCATCAGGATGACATATCTCTGAGACATCTATAATTCATCTGGGTTGTGACTACTGATACAGGTGGATCCCCAATTATCTCCTGTGCCACCTGAGAATACACCCACACCTGATAGTTTGGGGATTAACGCAACAGTTATAGAGAGATACACAACACTTGTTCTCTGTTCTATTATCTACCTGACTGAGAAGTGTCATCGCTGGCACATTAGAACCCAGGCTGAATTAAAATATACAGGTATTATTATGTGAAGTGTCAAATGGAGCCTGGTAAATACATATGCCTGAAGAAGAAAAAAAAAGGGACAAAAGTTCAAAGTCATTCATCAAAGCGAGGGAAGGGGAATTCATACACCTACCCATGTCTCATCATACTAGACAAAGGGGTTGCGTCAAACATTTTTTCAATAAACTCCTGTGGAAATTCCTCTAACTCACATCTTTTCCCCATTCAAAATGTAATTACTATCCATTTGCAATTAAAATAACAAAATGTCTAAAGCAGCGGAAGAAGACCAGAACAACCATTTTTCACTCGTTTTTATAGGATTAAAACACATATCTCCTATGGCTCCAACTACTCCATCCTTCATTTTTATATTTGAGGATTATCAGTAAACCCAGTTGTTTTTGTCTACGACAGTGTACAGACACTAACGCATGAGGGAACTTTGGCTAAGATTTTTGCAGCTTTAGTTCCAGCTATGTGGTATGTTAAGGGACCACACACTCCCCCCAACACAGCACGAGGTTTCACAAATTCACACATTTTTCCGTGACTTAGCAAACACCCATGTTGCTTCAACGCAACAAAAGGGGACAGAGGCTGGAGAGCATAGAGGGTAACGGTGAGTCGCAGGATGTTTATTACGCCCTGGGTGTTCACATTTCATATAAACAAGCTTAAAGGAAACGCAGCACACTGGGATTGGGAATTGCCTATCGGAAAAGCCAGGCAAGTGATGATTCGCACAACGACAAGTTGTGACAAAACGTGCCCAACTCTAATTGGGTTTCCAACAAAGAATGTTCTATTCAGTTGCAAAGGGAAAAAGGCAATTTGTTCTCAAAGCTAAACAATGCTTCCAGATTGCATGCTGGTGGCACTCTCAATATAACCCTCAAGTCTAGTAAAACAGCTCCTGAATCAAAGTATGCTTGATCAATAGGAAGTCTCTGAAGCTGGTGGGAAGAACATAACACGTACACATTAACATTCTATTGAAACGAGAGTTGTTTTTTTGAAGCAATCTGCTTTGTCATTACCACATAAGCTTATAGCACTCGAAGCACAGTAGAAATGAAGAAGTTGGGCTTAAAATGCCCTAGACTTACAACATCAACATTTGTCACCATGTTACCATATAGGCTGCGTCAAAGTGCATATATGATGAGAATAGATATTATATATGCACAATAACACTCAAGATTTGGCTCTCTCAGTACAATATAAATATGTTCAAAAGAATTATCCTGAAACCAGTTTGTTCTGTATGAAGACTACCTCATCTAACTTTCTTTGATGTCAAACCAGCCTTGACACTGACTAAGACACACCAGCAAAAACTCAATTCGATGTCAAGTCAAAATGAATAGGTCTGATATCTGACAAAGCATGGTATCCATGAATGAAAAACACATTCAATTCATATGCATCTTGTCTCTTTTATTCACCGAATTTCTGTGATATTTCCAATCATCAAGGTCTCAAAGCTTGAGACAAGAGAAGAGCTAGATTTTCAAGATTCCTACAACATGTCTGCGGTGAGATTGAATTGATCAATTGATATAACTTGACAACATCTGTTATCATTTTGCATATTGATAAACAACCATTAAGGCCATTACAACTGAAAGCCAGTCACTCTTAGATAATACCTTAGTGCTTTATTCAAAACCAGAGAATGTTTTTCTATTTCAGTTTTAAAATTACATTTCCAACTACAGTATATCTAGCTACCCGTTTCATTGAGCTAAAATATCACAGATTTAATGCAGGGATTTGACTGAAACGATAAACTTGTCACATAACTAGTAATGACTGGTTTTATAAGTGAAGGCTATATGCAGAATTCAAAAAGTGACAGTGTTTCTTTCCGATTGAGGCATGGACTTTCAAGTTGCTGAAATGGTAGGGTGCCCCCGATCTGTGACTTGCTTTCCTCCTATTAAAATCTAAAACAATGGACAACTTGCGCCATGTCAAAAATGTACAGAGTGTTTTGTCCCTTAAAAGTTGCAGCGTACTGCGACGCAGTTTGCATGGTGCCGAAGAATTGTATGGCACGTTATTTAAGTGTGAACCACTGGCAACTATTCATGCTAGTTAGTGCTAGTTTGACCACCAAAGGGCATCTTTGAAAAGAATTTGATAGCCTTCAATAATGGCTGTACTTGAGAATTTAAAAACTTTTTTTGTAAGAACATAGTATATGGGACTGATTTTTAAGAAATGTTGCTTAATCTGATTAATATTATGGTGTGTCTATTCCAAGAAAAACCCTCTGGGTTTCCATTAGGATGTAACGGAAAATATGGCGCTGTACAACGTGATGGTCGGGAGTAGACTACAGTACTTGGCTATTTAGCTAAAGAATCCCGTGTCGTGCGGGCACGCGGGAGACCGGGGTTCAATTCCCCGACGGGGAGGAAGGAGTAGGCTGTCCTTATAAATAAGAATATGTTCTTAACTGACTTGCCTAGTTAAATAAAGGTTACAGTAAGAGCATGACATTTTTACACCCTAATTGTAGTCTAACCAATACCCAAACGGAGATTAAATGATTTAAAAAATCTCATTGATTTCTCAAGGCCAGTCGCCATGCTTTGGCTATTGGACTCCCAATCACGTTTGGATGTGATACATATTAATACTTTTTGTGGTATTATTCGTTTGTCTTTTCTGGTGGATTAAACTGAAATTGCAACCAATGACAGCCGGTTGTGATACAGCCAACCAAACATAGAAATACATTCTCCCCCACCCTCCTTCTAGGCAAGTCTATTGTCCAGCTACCTGCTAATAGCCATGATGGCGCAGTACAACATGACCGTGTATGTTTGAAAGAGTATTTTCCAGTAAGAAACCGTTTGTTTCCCTTCATTGGATAACTTTGTCCCAATATTTCTGTAATTCAGTGATATTTATTTCCATAGTAATTCACTATGGATCCATATCTAAATAAACAATTATTTGTATCATTATTTTATTAACGAAAGCATAAAGATGCCATTATTAGTTACATTGTTTTAGTTTGAACGTGCAGACTGGCACTAAGAACAAAGGGAACGTTTCCCTAGTCAGCGCCATTATTAGTGCAATGCCACTTAAAGTTTTGCTCTGTGCTACACAGAGTGGTGGGCTAGGTCAGTCTTCTATGCTCGGCTCTGCGGCCCATCCCATGCCCCCTGCCCTCGTGCCTTGAACCTTGCTCGCTTTCAGTAGATACAGCTGGAGAACTGCAAGGCAATCCTATTGTGCGCCACTCGGAAGCCATGGCCAATACAAACTCAGCAAAAAAAGAAACATCCTCTCACTGTCAACTGCGCTTATTTTCAGCAAACTTAACATGTGTAAATATTTGTATGAACATAACAAGATTCAACAATATATACATAAAGTGAACAGGGTCTACAGACATGAGACTAACAGAAATGGAATGTGTTCCTGAACAAAGGGGGGGGATCAAAATCAAAAGTAACAGTCAGTATCTGGTGTGGCCATCAGCTGCATTAAGTACTGCAGTGCATCTCCTCCTCATGGACTGCACCAGATTTGCCAGTTCCTGCTGTGAGATGTTTCCCCACTCTTCCACCACGGCACATGCAAGTTACCAGACATTTCTGGGGGGGGGGGGGGGGGGCTAGTCCTCACCCTCCAATCCAACAGGTCCCAGACGTGAGACCCGGGCTCTTTGCTGGCCATGGCAGAACACTGACATTCCTGTCTTGCAGGAAATCATGCACAGAACAAGCAGTATGGCTGGTGGCATTGTCATGCTGGAGGGTCATATCAGGATGAGCCTGCAGGAAGGGTACCACATGAGGGAGGAGGATGTCTTCCCTGTAACGCACAGCGTTGAGATTGTCTGCAATGACAACAAGCTAACATGCTGACCAGACCGGACACGTCACGTGCGCGAGAGTCTCTAAATACATTTAGAAATCCATGTTATTCATACATTGCACCCACACTGCTCGAGCGCGCCAACAAGCGTCTGCGTTGCCAAGGCCAAAAATGGAAGTCATTCCAATTTCTGATGCCGATCGCACTGAAAGTCCTGCCTCTCCCATCTCCTCATTGGTTTATAGAAGCAGGTACCCACGGGCGATCTCCTCATTGGTTATACCCACGTGGGTGATTGAAAGACAAACTGTTTTGCCGGTAATCGTGGTAATACTATGAAAGTTTAGATGCCAATCACCATATAAGTTCAAAGATGAAAAAGCCTGGAAGGAGGAGAAATGACGAGAAACGAGTCGGTTGGCCGTTTTATGTGTGGATTAATTGGCGGCGTAGGAGCTTGTGCATTTCAGGTAAAATAACTCAATGTTTATTTCCCAGGACAAATTAGCTAGCAACAGCAAGCTAGCTAAATAGGACAAATTGGCTAGCAACAGCAAGCTAGCTAAATAGGACAAATTAGCTAGCAACAGCAAGCTAGCTAAATAGGACAAATTAGCTAGCAAGTGGAAGCTAACTAGCTAAATTGCCATACATGTTTAACCTGTTTGGGCTGCACGCTGAATATTGAAAAAACTGGAAAATGTGTGCACATTTTCAAACGGCCTCCTAAGAAACTTTTTATTTTCCAATATGCATATATTTACTACTGTTGGATAGATAACAGTCTGTAGTTTCTAAAAAGGTTTGAATTGTTTCTCTAAGTCGAACAGAAATATTTTTACAGCCATTTTCCCAGCCGAATTGAGTTTCCCAAAATGCGATGTGTCTCTTTAAGACCTTCTCTATAAAAGGCCATTTGACTTATGACCATAGGGACACGTCAGAGGCGTTCGCCAGACTGTAATGCGGAAGTGAGAATTGAAAGGAGTCGAATATCTCTTCCCTGGACTGAATAACAGAACTTCTTGTGAGACCTGCGCAGTTAAAATAAAAATCCGGGCGCGAAGGATAATTTGATCTCGGCTTCTGGAACAAGGTAGTTAACGTTGAATATGATGCCTGACTACGATATTATTTGCTACATGTCACAAAATCATCCTAAAGTGTGTTTTTTCAATATACTTTAATTATATTATTGCAATTTATTCTGGACTTTAGATGTGAAACGACGGAAGAATTTTTTGAAGAAACGCTTTCTGGCGCAGCAATGCTACCGTGCTAGCTAACCAAAGAGGGAAATCATTCGTTCTGGAACCCAACTAAAGACTCTACTGGACATTGGACCCCGTTACAACATTCTGATGGAGTACCAAGAAAGATAAGACCCAATTTGGGATGCTTTTTCATATATATGTCGAACTGTTGAATGCTAACTCTGCTAACTATGCTAGGCTAGCGCTTGACTAGAATCAATGCTGCCTTATGCTAGCTTATGATGTTAGCTAATATAACGATATATTGTGTTTTCGCTGTAAAACACTTCAAAAATCGGAAATGTTGTCTGTATTCACAAGATATCTGTCTTTCATTAGTTATCCACCATATGTTTTTCTGAAATGTTTTATGAGGTGTAATTAGTAGCCGACGTTGGTGTATGTATTTTCTCTGGCTACTCCCGGCTGGATTCAGACTGTAGCTATGTATTAGCATTTTTGGGTAGCATCAATGTAAAACTGATTTATAGCTAAAATATGCACTTTTTATGAACAAAACATAGATTTATTGTGTAACATGTTATATGACTGTCATCTGAGGTCGTTTTTTCTGGGCTCTTTAGGTTGGTTTTAGTTTATTTCGGTTGGTTGTGCATGCTACTTCAATCATAATTCATACTTCATAATCATAATTCATACGTGTCTGTCCACTTTTGTATTTGGTGGTGAGCTAACATAAATATATGTGGTGTTTTCTCTGTAAAACATTTAAAAAATCGGACATGTTGGCTGGATTGACAAGATGTTTATCTTTCAAATGCTGTATTGGACTTGTTAATGTGTAAAAGTTAAATATTTTAAAAAAATAGATTTTGAATTTCGCGCTCTGCAGGGGTGTCATTTTCGGTCCGAGGTCGGGCTTGCACCCCAAACAGGTTAATGCTTTTTGACCTGTCCCCAAATTAATGTCATTGGTTCAGAGTTTGATTTGATATTTTAACCTGCGTGTCGTGATCGCGTTTGGTGTAGGGTGACAAAGTAAGTGTATGCATGATAGTGCACAAGCGCAACCGGTTTGGGTTCCGTGTCAGTCCAATGATGCTGTGACACACCGCTCCAGACCATGACGGAGCCTCCACCTCCAAATCGATCCCGCTCCAGAGTACAGTTCTCAGTGTAATGCTCATTCCTTCAATAATAAACGCGAATCTCACCATCACCCCTGGTGAGACAAAACCGCGACTCGTCAGTGAAGAGCACTTTTTGCCAGTCCTGTCTGGTCCAGCGACGGTGGGTTTGTGCCCATAGGCGATGTTGTTTCCGGTGATGTCTGGTGAGGACCTGCCTTACAACAGGCCTACAAGCCCCAGTCCAGCCTCTCTCAGCCTATTGCAGACAGTCTGAGCACTGATGAAGGGATTGTGCGTTCCTGGTGTAACTCGGGCAGTTGTTGTTGCCATCCTGTACCTGTCCTGCAGGTGTGATGTTTGGATGTACCGATCCTGTGCAGGTGTTGTTACACCTGGTCTGCCACTGCGAGGACTATCAGCTGTCCATCCTGTCTCCCTGTAGTGCTGTCTTAGGCGTTTCTGTTAGTGTCTTAATGACCATTCCACAGGTGAATGTTCATTAATTGTTTATGGTTCATTGAACAAGCATGGGAAACAGTGTTTAAACCCTTTACAATGAAGATCGGTGACGTTATTTGGATTTTTACAAATTATCTTTGAAAGACAGGGTCCTGAAAAAGAGATGTTTCTTTTTTTGCTGAGTTTATTGTCCTGCTAATAACAGGGTTAATAATATATCTGTGAGAATAGGGGGGCTTTTATATAGTTCAAAATTAATAATAAATCACTGTTTCAAAAACAATATTTTTGGAGATAATTTCAATATCAAATAACGTAAAATTAGCGAGAAAAGGGCCATTCTTGAACATGGAGTGAGACATTGTCACTAATTTGTAAATAAAGCCAGTTTGTTATTTAGAATTATTTCTTTACGTTTTTAGAGGAAGAACCCAAAAACATTCAGTCATGTCATGGGTCTCCCAGTCGAGGCCGGCATGAGTATTGAACCAGCATCTGTAGCAACACAGCTTGACATGCTATGCAGTGTCTTAGACTGTGGCACCACTACAACTTGACCGGTCGGGAGTGGCTTACACTACTACAGTAAGAGCAAAATAAAATAAAAACCTTAGTATAACAGTTTTAGTAAATAATACTTAAGTCGTGCACAATTATCAGTTTCTATTTAGGTTTATGTCACCCAGTCATTGTCAGTTAGATACACAGTAGGACCCAAAAGCATAATCAGTGATCTAACTCCCCCTTGCGCTGGTCTGGAGCAATGAAGTGGTGACGCAGGGTACCGTACTAAACCACAAATTACCTCTAAGTCCCGCGGCATAGTCGCAAAACTTTTAGTGGAGCAAACGCTGTATGCAAAGAGTTACAAACCATTCAACATAGTTAAAAACAAACACAATAAAACTAAAACTATACACTTAAAACAGATAAGGTCACTGAAATGTTCCGCGTTGAGAGAAAGCCAAGCTAGTACAGCAATACTGAAGTTATTAAATGTTCTGCGTAGAGAGAAAGCCAAGCTAGTACTGCAATACTGAAGTAATTAAATTAAAACAATGATATTCATGATAGGAACCACTGTCATACTTAACGGGATAGATAAATTCACCCAAATAATCAATGCAAGTCTTACAACACATTATAACTGCATCGTAATGCATTTTACCTGCAGAATTTAAGAGAAGTGTAACCAGCATTGTTTTTGAATGCTTTGCAGTCAGTAGGATATTTAAAATGACGGTACAAAATGTCTCTCTTAAACCGGACTGTAGACTATACAATGTGCAAGCCAACTGTAGAGACGAATAGTTGACTTCTGATATCAAGTGTTCATGAAAATAGGTAAAATGAAGCTTCCAAATAACCCCTCATCCATCAGCAAGAAGCATTCACCATTCAGAAAGGAGAAAAAGTGTTCCCATCCAAGTTCAAAACCACTACAACAGATTACAAACTGACGCTTTACAGTTCGGGACAATGATATCAGGTCTACACCAAATCTCCTTATTATGTACGATGACATACTTGCTTCACTTGACAGCAGAAGCTAAATGTAAAAACTAAGGAATTACTTTACCAAGCCAGTGCAACATTCTCTATAATAGAGATATTGAAGGCACAGTGTAGATTAGAATACGGTTCCACACATGTTGTCAGTTAAGATATAATTTATTAAACTCAACCGAGGCAATAAAAGTCACAGTTTAGCCAATTTGTTATCGTTGAATAGGTTCTTCCACTGATACACATAAACTGAAGAGGCTTCTCAAGCCAAAACACTTTTTCATGTTTTATTTTTTTATCTGTGTGCTACAACAGGAAGTGTTGCGTGGCACCTATATTGCGGCGTGAAAAGCAGAAAGCATATGAACTACTTCCCGACACTGACATCAAAATAAACACCTCAACAATATAACCTTTAAATCTGGCTTTTTGACAATCACACAACAAGATACAAAAACAGTCACCTTCAAAGCAAATGGAAATTAAGTATTGAATAGAAATAATTGAATATATAACAGCAGAAAGTCCATGTTGCTGTGATGATATAGAACAGGGGTATTCAACTCTTAGCCTACGAGGTCCAGGCCCTGCTGGTTTTCTGGTCTACCTGATAATTAATTGCACCCACCTGAAGTTCCAGGTCAAAATCAGTCCTTGATTAGAGGAAAATGCAGTGGAACTGGCTTAGAGGTCCAGTTGAGTTTGAGGGCTCTATGAAATATTATACATTTGGGTCTGTTTTCTTAGAAATACGACTAACGAGTAGTGTTTTACTAAGTAATAATAATTGAATGACCAGAGAACTAAAGGAAAAGAATGGTTTGACAAAGCAACAATACATTGTTTAAGGCAGCCCCCGCGCCTCTCTGATTCAGAAGGGTTGGGTTAAATGGGTTAGACACACTGATTAGGTATCCATCCCCCTTATCCTTTTCCTTGTTTGTGAAAAAGGGGTGTGTCTTCTGGGGGTGTGTGCTGGGGGTGTGTCTGGTGCTATTTTAGTTTAAGCTTAGTATTCTTATTTTGTTACTTTAGTGAAGTTTGACTGTGGTAACATTTTACTGCATACAGTCATACAAACAAGCCCTTACATTCTTTACTCAACAGGTGTATTTTATTCCCAATTTACAATTTTTTTCAAGTAAATTATGAGCTTGCATCTACTTGTATCTAATCATTGAATAGGATAAGGTGTTGACAATTATTAGTAGGGGTAAGTGATTGTTAGAATGAATGTTGCAACTTTAAGCTTTAATCTCATTAAGAATCAGAATCATTAATATTATTAGATATTATTTTAGATTTCCTGGATAGTTTGTGTTACAGTGACATTTAGAAAACACTAAACAAGTTGCCATTTAGGCCTAAGGTTTTATAAACAAAATATGAGAAACTTTACAGGCTACACCCGGTCAGTTCAAATAAACAGAAAAACGGTTGTTGTTAAACAAAATGTTGAGGTGATCTAAATATTAGAGCCAAAAGCCCTCTATAAGGTGCCAAGATGAAACTGAAACTCCAGACAACTAGAAAACAACTTAACAGAGAAAACAGTTCTGAAGTCAAGGAAACAAAAACAATTAAATAACTAATTGCCATTGTTTACATGTCTCCTCGCACAAGGACGGATGTAACTCATCACGTAGCTACCAAAAACGCTAACGTGCAGAGGAAACATCTCCCAGAACACAGTCAGAAAATTATAGTTTCACTTAGCTTGACTGCCGTGCTACGCATTGTGTTTACACTATCTCGTATCACTTGTTTGGAAAATGTTTCAGCAATAAAATTGACGAATATATAGACAGAGTTGATTTGACTTAATTTAGTGGGTCAGTAGTTGACGGAAGGGGCATATTATATGTTCGTTTGCTTAATAGGAGAAAACATGAGAGATTAGCGCGAGAATAGCCATCTCAACACATCTGAAAACGATGGGAAAACCCGACACGCCATTCGAATAGTTTTCGTCCTACAAAATGCAGCTCTTCCATAGTGTGTGCTTGATCATATTTTAAAAACAAAGTACAGTAACCCAGCGGTTGAATGAAATTATGAATTCCTTACCAACACGGCTGTCGTTTTGCCCCTCAATGTTGTGACAGGAGGAATAGGGTTCTCTCGCTGCGGCTGTGCGCATGCTCTCGAACAGCCCTCTACTGGAAGAGTCAGAACTAAATAGTAGATGGCGATTGAACAGGTGTGAAATATGGTGGCGGGGCAAACGATAAGGAAAATGTAGGCTACAAGACAAGGATTGTATAACAGTCCATACTTTCTTGTATTTATAATTGGCCAATAATAATAAAAGATTAACCTACTGTCAATAAATCAATAAAAACTTGACAATTTAATGGAATAGAATTGAGTTTCATGTAAACCTGAAATCCCTAACGTTTTTGGCAGAGTGGTCTATACATTACACCCGAGTTAAGAATAGAATAGACAGAGTTAGAATAAACATAATTCCAAATAAACGGTGAGGAATTTCACGGAATTCCTATTACTCAAATTTTACTCCAATTTGTAAATCTGGCCTCTCTTCGGCTTCCTCTTATTTCAATTCAAACTTAAACTATTGAATCTATTCCTGGACACAAAGATGGGTTCATAAGAAGATAGAATGAGTTCATAAGGAGATATAATGGGTTCAAAAGATGATAGAATGGGTTCATAAGAAGATAGACTGGGTTCAAAAGATGATAGAATGGGTTCATAAGAAGATAGAATGGGTTCATAAGAAGATAGACTGGGTTCAAAAGATGATAGAATGGGTTCATAAGAAGATAGACTGGGTTCAAAAGATGATAGAATGGGTTCATAAGAAGATAGACTGGGTTCAAAAGATGATATAATGGGTTCATAAGAAGATAGAATGGGTTCATAAGAAGATAGAATGGGTTCATAAGAAGATAGACTGAGTTCAAAAGATGATAGACTGGGTTCATAAGAAGATAGAATGAGTTCATAAGGAGATAGAATGGGTTCATAAGAAGATAGAATGGGTTCATAAGAAGATATAATGGGTTCAAAAGATGATAGAATGGGTTCATAAGAAGATAGAATGGGTTCATAAAAAGATAGAATGGGTTCAAAAGATGATAGAATGGGTTCATAAGATGATAGAATGGGTTCATAAGGAAGAAGATAGAACGAGTTCATAAGAAGATAGAATGGGTTCATAAGAAGATAGAATGGGTTCATAAGAAGATAGAACGAGTTCATAAGAAGATAGAACGAGTTCATAAGAAGATAGAATGGGTTCATAAGAAGATAGAATGGGTTCATAAGAAGATAGAATGGGTTCATAAGAAGATATAATGGGTTCATAAGGAGATATAATGGGTTCATAAGAAGATAGAATGGGTTCATAAGAAGATAGAATGGGTTCATAAGGAAGAAGATAGAATGAGTTCATAAGATGATAGAAGGGGTTCATAAGAAGATAGAATGGGTTCATAAGAAGATAGAATGGGTTCATAAGGAAGAAGATAGAATAAGTTCATAAGAAGATAGAATGGGTTCATAAGATGATAGAATGGGTTCAAAAGATGATATAATGGGTTCATAAGAAGATAGAATGGGTTCATAAGAAGATAGAATGGGTTCATAAGAAGATAGACTGGGTTCATAAGAAGATAGACTGGGTTCATAAGAAGATAGAATGGGTTCATAAGGAAGAAGATAGAATGAGTTCATAAGATGATAGAATGGGTTCATAAGAAGATAGAATGGGTTCATAAGAAGATAGAATGGGTTCATAAGGAAGAAGATAGAATAAGTTCATAAGAAGATAGAATGGGTTCATAAGATGATAGAAGGGGTTCATAAGAAGATAGAATGGGTTCATAAGAAGATAGAATGGGTTCATAAGAAGATAGAATGGGTTCATAAGAAGATAGAATGGGTTCATAAGAAGATAGAATGGGTTCAAAAGATGATATAATGGGTTCATAAGGAGATATAATGGGTTCATAAGAAGATAGACTGGGTTCAAAAGATGATAGAATGGGTTCATAAGGAGATATAATGGGTTCAAAAGATGATAGACTGGGTTCAAAAGATGATAGAATGGGTTCAAAAGATGATAGAATGGGTTCATAAGATGATAGAATGGGTTCATAAGAAGATAGACTGGGTTCAAAAGATGATAGAATGGGTTCATAAGATGATAGAATGGGTTCATAAGAAGATAGACTGGGTTCAAAAGATGATAGAATGGGTTCATAAGATGATAGAATGGGTTCAAAAGATGATAGAATGGGTTCATAAGATGATAGAATGGGTTCATAAGAAGATAGACTGGGTTCAAAAGATGATAGAATGGGTTCATAAGAAGATAGAATGGGTCCATAAGGAGATAGAATGGGTTCATAAGGAAGAACATAGAATGGGTTCATAAGAAGGTAAGAAGGTAGGTTCATAAAAATATAGAATGGGCACATTTGCATATAATGACCTGTGGCTAGACTCCTGTTATGTTGTGAACTAGATAAGTCATGTAACCTGCATACAAAGACTGATGCAGTTAGTGTAAATTATATTTGTACAACTCTGCTTTTTCTATCTCCATACAAACACCCCAACAACATCCCTGATGTATTTCTGCCAGGTCGCATAAGTAATTCATGATCACTCTCCTTGTTCCGTTCATAAAGCAAGGGTTGCCCGGGTGACTGGCTGCGCCAATGCAGAGGCCTGAATAAGATATTATGCTACAGTTATTTTAAAGAAATAATGGAATTTTACATGTTTCTTATGTAACTCTCTATTGCAGCTTCTGGTTCTGCGCCCTTGTTGCCAATTTAAACAACGCTCGTCATCATGATCTATCACATGACTGACTGTTCCAATCAAGTCCAATTGAAGGCCCATGGAGCTGTCATTTAATGCCTTTTCCTTTCCTTCTAGTGGGCATTGGTGTAAAGTACTTTAGTACAAATACTTTAAAGTACTACTTAAGTTGTTTTTTGGGGTATCTGTACTTTACTTTACTATTTATATTTTTGACTACTTTTACTTTTACTTCACTACATTCCTAAAGAAAATAATACACTTTTTATTCCATAAATTTTTCCTGACACCCAAAAGTACTCGTTGCATTTTAAATTCCCAATCTGGCCCTCAAACCATCATGGTCACCTAATAATCCCCAGTTTACAATTGGCTCATTCATCCCCCTCCTCTCCCCTGTAACTATTCCCCAGGTCGTTGCTGCAAATGAGAACGTGTTCTCAGTCAACTTACCTGGTAAAATAACGGTAAAATAAATAAATAAATGAAAAATGCTTAGCAAAACAGGAAAATGGTCCAATTCACACACTAATCAAGAGAAAATCCCTGGTCATCTCCCTCAGACCACGATCATTGATGTTCTAGTTTTTCTATTTCTATTCTGTCGGCTCACACCTCAATGTTTATTACATCAGTGCCTCACCTTGCACCAGAGTTCCATGAATATTTCAATTTAGAGAAATCCAGAGAAAATAAGGAGTTCTCTAGTTACCACTGTTGGATAGATTTACTGCTGTCGCTCCTCTCTTGAGCTCACTTGAGGGGCGAGTACAAAGCCCAGTTAATTAAATCCACTAAACATCAATTTTGCACCATACTTAATTCTGTGCTCGCTCTAGGATCTATGGAGAAAGTCAGCCCACTCAGTGTTCGTTTTGTGGAATATAGCCAATTGCTTGGCCTTGCTTATCGAACAAATACATAGGTCATCAAAAAGAAAGGATGTTCACGTCATACAAATAAAGGCATTTTAATTAATTATATGAAGAGTGCCTTGGTCCTCCTTTCTTTTTGATGACCAATTCACCCCTTTTACCAAAGATCACCTTCTGTCTACCAAAATGTATTTTTGTGTACCTTAGTAGCGCTTCCCTTCCTCCTCTTTCTACTAGATACATAGGCCTACTGGTGTTCAACCATAGACCAAACAACTACTGCCAAGCAAGAGTAGGCTTAGAGATCAAGAAGTGTTCTAGCTTCATCTCTGAGAAAAACTGATAGTTTAGGTTACACATCGATTGTGGTATCTGCACTTAGCAAAATCTACTGATCCTCTCCCTCACAGGGAATAATGAATTATGCAAGGATGTTTTCCCAAGGATGTTTCCCCAAGGATGTTTCCCCAAGGGTGTTTCCCCAAGGGTGTTTCCCCAAGGATGTTTCCCCAAGGATGTTTCCCCAAGGGTGTTTCCCCAAGGATGTTTCCCCAAGGGTGTTTCCCCAAGGATGTTTCCCCAAGGATGTTTCCCCAAGGATGTTTCCCCAAGGATGTTTCCCCAAGGGTGTTTCCCCAAGGATGTTTCCCCAAGGGTGTTTCCCCAAGGATGTTTCCCCAAGGGTGTTTGCCCAAGGATGTTTCCCCAAGGGTGTTCCCCCAAGGGTGTTTCCCCAAGGATGTTTCCCCAAGGATATTGACACAGCCGGACCCTGTGGAGTTCACACTGGTAATGTATAAAAGGACAAAAGACATGTCTAGGATTCCCCCCAACTTTCCCAGTTGCTTTGAATGTTCAAAATCATAGTGTAAGTAGACTTCAAAGGATGATCCAACTTTCAAAACAAGTCATTTTTGGCGAACCACAACCGTAAACCAACATGCCAGCTGTTTACCTTGATAGCACACTCAGTAATTTGTTGTTTCAACGTAATTTGTCAACTTCTTGTGACATGGAATCTACGTGGAAAATACATTGGATTTGAAAAAATGTAATCACCATTAAACTGTTGTTTCGAGGGTGAAATTTCCACCGCAGGATTGTGTCACCATGGTAACCAATTTTCAACATCAGCAAACAAAATCTGTAGAATTTGTACCTTTGAAACAACGTCAGATCTTCAACGTAATATCCACTATAAGAAAATAAAACTATAGGCTGGGCATTACCTCCTACTAGAGAGGTGATCTTTCTACAGCTATCCCTTTGGTCTCACTGTCAATCACCACATTTTTATCTGCAGACTCAACAACCTTGGTTTCTCAAATGACTGCCTTGCCTGGTTCACCAACTACTTCTCAGATAGAGAACAGTGTGTCAAATCGGAGGGCCTCTTGTCCGGACCTCTGGCAGTCTCTATGGGAGTACAGGGTTCAATTCTTGGGCCGGCTCTTTTCTCTGTATACATCAATGATGTCGCTCTTGCTGCTGGTGATTCTCTGATCCACCTCTACGCAGACGACACCATTCTGTATACTTCTGGCCCTTCGTTGGACATTGTGTTAACTAACCTCCAGACGAGCTTCAATGCCATACAACTCTACTTCCGTGGCCTCCAACTGCTCTTAAATGCAAGTAAAACTAAATGCATGCTCTTCAACCGATCGCTGCCCGCCCGTTCAGCATCACTACTCTGGACGGTTCTGACTTAGAATATGTGGACAACTACAAATACCTAGGTGTCTGGTTAGACTGTAAACTCTCCTTCGAGACTCACATTAAGCATCTCCAATCCAAAATTAAATCTAGAATCGGCTTCCTATGTCGCAACAAAGCATCCTTCACTCATGCTGCCAAACATACCCTCGTAAAACTGACTATCCTACCGATGCTTGGCGATGTGACATCGCCTGCTTTGGCGATGTCATTTACAAAATAGCCTCCAACACTCTACTCAGCAAATTGGATGAGGTCTATCACAGTGCCATCCGTTCTGTCACCAAAGCCCCATATACTACCCACCACTGTGACCTGTATGCTCTCGTTGGCTGGCCCTCGCTTCATATTCATCGCCAAACCCACTGGCTCCAGGTCATCTATAAGTCAATGCTAGGTAAAGCCCCGCCATATCTCAGCTCACTGGTCACCATAGCAGCACCCACCCGTAGCACGTGCTCCAGCAGGTATATTTCACTGGTCACCCCCAAAGCCAATTCCTCTTTTGGCTGCCTTTCCTTCCAGTTCTCTGCTGCCAATGACTGGAACGAATTGAAAAAAATCACTGAAGCTGGAGACCCATATCTCCCTCACTAACTTTAAGCACCAACTGTCAGAGCAGCCCAGCCAACTACATCATCCCCATACTGTTGTTTATTTTTTTGCTTCTCTGCACCCCAGTATCTCTACTTGCACATTAATCTTCTGCACATCTATCACTCCAGTGTTTAATTGCTAAATTGTAATTATTTCGCCACTATGCCCCATTTATTGCCTTACCTCCCTTATCTTGCCTCATTTGCATACACTGTATATATACTTTTTTTTCTTTATTGTGTTATTGACTGAATGTTTGTTTATTCCATGTGTAACTCTGTGTTGTTGTTTGTGTCGCACTGCTTTGCTTTATCTTGGCCAGGTCGCAGTTGTAAATGAGAACTTGTTCTCAACTAGCCTACCTGGTTAAATAAAGGTGAAATAAAAAATGTTTTTAAAACATCCAGGGCTTTTAACCAAGCCCAGCGCTGCTTAGCTTTGATTTTTGCCACTGACTGTTATCAATGTGCTACAGTGAGAAGGATTGTTGAGAAATCTCCACTTCATAGATTCACTGTTGCTTTCGAAGTCATTTCAAAGGGTAGGTTTAACACAAGGGCTCCCAAACTTTTCCACTTAGTTCAGTTCTTTGCACCCCATCACTGTGAGGTGTGGTTTGTTTTGTGATACACTTATTTCGGGGCGCTGGTTTTCTCGTAATTTAAGCCTCCCGTCTATGATATTTTTTCCTGCATCACTAACGGCGCATTTTGGCTATTCCCTGCCTGTACTTTAGCCTATCGGATTTCCTGTTATCAACCTATTGCCTGATCTCCCGGACTACGTTACCAGCCTTTTTCCCTGCCTGTACTGTTACCTTTTTTGGACCCCCTGTGTATGACCTTCTGCCTGCCCTTGGACCCAGCTACCTGCCTCCTCCTGTGGTCCTTTGCAATAAACACCTGCTGCACCCTGCGCTTGAAAACAGCTTGTCTCCCCTCATGTTCATTACACTCTCTAACGTATGCAATGACAAACATGACAAGAGGAACTGAAGATGCACTACCCGATTTAGAAATTGCACCTTGTGCATTCTACTATTACAACTTTCAAGAGTCAGTTTAAAGCCGGACTGAGTTCCTTTAAAAATTTCATCAACAGCTATTGCTTAAACAAAAAAACAAACAGTCGATTGATATACCGATGCGTCAATCTAGTAAGTAACATGATAAAAAATACCCGTCAAAATCTGTAAAATAAAGATATCTGGTATTTTCATTCCATGTCATAGCTCTAATTTCCTTGGTAATTGAATGACCTCAAGCACAACATCCATAAACTATACACCTGGGCCCCTTTGTAAAAGTATCAGAGCGATGGAGTGTAATGAAGGTGGAGTGTTGGGTTTTCTGTCAGTCTGTCAGTGCAAAAGACACTGTTCTCTGCCAAGAGATCGCAGATCGACGCACTTTGGTCTGTCAAATGTGATTTTGTCTTTGTATGGGGTGACAGAGATAGATGGGGTGGGGTATGTACATGGGTCAAGTATCGTGACAAATCGTATTTTTTTTCTTCTACTGTAATTGCTCCATAAGCTGCAGCACGATGACGCAGTATTTGAATGAATCATCACTCATGGTAATTCTGTTGCCATCACTACTGTGCTCAGTGTAGGCCACAGACATATAAACACCAAACAAAATAACTGTGAAAATAACAGGGACACATTGTACTAAAAGCACAGTACTACATACTGTAGTGTAGTGAAGTCACTGCAGCAATTCACGGCAGTTAATAATTATCTAAATAAATATCATAGCATGAAATATTTTTTCTCAAAGGTAGATCGGAAAATACATGTGGATTTAGGACAAACAATGTAATACAATACAATAGAGTACTATAAAAGACATTGTCTGCATGGACGGCCCATGACAAATGTTTTCCGTGACCTTGAATAAAAGGCCAGGCACTTAGACCACAGTATGAAAACCCCTTCTGAATTGTATGTCTGGCATCCTTACTCACAATTAAGATTAGATCACATTATTGGTCAATTGCACACAAGGTCCAACTGAAATTTGACTTACACATACACATTACACAACCCAACCCCTCTGAAAGACACACATACAGGACATACACATACATATAGAGGTTTTGGAGAGGTGCGGGGGGCTGCCACACTGGGTGCCCGGGGAGCTGTTGTTGTGGGGGGTTAAGTGCCTTGCTCAAGGGCACAACGGTAGGCAATGGCATCTAGGATTTGATACCAACAACCCTCTGGTTGCCAGCTCACTTCCTGACATATTTTTCCTACAAACCTCCTGAACTTTCTGCTACAAAGCTCACCTTCCTTGCCCTTTGGAGCTTATTGAGGTCAACTATTGCCAAACAGAAAAGCCAACAATGGACCAGTAAAGGAAGAATTGCAATATACATTTGACCTTTTGCACACGCCTCGAGCCTGCCTGTGTCTGTGGACTTTAAAACTACAGCGAAATATGAGCCCTTGTAATCTTGTAAACTATTTGGGTCAAATGATAGGAAAAGGCTATACAGACACTCCTGAACTGCAAACCAATACTTCATTTCAGAGTTGGTGAAAATTAGGTTAGGGTCAAGGGTTTGGTTAAGGTAAGGGTCCATTTACGGTTTTGGTTAGGCATTTTGCAGGTCAGCAGTGTCGTTATAGCCTCTCCTCAACTAGGGCTCCCGTGTGGCACAGCAGTGTAAGGCACTGCATCTCAGTGCAGTCCCTGGTTCGATTCCAGGCTGTATCACATCCGGCTGTGATTGGGAGTCTCATAGGGCGGCGCATAATTGGCCCATCGTCATCCGGGTTTGGCTGGTGTAGGCCGTCATTGTAAATAAATAAAATAATACCAAGAAGGGCCAAAACCTGTCAAGCAGTTGGCACTGCTGTAACCTCTTTTGACCACTTGTTGGTGCCAAGGCCCCAGGATTGCGGTCTGGAAGCACCATTTCGACTGTGCCCAGTGGACAGCTTCGGTATTGCAGTTTGACTGAAATCTGTCCCAGAAAGAACATCATTGAATTATTCAAATAATTGTTGCTGAGGCCGATTATTTTTCCATCACTCACAGCCGAAGATATTAACATTTTATATTCATGCTCTAACGTCATGATAGGAAGTGCTGGTTGGTTTATTTAGCTGTCTGGTTGGTTTAATTCCCCGCAGCATGTTTGCACGATACTGCTGTCTGTCCTGTGCACACTGAATGCTAGCAAGCATGTGTAGTAATCCCAGTAAAACCGTATATACAGTAGAAAGATGGCAGCTACCACGAAACGTATGCAAATTTGAGTACATTAGCCCTGAAAACAACGGGCATCCATCTTGGACACTGTCTCCAGTTCATATATACCTCAATGGTTGGTGTTCCAATAATGCTTCTCTGCTCTGGTTGTTAGCTTGATCAGAGGTGAGAAAGTTATTGGCTGTGCTTACAATAAGCCAACACAAGGTTGAGGAAGGCAAACCAATGACACCACAGGAAGTAGAATCAGATTTTTTACATCTCTGTGTCCAGTATGAAGGAAGTAGGTAGTTTCCTTCATACTGGACACAGACATAAAAATGGTATGCTCGAGTTCATCTGACACTGGGGAAGTAGATAAAGGGCCTCATTGCTAAAATCCCAAAGTATCCCTTTAATCAAAATGGTCAATAATGAATTAAAATGGTATCTAGGAACTGAAACACATAATGTAGAATCAGATTATAAGACAGAGTCCCATGGCAACATGCTTATTCACAAACAATCTGACACAACACAGTCAAATCATGTATACTGTATGTCCCTCAACTCAACTCTGGACCTATCACAAACCTAATTACTACAAAACCTATTTTACTGTGACAAAATATTGGACATCCAATGTTGGACAACCCAGTGTCAGACAGCCTACTAAGGATGATTAATCACCAGGAGATGGCAGTATGTACACTGGTAACATTCACCATGATACTGGTTTGCATCTATTCAAATATAGCCCTGTATTGTTACAGGCAGCATTATTAATGATTTATGAACTTTTAATTGCATGTGTTTGTGTAATTCCATTCTAGACATTAAAATGAGCCTTTTCTCCCAATTTCTCTCCACCAGCCTCCACTAGTTTGGCTGGCCAATCAGAGACGAAGGGTGATCAACCAAGCAAACACCAAACGTGAAGACCCAGGCACATTAAACCAAGCAAACACCAAACGTGAAGACCCAGGCACATTAAACCAAGCAAACACCAAACGTGAAGACCCAGGCACATTAAACCAAGCAAACACCAAACGTGAAGACCCAGGCACATTAAACCAAGCAATAATTTCATGAAAAAACAATCCATCAAATTATGAGGTAGAACTATAAATCCGTTTGAATGTTGACAGAAAGATACAATAAAGAAAACAATGCATTGTTTGCTGTCCATATGACAGTGGGAATCCTTGCCCCAAACACTGTTGTTCCTCAAACACAATAAACAAGTGCCCAAGAAACATATTCATTCAGTCCGAAACGTTATATTGGACTGACAACCAAATATTACCTTGCCGCTAAGATTTAGTGATACAGCAAAAACAGCCTAGCCTATGAGCATGTTAAATGATCCATGAGTGTTTCAGATGCCTTTATCACCATGCTGTTGCTTTGGGACAATAATTACCTTTCATTTTCAAGCCGATAAAATTAGATCAGACTAGGGATGCATCACAAATGGCACCCTATTCACTTTATAGAGCCCTGGTCAAACGTAGTGCACTATATAGGGAATAGGGTGCCATTGGGGACGTAACTAGTTATGCTGTTGTCCCTCTGCCTATGCTGCCATAGGTTTAATTTCCTCTGACTGATATGGTCCCTTTACAACTTTTACTGCCGCTTTTATGACCCGTCGTGAAACTGGTTTCAACTGTCAGATAAAACAACTGCATTGGAAGGTGTAATTTACAGTAAGAAGTTGTTTGAAAAGAAATAGTGGGAGAGAGCGGACTGTCTTTGAAAGTGTACAAATCTTGTAAAGTGTTATTTATGTGACTTTCAGGTAATTTACACCTAGGCCTATACTTCACAGATCATTTGTTTCTACTATCCTTAAAATACAAAAAAATACTGTAAATTGCTTCTTCTGTCAGTGTTCACCTATAATATATTATTTCCCTGTCAACCATCACCTATAGTGCCATTGAACACGTAGTACACTCTACACCACCTAAGCTTAGTACGATGTATAGATGTCATAAGACCTGATTTTACTGTCGGTCCATTCCTCGTATAAGGCACGTGTGTGTTAATCATGTCACATGAACTGGATTTGAACCTTTTATTTAAAGCTTATTTTATCAAACTGTCTCCTTTTTCTTTTTACGCCAGATAAGATGGTCCAGCACCATCCTCGGATAATTGTTTTTATTTTTAACATTTCTGTAAAAAAAATGTAAAGATTCAAATCCAAGTCATGTGACATGATTAACCAAAACAGCACCCTATGAGTCATACATGCATATCCTAGGGTTTAACCTTACTCCTTTAATTGCCAGTAAATACTGTATATGTCATAGACCTAAATAAGGAAATACCTCACCTAGAGATTAGATTGAAATACTGTACGAGTCAAACGTTTGGACACAGCTACTCATTCAAGGGTTGTCAGGACCCGGTGTGAGAAACAGTCACTAATAGTCAGCAGAACTCAGAAAATGAGGCAGACTCAGCAGTACTAGAGATGGTGGTTTAATAAAAGAACAAGATCTTCAGGCAAAGAATATAAATCCACAATGTCCAAAATAAAGCCAAGAGGCAAAAAATGGATATCCTCCAAAATACAAAGAAACTCCACAAAGTGGTAAAAACAGCAGGGAAAAAACAAACATCAAAAGTCTAATCAAAAATACACAAGAACTAAACCAGAGAACCTCTGGAAAATCCAATAAGAGAAATATATGTTCACAACAAGGCTGGTGCTGGGTGCTAACAGACAAACACTGAGCAAAGAACTGAGGAACACACAGGGTTTAAATACCAACACGGGAACGACACACAGGTGCAAATAATAATTAGAGCAAGGAAAAAACAAAAGGTTCAAAAAAGGTGCAATGGGGACATCTAGTGACCAAAACCTGAACAATCCTGGCCAAATCCTGACAAGGGTTATTCTTTATTTGTAATTTTTCTACATTGTAGAATAATAGTGAAGACATCAAAACTATGAAATAACACATATGGAATCATGTAGCCACCCTTTGCCTTGATGACAGCTTCGCACAATCTTAGCATTCTCTCAATCAGCTTCACCTGGAATACTTTTCCAACAGTTTTGAAGGAGTTCCCGCATATGCTGAGCACTTGTTGGCTGCTTTTCCTTCACTTTGCGGTCCAACTAATTTCAAACCATCTCAATTGGGTTGACGTCGGTTGATTGTGGAGGCCAGGTCATCTGATGCAGCACTCCATCACTCTCCTTCTTGGTCAGATAGCCCTTACACAGCCTGGAGGTGTGTTGGGTCATTGTCCTGTTAAAAAACAAATGATAGTCCTGCTAAGCGCAAACCAGATGGGATGGCGTATCGCTGCAGACTAGCCTAGTTAAATAAAGGTTAAATAAATAAATAAAAATAATGCTGTGGTAGCCATGCTGGTTAAGTGTGCCTTGAATTCTAAATAAATCCCTGACTGTGTCACCAGCAAAGCACCATCACACCTCCTCCTCCAGGCTTCACGGTGAGAAACACACATGCGGAGATCATCCGCTCATCTACTCTGCGTCTCACAAAAATACGGCGGTTGGAACCAAGAATCTCAAATTTGGACTCATCAGACCAAAGGACAGATTTCCACCGGTCTAATGTCCATTTATTGTGTTTTTTTGCCCAAGCAAGTCTCTTATTATTATTGGTGTCCTTTAGTTGTGGTTTCTTTGCAGCAATTCGACCATGAAGGCTTAATTCACACAGTCTCCTGAACAGTTGATGTCCGTTAGTTGAACTCTGTGAATCATTTATTGGGGTGCAATTTCTGAGGCTGGTAACTCTAATGAACTTATCGTCTGCAGCAGAGGTAACTCTGGGTCTTCCATTCCTGTGGCGGCGGTCCTCATGAGAGCCAGTTTCATCAAAGCGCTTGATGGTTTTTGCGACTGCACTTGAAGAAACTTTAAAAGGCCCTGAAATGTTCCAGATTGACTGACCTTCATGTCTTAAAGTAATGATGGACTGTTGTTTCTCTTTGCTTATTTGAGCTGTTCTTTCCATATATGGACTTGGTTTACCAAATAGGGCTTTCTTCTGTATACCACCCCTACCATGTCACAATACAACTGAATGGTTCAAATGCATTAAGAAGGAAAGAAATTCCACAAGTTAACTTTTAACAAGGCACACCTGTTAATTGAAATGCATTGCAGGTGACTACCTCATGAAGCTGGTTGAGAGAATGCTAAGGCTGTGCAAAGCTGTCATCAAGGCAAAGGGTGGCTACTTTGAAGATTCTCAAGTATAAAATATATTTTGATTTGTTTAACACTTTTCTGGTTACTACATGGTTCCATGTGTGTTATTTCATAGTTTTGATATCTTCACTATTATTCTACAATGTAGAAAATAGTAAAAAACTCTTGAATGAATAGGTCTGTCCAAGCTTTTAACTGGTACTGTATATAAACAGAAGGCTGCAAGATGATATGAGCTGCTCTCTCTGTAGTTTTACAGGACACAAACATTGTGAATGTAATTTTAGGTCAGCACTCCTTTCAAACCCTTTCTACTGATATCAGTCTAATTAAAAGCTTGATCAGATATCTGCCTGTGTTAAATTACTAATGTGTTCTACAGAGGTGAACTAGGGGATAGATGTGATAACAGCACTCAACTTATCTATTGAACAATTAAATAAATGAACATTAAAATAAACTTAATGACTATCACGCTCATAACTCCACTATACTTTCAATATGCTGCTTTCAAATGAAACAAAATACCCTGCTCTTGTTTAAGCTTTTAGAATTAATTTGTTTGTCTTCCTTGTCTTCCCGAGTCTTCAATCGTTCAAGAAGCAAGCAGATCCGTGGAAAGGAGAGACGTTTTTCCAGTAAACAAAGTTAAGGTCCTCCCTGTGCTGGTTGGACTGTGGAGAATATCCTTGTCTCTCGACAGAGGATGTATTGCTACACACTTTCCATGCCAAAAACAACTCTGTGTACCAAATGATCCTCGCCAGGAGGACTCTTGCTACAGTAAGTGTGTGGGGTGTGTGTGGTGTGTGTGGTGTGTGTGGTGTGTGTGGTGTGTGGTGTGTGTGGTGTGTGTGGTGTGTGTGTGTGTGTGGTGTGTGTGGGGGAGGGAGGGAGCAACCTTCAAAATGTCACAACAACAAAATAACACATCTTCCTACAGTATTTTAATTAGAAGAACATTTTACTGTCGACCTGTGAAATCCTCTGCTTCTTCAATCTAATTCTAACCATCCTGGAATGTAAAATAACTGTCATTGAGCACAACAGACTACACCACCATCTATCATGATAACGGAGCTGCTCCTTTTCTAAGGCGTTGTGAGGACACTTGGCACTAGACCGGGCACCACAGTGCGCTTCACAGTAAAAAAGGTGGAAATGACATGCATTCCCCCTCTGAACCCCTTATTCTACACCCCCACACAAGGGATGTGTTCAGTAAGTCACACCGTGTCAAAATATGTTGCACCGGAAAAAAGAAAAACAAATCTTATTGGTCAGGTTCAGGTAGTACCTCCCCTTGTCAAATCGTTTCCCCCCCGACTGAACAAGACCCTGATCCAGCACACACACATTAACAGGGGCATCGCCAATACACCCCCTTGTGGCCTGCGGAACAGTAACACCTCCACCCTAATATTACCGTATAGCCGTAATTACAGCTGTGGGGATAATATGTGTCAGGTGGATTGACAGTAATGGTACAGTAACAGGACACCTTGGGGGCAGACTGCCTTCAGAAACTCTCCAGGAAACGACTGTTTTCATTGTAAATAATTCTCACTTATCTGAGAGAAAAAATGAAAAAAGAACACTGGTTAAGAACCAGCCATTTTGAGTATTTTGACAAATTTGCTATAGAGATACTGTATATGACAAATTTGAGACGTACATGCTTATAACAAGTAGTGAAGTGTTACAGAATCGTCATAAAGGACCGACTTTGAGAGATGTTGTTCAGACAGGTCAAGACTTGACATGTCAACACCAAGCCAACTGAGCTAACACATTTTGTTTGTCAGTTCTTCAAATAGACAGATCAAGCACCGCTCTTGTTTTTATGACCTAAGATATTCATATGCAATGAGTGTCTGTGGTCATGATAGGTTCAATGGTTGGGATGCTAAGACAAGACGGTATGTTCGTTAGACAAGAAACAGAAACATAAGTCTATTCGACAAATACATACATTTTACTTGGTAATGTGACTCATCACTCCTAGAAACTGAGATAAAAGTTTGCATATATATATATAAATACATATATCATTAAATCGTGACAATATTAAAACTATCCAAAACACATACAGATGAGTCAACTGTGACTACAGCACAGAAAAGGTCATCACTCTCCCATCAGTGTAAACAGTAAGCATCCGTATTAGTGGAGTTCTCTCTCATCACATGGTGCCTTCGACGCCATACGTGTGCGAACCATGCCTGAAGCTATAGAAGCGGTCGGAGTTTGATGCTGATAAATAGACCTGCCATCGTCTCTGAAAATATGTTTTTGAGACAAGCTGAGCTCCCACTGCTTGGGTCAGGGAAAGCAAATCACTCCGCAATGTGGACATATTTATGTCTGTGAAAAACCAGAGCTCTTCCTATTTTCTGATACTGATTACCTCAAAGACAAGGCCAGCATTGGCCACCATATGAGAGTATTGGAATAAATTGTGTCACGTTGTTGTTCAGTATTTAAGTATCGCTGTACGCAGAATTATTTAACTGACCCTCTGGCTAATATTGATTTTGAGGAATAGTGTGTGTGTGTGTGTGTGTGTGTGTGTGTGTGTGTGTGTGTGTGTGTGTGTGTGTGTGTGTGTGTGTGTGTGTGTGTGTGTGTGTGTGTGTGTGTGTGTGTGTGTGTGTGTGTGTGTGTGTGTGTGTGTGTGTGTCGTAGATTTCTGATGAAGATGTGACTGTGTTTACTGCAACACTGAATAATTCCACTGAAGACAAACACAGACAAATCGTAGGCAAAAACGACCGCCTTAATCAAACAGATTACAACAACATAGCGTGCTTATTACAAGAAGTTCAAATTCCAAGTAGCCTACCAGTTTTGTGGTCTTCAGTCCTGACATATGTTCTTCCACTGAACCTCATGTTGGTCAATCATTGGATGATAGAATGAACTTTGACAGCAAAATGTAGGCTACAAGTGTAAGAGTTGAAACCCGATTACGTTCAGTATGTTGTTTTAACCATGTAGGGCATTGTTGAGCTAGTAAAGGCCTTGTGCTTTTCAAAGAAAAACAAGCCCTGACATCTAGACACTTTTAAGCTCTGTGCAATCAGAAATGTCATCGTAAGACAGAAAATCCTGGTTGGCTTGTTTACATTAGTCTGTACGAAACTGGATCTCTGTGTTTGGTGGGTGGCAAGTACATAAAAGTCATAGGGACTAAGCTGAGGAGTAACCTTTATATCCCTGAGCTTGGAGGTTCTGCTGATTTGTAAAGACAGGTAAAACACAGACAGAAGATATGGGGGGAAACTCAGACTTCATTTGTCACCATTGAACTGACCAGGACCAAACAAATCACAAAATGGGGTCACTCCAAACAAGAGATCAATCTGTTGGAATTGCAGATGACATAGGAAGCTAAGAAACCGTCAGTCAGGTGACGTATGGAGGTAATCAAAGTTTAAACGCAAACAGCCCTGAGATATGTCAATTTGGATGTCAATTTGGATGTCAATTTGGATGTCAATTTGAGATCAATTGACACCCTTTACCATGGCACTTTGAGATTTATTTTAAACTGCAAAACACCACTGTTTTGCACCACTGCACTTTGTATACCAGGGTTGGCTGGCATTCTCTAGTCACTCGGAGGCTCAGGCACTGGTATACTTTTATTTACAAAGCCATTTTGGGTTTACTACCTTTTTATTTGGGCATTTTTATTGTTCAGAAATGTGGTGGGTACTCTCTTCGTTCGCTGCTAACTGTTCCAAATGTCCAAACTGAATTTGGTCAAAGGGCTTATATGTACTCTGCGCCATCGTCTTGGAACGCCTTACAAAATACTTTTAAACTGGAAGAACTTGTCCCAATTGCTATTTTTAAATCACTGATGAATGATCTTGAGACTGCTTCCATGACCTGTCAATGTTTTTAATTTGCTGTTTTTGATTTTGTTATACTGTTGTGAATTCTATGATTTTTACTAGATTACTTGTAGTTTTTCATGTTGCTTGTGTGTAATTTTTGTACTGACTTGGTGCTGCCTATCTTGGCCAGGACGCTCTTGAAGAAGAGATTTTAAATCTCAACGAGCCCTTCCTGGTTAAATAAAGGTTAAATAAATAAAAATACGGCTCCAATTCTTTTTTTAAAAAAGTACTTCAGTTACAAAACAGTGTGAAAGTGAAAGACGAGACATGGCTACTTCTTCTACTCTAATTGCTAATTGTTTTGTCTGTGTACAAGTAGCCTAATCCAGTGTTGAAAAGTCTTCAAACCCTGTGGTTACCAATTTATATTGATTATATTTTGACATATTTTTCAGAAATATAATCAAACACAGGCCTACCAACTGGACACAGACGTCAGCTCAACAGCTAGATTTGATTTACATTTGAATGAGTTGTCAGCTGACATAAATTCAACGTGAATTAAACCAAACATACAGTATAACCATGCCATTGGATTTAGGTTGAAAGTTTGGTGAAAAAAAAGACAAACATTCTCGAAATTCCTTTACGTTTTCCATGTTGATTCAACGTTATCACATTGAATTGATTGAATTTGGGGGTTGAAATGATGTGGAAACAACATTTATTCAACCAGTTTGTGCCCAGCTTGAATGTTTTTCAGCAAATGAAAGGAACTCCGTATCTGGGAATGTCTGTCCATGGAATGAAGGGTCAGGGTCCAGAGAAGGAGCGTTGGAAAATATGAACATTCCGGGGGGTGGGGGGGGGAATAGTCTCACATCAAGGAGTGTCCACTCTGTGCCGACCCTCCAATATCCCTCCCCTCTCCCCTTCCCTGTCTTCACACCCCTTCCCTCTCCTCTCCCCTCTCTCCTTCCCTGTCTTCACACCCCTTCCCTCTCCTCTCCCCTCTCTCCTTCCCTGTCTTCACACCCCTTCCCTCTCCTCTCCCCTCTCCCCTTCCCTGTCTTCACACCCCTTCCCTCTCCTCTCCTCTCTCTCCTTCCCTGTCTTCACACCCCTTCCCTCTCCTCTCCTCTCTCTCCTTCCCTGTCTTCACACCCCTTCCCTCTCCTCTCCCCTTCCTCATCTTCACACCCCTTCACTCTCCTCTCCCCTCCCTCTCCTCTCCCCGTACCCTCCCTGTCTTCACACTCCTCTCCTCTCCTCTCCTCTCCTCTCCTCTCCTCTCCTCTCCTCTCCTCTCCTCTCCTCTCCTCTCCGCTCCTCTCCTCTCCTCTCCTCTCCTCTCCCATCTTCACACCCCTTCCCTCTCCTCTCCCCTCCCTCTCTTCTCCCATTGCCCTCCCTGTCTTCACACCCCTTCCCTCTCCCCTCCCTCACCCCCCTATCCTACTGTGACACCATCTGCTGTTTCCGCTTCCACAACTGCCACTGTGTGTCACTAGGGACAAGAGACAGCACAGCCACACATTAGTACACATCAATACTGCATAGCCAGACAGAAAATTCCCTGTCTTTCTGTTAAATAATTGTGTTTTTGTAGATATGCATGATGCCATCATGTAAGCATTGTATGTATGAAAATGTATGCAGTCACTACTTACTGTAAGTCACCATGTATAAGAGCTAAGTGACCCCCAAAACATTATACAAGTACAATTTTGAAAAATATAACATTTGAACTGCCTTTTATGTAGGCCTATATGAACGATTGCCTGAGCTTTCCTTAAAGTTTAGCATTTTTCTGTTTTCCCACTTAACTAAACAAGAAACAGCATTTTAGTTTATTAAAAATAATCAACATCTTTGGATGAGAATATGCTAGAAACCCCATTCTTTTCATGCACTGTTTATGGTCAATGAATCCCAACTGAGTTGTCCCGTGTTCATATGGCTTTGCTATGCCACTACTGTGTTTTCCTAGTGGAAGGACTGTCAGAAAGGAAAGGAATGGTCTGGTTTCCCCAACCTATAAAGAAAGCTGTCTGTAGTGCTCCTACCATAGTCCGCTGTGGATACACTGGATTGAGAGCCTGTAAGGTTGCTCTGCTAAGCGATACCCTTCTGGGTTGGCCTGGCTGCACGGTCAGCTCGAGTTTCCCAGCTTCTTTCATTCACCTAGTTTCCAGCAAGTTACGAGGTGCTGTATTATCTCTTGTCTATATCACCATGGCAGTGGATAGGCCCATGTCAACCCCTAATCCCCAGAAATATGACGTGATTAATAAAAGCTCTCATGCTGCAGCAGCGGCTCCTCAAACGCCCATCTCTCATCATTAGGCTTACTAAAACAACGACTCATCTTATGGAATACGTTACGGATATGGTGTTTAAGCAATCAATTACAGTGACAGTAACATGCTAAGCTTTTCTGCTTAGCCTCTGAATATGTGGGGAACAGATGTGAAAATAGTGGAGGGATAGCTGCTTACATATGTCTACTCCAGTTGTCTCCATGTTCCACGGCTCCTCCTAACAGAATGTGTCGGACACAGATGTTCTGTGATACAGATAAATAAACCACTCCGGTGTTCTGTGATACAGATAAATAAACCACTCCGGTGTTCTGTGATATAGATAAATAAACCACTCCGGTGTTCTGTGATATAGATATAGAAACCACTCCGGTGTTCTGTGATACAGATAAATAAACCACTCCGGTGTTCTGTGATACAGATATAGAAACCACTCCGGTGTTCTGTGATACAGATAAATAAAACACTCCGGTATTCTGTAATACAGATATAGAAACCACTCCGGTGTTCTGTGATACAGATAAATAAACCACTCCGGTGTTCTGTGATACAGATATAGAAACCACTCCGGTGTTCTGTGATACAGATAAATAAAACACTCCGGTATTCTGTAATACAGATATAGAAACCACTCCGGTGTTCTGTGATACAGATATAGAAACCACTCCGGTGTTCTGTTATACAGATATAGAAACCACTCCGGTGTTCTGTGATACAGATATATAAACCACTCCGGTATTCTGTGATACAGATATAAACTCATCAAAAGCAAAAAAAGAAACGTCCTCTCACTGTCAACTGCGTTTATTTTCAGCAAACTTAACATGTGTAAATATTTGTATGAACATAACAAGATTCAACAACTGAGACATAAACTGAACGATTTCCACAGACATGTGACTAACATAAATGGAATAATGTGTCCCTGAACAAAGGGGTGGTCAAAATCAAAGTAACAGTCAGTATCTGGTGTGGCCACCAGCTGCATTAAGTACTGCAGTGCATCTCCTCCTCATGAACTACACCAGATTTGCCAGTTCTTGCTGTGAGATGTTACCCCACTCTCCCACCAAGGCACATGCAAGTTCCCAGACATTTCTGGGGGGAATGGCCCTAGCCCTCCGATCCAACAGCTCCCAGACATGCTCAATGGGATTGAGATCTGAGATCTTCGCTGGCCATGGCAGAAACTGCAGGAAGGGTACCACATGAGGGAGGAGGATGCCTTCCCTGTAACGCACAGCGTTGAGATTGCCTGCAATGACAACAAGCTCAGTGCGATAATGCTGTGACACACCGCCCCATACCATGACGGACTCTCCACCTCCAAATCGATGCCGCTCCAGAGTACAGGCCTCGGTGTAACGCTCATTCCTTCGACGATAAACGCGAATCCGACCATCACCCCTGGTAAGACAAAACCGCGACTCGTCAGTGAAGAGCACTTTTTGCCAGTCCTATCTGATCCAGCGACAGTGGGTTTGTGCCCATAGGCGACGTTGTTGCCAGTGATGTCTGGTGAGGACCTGCCGTACAACAGGCCTACAAGCCCTCAGTCCAGCCTCTCTCAGCCTATTGCGGACAGTCTGAGCACTGATGGAGGGATTGTGCGTTCCTGGTGTATCTTGGGCAGTTGTTGTTGCCATCCTGTGCCTGTCCTGCAGGTGTGATGTTCGGATGTACCGATCCTGCGCAGGTGTTGTTATACGTGGTCTACCACTGTGAGGATGATCAGCTGTCTGTCCTGTAGTGCTGTCTTAGACATCTCACAGTACAAATATTGCAATTTATTGCCCTGGTCAGATCTGCAGTCCTCATGCCTCCTTGCAGCATGCCTAAGGCACTTTCATGCAGATGAGCAGGGACCCTGGGCATCTTTCTTTTGGTGTTTTTCAGAGTCAGTAGAAAGGCCTCTTTAGTGTCCTAAGTTTTCATAACTGTGACCTTAATTGCCTACCGTCTGTAAGCTGTTAGTGTCTTAACGACCATTCCACAGGTGCATGTTCATGAATTGTTTATGGTTCATTGAACAAGCATGGGAAACAGTGTTTAAACCCTTTACAATGAAGATCTGTGAAGTTATTTGGATTTTTATGAATTATCTTTGAAAGACAGGGTCCTGAAAAAGGGACGTTTCTTTTCTTGCTGAGTTTATATGAACCACACCGGTGTTGTGTGAGGGGATGTCTATGGAATGATAACACTGGGGGTCTTTTTCCTATTTTTTGTTAGCAAGGGGCAAGATTGGACAGACTGTTTGGGGTATTTGTAGTTTGTATTTATTAAGGATGCACATTAGTTCCTGCCATGGCAGCAGCTACTCTTCCTGGGGTTTATTAAGGATCCACATTAGTTCCTGCCAAGGCAGCAGCTACTCTTCCTGGGGTTTATTAAGGACCCACTTTAGTTCCTGCCAAGGCAGCAGCTACTCTTCCTGGAGTTTATTAAGGATCCACATTAGTTCCTGCCAAGGCAGCAGCTACTCTTCCTGGAGTTTATTAAGGATCCACATTAGTTCCTGCCAAGATAGAAGCTACTCTTCCTGGGCTTTATTAAGGATCCACATTAGTTCCTGCCAAGGCAGCAGCTACTCTTCCTGCAGTTTATTAAGGATCCCCATTAGTTCCTGCCAAGGTAGCAGCTACTCTTCCTGGGGTTTATTAAGGAACCACATTAGTTCCTGCCAAGGCAGCAGCTACTCTTCCTGGAGTTTATTAAGGATCCACATTAGTTCCTGCCAAGGCAGCAGCTACTCTTCCTGGGGTTTATTAAGGACCCACTTTAGTTCCTGCCAAGGCAGCAGCTACTCTTCCTGCAGTTTATTAAGGATCCCCATTAGTTCCTGCCAAGGTAGCAGCTACTCTTCCTGGGGTTTATTAAGGAACCACATTAGTTCCTGCCAATACAGCAGCCACTCTTCCTAGGGTCCCGCAACATTAAAGCAGTTATATACAATAAAAAATAGTACATGACATTACATGGGGCTGACAAAATGGAAAGTGTGTGTGTGATGTGTGTGTGTGCATGCGTGTGTGTAATTTGCACACAGATGCTACTTGGAACAGGAAAACCCCTTAGCTTTGTGACACAAAATATTTTGACAAACTGTGTTTCCCTTTGTATTCATCACATGTACATTTCTGTGAAGAACAAAACAGACTTCCCCCTGGATCCGATACCTAAAAAATAGTAAAGCCCCCTTTACTGGCTCAAATAGCCAACCAATCAGCCTGTTACCAGCCCTTAATAAACTTTTTGAAAAAATTGTGTTTGCCCAGATACAATGCTATTTTACAGTAAACAAATTGACAAACTTTCAGCATGCTTATAGGGAAGGACATTCAACAAGCACAGCACTTAGAAAAATGACTGATGATTGGCTGAGAGAAATTGATGATAAAAGTATGTGTTATGGCTTTACACCCCCTGCTATTTTGTGGATAAAGAGTTACATGTCTAACAGAACACAGAGGGTGTTCTCCAACATAGTCCAGGTAGAATCAGGAATTCCCCAGGGCAGCTGTCTAGACCCCTTACTTTTTTCAATCTTTATTAATAACATGCCACTGGCTTTGAGTAAAGTGTGTCTATGCATTCGGATGACTCAACACTATACATGTCAGCTACTACAGCGACTGAAATGACTGCAACACTTAACAAAGAGTTGCAGTTAGTTTTAGAGTGGGTGGCAAGGAGTAAATTAGTCCTAAATATTTCTAAAACTAAAAACATTGTATTTGGGACAAATCATTCACTAAACCTTAAACCTCAACTAAAACTTGTAATAAATAATGTGGAAATTGAGCAAGTTGAGGTGACTAAACTGCTTGGAGTAACAGTAGCTACGATTGGGAGAAGTATGTCCATAATAAAGCACTGCTCTACCTTCTTAACAGCACTATCGGCAAGGTAGGTCCTACAGGAGCTAGTTTTGCCACAACTGGATTATTGTTCTGTCGTGTGGTCAGGTGCCACAAAAAGGGACTCCGAAAAATGTCAATTGGCACACACGTACACATGGATTTTGTACTATAGATATGTGGTAGTGGTGGAGTATGGGCCTGAGGGCACACAGTGTGTTGTGAAATCTGTGAATGTATTGTAATGTTTTTTTTAAATGTATAAACTGCCTTAATTTTGCTGGACCACAGGAAGAGTAGCTGCTGCCTTGGTAGCAGCTAATGGGGATCCATACTAAATACAAAATACAAATATAGACAAGCACAGATTTAGATGACTCACACAGCCGAGCACGTCAGATGGGCTGTGGTTTAATTGCAATCAAAACCATTTGTCTGAATAATTTATGTGCTGGCTCACAATTTGTGCTCTCCATGACACGTCAACAAAGACATTAATATTCTCTCCACCCAAAAACATTTGACATTTTAAGCTGCCTGATTGAATAAATCTCAAGAACTGAGAAATGAACGTAGCTGGCCTAAAAACACATCTTGGAATGTACATATCCTCATGTCCTAAAGTAATATTTTCCCCTACTTTATTTCAAAAGTCACTTGTTGGTACTTTACAGTAGGGTCATATTTGTCTATGTTGGCAGCTTAGTATGACCAAGGGCCACTGTCTCAACGATTTATCATGTCTGGGGCTTATGTTCGGTTTTCTACACTCCCAGTTCTCTCAATACCCTTACATGCACACTCCCTTACACAGCCTTACACCCACACCCACACACCCACACCCACACCCACACCCACACACACACACACACACACACACACACACACACACACACACACACACACACACACACACACACACACACACACACAGACACACACACTATAGTAGCTCTCACACAGTCAGCAGCTTGTTCGTCTCCAGCTGTCCTCAACTTGCGGCCCCCTATCATTACCCACAAACCACTGCCTCGTACAGGGCAGGGCGACAGACGGGTCGCACATCAATGGACATGTTTTTACTGAGGATTTGCTCAGCCCTAAAAGGAAATGTTTTGGTTTGAATTAATGAAGGGGGGGATCAGTGAGGCTCCTCTTCGCCTGCTGGGACAAAATGGGGGAGGTTCGAGGTAAACAAAACTGTCTGAAAGCTAACGTTACACCTTGAGACTGGAACAGGTTCAGTTACCGCGAAACATCTTTGCTCTACAGAACATTTTTTTTTTTTTTACTGCTCCTCATCGTCATATGGCTTTCAGTGCCTAAAAATGTTGCTCTATCCTGTTAACCGTTGGATAGCAGAGATGAAATACCCGGATATAAAGGACTGTCTCACCCTGCCACAGATACACTGAGAAACGTTGAAATTATGTTACACTTGATCTTTTCACTATCCCCAATAAGTCAACAAGGTAGATGCCAATCTTTATTGACCTTTGAACTTCATCAGGATGAAGAGAACAATGTCTCAGGAAATATGATGGGAGCTCAGAAACACACCAACCAAGGCTACTTATTTTCCAGTAACATCAACTGGGAGTCCTGCCAAATCCTCTGCTTGTCAGATAGGAGGGCTATCTATCCACCTAAATGGGATCTGTCTACAGTTCACGTGAAGATTTCAACAGGGATTATAAGGGTTGTTGTGGAGGCCGGGGTGGCTGACAATTAAAATGTATCTCAATCTACAGTGTCATTGAAGAAGGTATTGCAAAAATGTATTAGTAGGATTCCTTTGTACAATATTGACTCTCGAGACACTATAACTTCCAGTTGTTACATGCATTCCATTGACTGTATGAACATTAATGATCCTGTTGTTTACTCCTGCAAATAGCACATTCATAGGCTACATTTAATCTCTTCAGAGGAAAGCAAAGATGAGGGCTCTTAGGTGAATGAGGAAATGTGCCTATCAGCCCACGTGCCTCACTGCGATAGTCCTCCAGTTCCCTGAATTCCCCTGCGTAGTGCCTCAGTTATGTAAGTCACCGGGCTACAGGAGATGTGTTTGTTGTTGTTGTTTTTTTAAATCGCTTTGGTATTGTTTTCACAAGTATGTGGTACATTTAAAAAAAAAATGTTGTACAAAACTCCAAACTGGTTACACTTGTAATGCAGCCAGTGTTTCATTCAAAACCTGTAATTGTGCGTTCATTTGGATTGTAAACATCTCTCACCACACAACCATTGATTCAAAATATGCATCTACTGTGAAATGTATTGAGAACATTGGTTAAATCACCAAAACACAACCTAATGATATTTTTAAATTGTTGTTGTTTTAACTACCAGTTAATCCAATAGCAAACAGTGCAAAATATGCGTTTCCAATCGCCCTTAGAAGTGCTGAAAGTAATATGCTACAGTACTGTAAATGACAGTTTTCCCATTAGGCTATAGACTTACCCAACAAATCTATAATTTCCATAATATCTTTCCAATGTGTAATCAAAGGTGTGCTCAATGAAGACATCCTCTACAAGCATATATGCAAATAAAATGTTATTTTTCAGATATAATCGCAACACATGTGTACTGTCTGTAATGAAATTTAAGAAATTAAGTTAATGAAAATAAAACAATGTTTAGCACGCATTCATTTGCATCAAGCCTGTCTAGAGCATTTGGCCATAAATTCTCATCCACATCCCAGTGAATGTCCTCATTGTTCATGCATTGCGGGAAAAACCTTTTGGCAGCGCGAATCCAAGCTTGACATTGGTCTGCATTGATGTCCTCGCATGCCCATCCTTGGCCAGGAGGGTGGCACACTCATTGGGACGGGACGGCACTCGTACACCTTCCACCTCCGTGCTGTAAAAACTCCTCAATAGGGTTGAGGAAAGGAGAGTGTGGGGGCAGGTATAGGGTCATGAATCGGGGATGGGCCCGAAACCATGCCTGAACCACCTGCGATGGTGGAACCTGACATTGTCCCGCACAATGACATAGGTGACCCCTTCACCTTGACAGGCCTGCTCAATTTCCTTGAGAAAGTGTGCAATGTTATAGGATCCAAGTAATAGCCTAAGTCCTACCACACCATCTTCAGTGATAGCTGCGCACATGGAGATGTTTCCCTCACGTTGTCCAGGCACTTGGATGGTCACTCGTTAGCCGATGAGGTTCGCCCATGGAGCAGAGTTTTGGCCAGGTTGAAGTCCACTTCATCAACAAAGATGTCCGTGTGATGGTTCACAGCAAAATCAAGCACCATCACTAGGACCTAGGACCTGTCTGCTCGACTGACATGTCAAGAAGGCAGAGCAACGCCCTATCATGGACAGACCTCTTCCCATTTTAGCAACCATTGAGCCTATATGTTCTGACCATAAAGGCTTGCTATCTAGGGATACACCCAGCAGTTTAGTCTCCTCAACTTGCTCAATAGCCACATTATTACATCTAAAAGAGGTTTAGCATTGAGCGAGTGATTTGTCCCAAAAATTATGATTTTAGTTTTAATGATAAGAGAATCATATGAAAAATATTGTGAACATTGCATTGTGAAAGGCAATTACTTTACATGAAAGGTATTCTAGATGAAACACTGATTAGTTGAAAACGTTACTGTGTGATTTTGTGTGTTGTACTTATCAATTGAAAATGTGCTTAAAGTTTTAAAAAACTGCGTTTTGATTATCTGTTTTTTGTACTAAGAGTTGGGAAATTTTACCACATACTTGTGAAAATAGTATCAAAGCGATAAAAACATTTAAAAAAATATCTAACCCCTATACTATGTAGTGAGCGTGGAGACGCTCTCCCTCCCAACAGAAACACCAAAGCACAAGACACCTGTTAACCCTTTCCTTTCTATTCAGAACAAGGCAAAGCGCCAGCATTACTCAGTTGGGATGAAAATACACACAATGTGCTGAGAAGATTCAGAGAAGATTCAATTATAACTTTTTACATTGTTACAACAAATGGCCCAGGTTAGCTCATAAGAAATGACTACTTCATTTGGTAGAGATACATTTAGTTCATTAGGGCTGTCTCCCCATTGTTGAGGTCTGTACATTTAAAATTGACCAGGTTATATGAGTTATACTGTATGAATTCACTGTTGGTCACTAGCTATCAGATCAGTGTGCTGAATGAGGGGAACCACCCCACGTGGACCTCTCATCGTGATACCATTGGGCAGATTATAGGCTATGCAAGGCCCTGTGTTTTGTGCAATCATGTGACCAAGCAAGATTTTATCCTGTATTTTAAACCTTATACAGAAATGAGAATTACACCAAAAATGAAAGCAATTGTCTGAGGACGGTGTTGGACCATCTGACTTAAAAAGAAAAGGGGACAGTTTGATGAACATCTCTGAATAAAGGTTCAAATCCAAGCATGTCACATTATTGCACAAAACACAGGGCTCTAGATGTCACTGTTGGTCAGTACCATTGACACAAAGGTTACTACCAATCAGGTAACTTGTGTGAGAACGTCAACACTCCTTATACTTTGCACATTCTTCCACTGCAAATCAACCATTCCAGTGTTTTACTTGCTATATTGTATTTACTTCGCCACCATGGCCTTTTTTTCCCTTCACCTCCCTTATCTCACCTCACTTGCTCACATTGTATATAGACTTATTTTTCTACTGTATTATTGACTGTATGTTTGTTTTACTCCATGTGTAACTCTGTGTTGTTGTATGTGTCGAACTGCTTTGCTTTATCTTGGTCAGGTCGCAATTGTAAATGAGAACTTGTTCTCAACTTGCCTACCTGGTTAAATAAAGGTGAAAAAAAAAGATTTCAACTTGTATGGGATGGTATAGACTTTCCCCATTACCTGAGCTCTAGCAGCACAATGACAGCCATTGGGGTGAATTCATTAGTCGAATTCCTTTGTTAAACGTTTTGTTTGCCATTTACTTGAGGAACCAAACGGAAGCAAACAGAAACAAACTGTGAGGGACCTTGCTACATTCATTTTTCCAATAGAAACTTTTTTGTTGTAAAACATTTTCCATTTGGAGTAAAAATGTTTCCATTGCAAACCGTTTTGCAACAGAGGAAACGTTTCGCAAGGGAATCTGACAAATTAATATTCCTCTGGTAAGGTGGTCAGTTTCTATAATCTCTCAACTGACTGAATGTAAACAAAGCAACTATACACATAAAAACGTAATGAAGATGGGTAAGATGGAGACAAGGGGGCATACAAAATCACCACTGACCTTTCAAATTCTGTCACTCAGTGAATGATTTTATTTAGCTATTTGGTTTAGAACAATACAAGGCTGAAGAATGAGATAAAATATACACGTTTAATAATGTTGACATTTGCCCAAAGGTCTATTTCATTTACATATGGAAGTGAGATATTTTATGCAAATAAACCCAACTTCCACTGGGTCGTACTCTCGAGCCGTGGTGTCGGGTTTCACCGCGAGCATGCGTGAGAGTAGCAGCGATCGATTGCTTCATTCATTTTCTGACAAGAGTAGCGCAGCGTGTGCCAATGCAAAGTAGGCAACACTCAACCCCGCTGGTTAACAGTAGCTAGGCGTTTACTTTGCTATGATATTTTGGCGTTGAGCGATGGAAATGAAAGACTCGTGCAGTGTAATTTTAACAGCATACCATTCATACGCACCGTCCAGGATACATTTGGTGGATGAGGGCTATGCGCCTCCAAGACACTCTCCTTGCAGGTAACTGGCACTTTATTGATGGAAAAGCTGCAACATAAATGAACAAAATGTATGTTAAATATTTAACTAGTTTGTTATTGTGTATCCATTGATATAATGTTCAAACAAATAGGACTGGTTAAAGCGCTTTGAGAGCGAGAGCGTGGGAAATTGGGACTTTAAATTATAGTCTCTGTTGTCAGAAGTTTACTGCCTCGCTACTGACGGTGATGGTGAGTAACCTAGCTCTATACAAAAAGCTTTGAAGATGTTCATGGAATTGTTGCGTTGGTTTCTGCTGAAGTGTATTGTTGGTTTCTGCATAGCACCACATACGGTATGTGACACAGTTCTGACACGCTTAAGACCTGAAGTGATTTTCAAGTGTAACCTATCAAACAAAGATGTGCCGATGATAATACGTTCTTAGCCTATTGGATGCATTAACTGCACATTTGCAGGATGATATTGCTTGCTGGCACAGATCTGACGTCAGTTTTACATTATAGCTTCTGATGAGTCACTCGGTCGTTTCTACATCAGGAAAGCCTGAAAACATTTTTTGGGTGTCTCAGATTGTTCTGTCAATTCTCTCATAGAAACAAACTTGGTAGGAAGCATATTTGATATGTTTTTTTTTCATTTGAGTCACAAACCTTTTTTAAGAAAATCATGATGAAAGTGGCCATTTTAATCCCCTTTTAGGACCTATAAGCCTACATGCAGAAAAATTATGATTCATTAACTGTACATGATAGACATATTGGTGTCAGTGATAAAAGATGGAGTATGTCAAGATTCAGAATATTTTTTTTTTACATTCATTTATTCAACATAAATAATAACATAAATATATCCAAAGTACCCCTTTTTTAATTTAGTTTATTTTTCGACATTGTTTTTAACAATCTACTCTACAAGTACCTTACATTTCCAGAGTGGGTGCTTTGCTACTTTTGACGTTATGATCCAGTTTATGACCACCACAAACACTGTGAATGGGAAAATCGATTCAAAGGAAACTCCCTCTGTAGGGGATTTGCTGAATGTGATTGGTTAATGACCTATCAGTAATGGGCGAGTAGTTTTTTTTTTATGGCCCAGTGCCCCCGGTGGGTGGAGATTTCACTTAAGGACCAATGGAAAGGTCTAAAATGTATAAATTCCACCCACCCAGGCCATGCAAAAGGAACTTGCCTATTGTTGAGATGGAGAAGTATAGCTCACTCTGGCTGGGTTGACTTTCAGGTGAGTCAAACAAAACACTCAATTTGCAGGCAGTCACTTGGCAGGCACTGCACAGAGCACAAGGGGACATTTATAAAGCCGATTATGTCTGGGTACGGCCATTGAACATAACAACTGTAATTATGTGTAATTATAAATAGCTATTTTTTTTATATATATATAGACACACACAAACAAAAGGGATAAGAAATTGTTCAGGTTTCACCATGTCTCCAGTAGCGGATTTAACAAGCCAATCATCTAGGATTGCGGAGTCGTATTCATTAGGGCACACCGTAGCAAAACATTTTGCAACAGAAAACAAAAATGTGTGTTTGTTATTGGACAAGTTCCGGTAGGCCTTGTTTAAGTCTGTTTTCCTCTGTTTTGTGCCTAGTGAATACGACTGTAGACTGATTGAACTGCCAGGTCACTTCACCTAGCTGTGTGTATGTTAAGGTTGGCTGTATTTTACTTCTTTGGCAGGGCTACACTCATCTGGCATTGAACTGGAATGTGTATTTATGGAGTCCTCTGTTTATGGTTCTTGGGAAGTAACCACTGTGCTGTAAATTTAGACTTCACACAACATTTCACGGCGTCTCTCCTCCATTCTAACCATTAATTCATTACATTAAGACCTATCGAAATATTAGCCTAAAATAATATAGATAAAATATCCTTATACGTAAGTCTTTAAAAATAATTGTATCTAAATCTGTTCTTGAGTAAGAAATTAACTCTCACACGCCGTTGACTAGATGTTCTGTTATTTGAACACTTTCTTTAGAATTCACTCTATTTCCAATGATATGTGAGATAGCTGTTGGCTCGTACTGTAGTAGGTACGATACGGCCTATGGTCTGTACTGACCGTATGTTCCAGTGTGTTGCCCCACCTGAACAACCTCAGAACATCTGTCCTCCCAGCATGCCCAGTTGTGGCCAGTTTGCCCAGACGCTCCGTTTGTTTGGCTACTTGTCCCGTGTGTGTACTTGTGCGTGTCATTGACGGGTGATGGCAGCCACGAGCTACCCAGGGTCAGGCACCGACAGGGGAGCCAGCCTCTTTTTGTGTGGCATGCCAAAAAGTTGGATTTTACCCATGGGATATTATGTCTTCTCAGTATTGCTCTTGAATTAATTTACGTTGAAAAACACTTTTTAGTGTGAAAGATGATCAAATGTTTTTGTGGATGTAATGGTGAAAATTGTAAAAAATATTTTGGGTGAACATAATAATCTGATGTCAGTAATGTGTTAAAACAAAACGGGCCACATGTTTTCACATGGAATGATGCTTTGACTACCAGTACAAGGTTAGATAAGCATGAGGAACATGGTGGTTCTCTGCTGTTTATACAAGGGTATCAGAACATACAGTAGGCAACGGCACTTATAGTAATGGCCCTTATGATGTACGTTACAGTACTTTCACTGATCAGACTGACATGATTACAACTTTCATCCAAAATATGAGCTTGTTTTACTCCAATGTTTAAACAAAGTTAATGTAAACAAACACCGTATAGCCTCAAATTTCTAAATCATGGATGGTCAGTCCTTGCATCTGTAACGGATGTGAAATGGCTAGCTAGTTAGCGGGTACGCGCTAGTAGCGTTTCAATCAGTTACGTCACTTGCTCTGAAACCTAGATCTAGTGTTGCCCCTTGCTCTGCATGAGCCGCGGCTTTTGTGGAGCGATGGGTAACGACGCTTCGTGGGTGTCAGTTGTTGATGTGTGCAGAGGGTCCCTGGTTCGCGCCCGTGTCGGGGCGAGGGGACGGTTTAAAGTTATACTGTTACACATCCATATCTCTGTCTATGAATTTGAGTGGTTACATTTCTGCAGCCCCATCCTTAATTATTTTGTACTTTTACCCCTTTTTTTCTCCCCAATTTCGTGATATTCAATTGGTCGTTACAGTCTTGTCCCATCGCTGCAACTCCCCTACGGATTCGGGAGAGGCGACGGTTGAGAGCCATGCGTGCTCTGTAACACGACCCTGCCAAATCGCACTGCTCACTTAATCCGGAAGCCAACCGCACCAATGTATCGGAGGAAACAACTGGTGACCAAGTCAGCTTGCAGGTGCCCGGCCCGCCACAAGGAGTTGCTAGAGTGTGATGGGACAAGGAAATCCCGGCCAGCCATACCCTTCCCTAACCTGTCGACGCAGGGCCAATTGTGCACTGCCTCATGGGTCTTCCGGTCATGGCCACCTGTCACACAGCCTGGGATCGAACCCGGGCCTGTAGTGATGCCTTAGACCGCTGGGCCACTCAGGAGGCACCATCCTTAAGCTTTTTACCGAAACAGTGGCAGGGAGCTCGCCTCTTTGTTTCAACTGAGGATAGCCCCCCCCCCCCCCCCCCCCCCCCCCCCCCACTGTAAACTTGAATGAATTAAAACCGATATAAAGTATGTAGAAAAGATAATGGAGCTATATATTATTTTTTATAAGATAATCTGTGAGAACTAACCAGCCCCAGAATATAAACCAGACTGTCAGGGAGAATGTAAAATGTCATGTCATTTTGTTATGTTTGAGTCACTCAGATAACATATGAGTACGGCATAAACCACAGCAAAAATGTTTCGAATTGCAAGAAATTAGCTTTAAAACCTCAATGTATAACACGCTAACTTTGCCTCCACTGCTGAAAAAAATCTTTGGGGAAACATTGAAATGACAAGTCATCTGAAGATCTGAGAAATAAGGACATTTGTCTGAGAACAGAATTCTCTCTGGAATCAGGTTTAACTGGTGACAACATCAGGAAAATTCATTGACATTTGAAAGACACACTTGCTGTTTAAACTGTTCTAGTTGTATTTTATTCAGGCTATTAAAGCCTGTGCTTTTGGGAGTGGGTTAATTTATTTTAATGAGAGCTCGGCTTTCTTTATTAATTAGCCCACTTCATTATTCATTTGACCCATAATCTCAAATTAATCTCCCAATCTAGCACCATCTGAAGTGATTGTTGAGTCAAAGCCTCTTGATTGTAGAGGGCACAGCTGGTCACACCACCACGACTGATGATAAAAAACAGAAAAGTGGCACAAAATAATTGAACAAAAAGAAATCAGATGGACACAGAGGGGATTCACCTTCACCACTCTGAGAGCGCTGCTGTACAACGGGATCATGTGTCTCTCACTCCCGGGTGACATCATTCCCACAGGCTAAAGGCAAGAGCTGTGTGTGTACGCACGCACAATCATGCACTCTGTTTTGGCGTGTGTGCACCTTTTTGATGTGTGTGCTGACGTTCGCTTCGGGACCGGCACGTGGGTTTGTGCATTTGGGTCACCGGCAGGATTATTTTCAAAGCTTATCCTCCATTGAGTTGTCAGACACACAATGGTAACCCTTGGCACACGGGTGTCTCCCCATGAATGTGCCTATTGTAGCTGGTGAAAGACCGGCTCTTCGCTGTCTTTCAACTGCTTCTGTGGTAATTGGTGTTATTGCTATATTGGTATGGTATTGCTGTGCTGTTAGGCTAACAGAGATGTTTTGGAACAAACACGGCTGAAATCTATAAACATGGATATTGGGTGACTGTTTTGGTGGTTTTGAAAGACTGTTTGGAATGGATGACTAGTTACATGTAGGATTTCTGGTTTTTACATGTTTGTTTATTGGCATTTTCATGATAACGGAGACTCTGATTTTTCGCTTTAAAATGTATGCCGAACATAAACCATTGATTTTCAAACTCTATGCACAAGGTTTACTTTAAACAATTTGTGGAAACATTTCACATTTCATTTACTGTGCAGATGCATATTTTGCTAACAGAATTACAGTAAAATCTTTTTTTTATGCGACCACGTTTTCCAAAAACTGTCTTTTTTTCTCATGGTATTTACCATATCCACGTTCAGTGACTTCACTTGTGAAGTGTGTTGATGTCACAGGAGAAGTCTGTTGTGGACGGTAGCTTAGCCTGTCGTGGACGGTAGCTTAGCCTGTCGTGGACGGTAGCTTAGCCTGTCGTGGACGGTAGCTTAGCCTGTCGTGGACGGTAGCTTAGCCTGTCGTGGACGGTAGCTTAGCCTGTCGTGGACGGTAGCTTAGCCTGTCGTGGACGGTAGCTTAGCCTGTCGTGGACGGTAGCTTAGCCTGTCGTGGACGGTAGCTTAGCCTGTCGTGGACGGTAGCTTAGCCTGTCGTGGACGGTAGCTTAGCCTGTCGTGGACGGTAGCTTAGCCTGTCGTGGACGGTAGCTTAGCCTGTCGTGGACGGTAGCTTAGCCTGTCGTGGACGGTAGCTTAGCCTGTCGTGGACGGTAGCTTAGCCTGTCGTGGACGGTAGCTTAGCCTGTCGTGGACGGTAGCTTAGCCTGTCGTGGACGGTAGCTTAGCCTGTCGTGGACGGTAGCGTTTCTATAAATCACTTCCCATTTCACTGTAGTGCTTTTACAGCATGTTTTGTATTCGGGCAATGTGACGAGGAACTACACAGTGACCAGCCTGAGGAAGTTGTTCTTCTGCCTGACTAAATGGATCAGCGAAACCCATTTGAGAGTTTCAAGAATTTTCTGTTTCTATCAACACGTTTTTATCACCTTTTGACATGCACCTGTGATGTAAGATGAATGGGAAATGCATGCCTTGTTGAAATGGAAATATCACTGTGAAGCAATGCAGTCTGTTATTTTGTGGTAAGGGAGATACAATTTGATTGGCGGGTTAGTCAAGTGTGCCCATTTTTATTTCTGACGTCATACAGCTCAGTACTTTTATTACCTAGTGAGTGAACACGTCCCCTAAAGGCACTCATAACCTGACAGGTTTCAAGGTAACCACAATGGAAGAAAAGGTCTTTAGTTCATAATGTACACAGAGGGATTATCAGAAACGAGAATGAGGTATGTCTCTATAACCTGTCTCCTCCCCTTCATCTAGACTGATTTTTGAAGTGGATTTAACAAGTGACATCAATAAGGGATCATAGCTTTCACCTGGTCAGTTTTTCATGGAAAGAGCAGGTGTTCCTAATGTTTTGTCCACTCAGCAGGTTAGGTGAACTGAATTGTAAGTGTGTGTGTGTGCGTGGTCACTGAAACTGTGGTGAATTTGAACTTAACCACTTAAGATGTGACCGAAACGAAGCACACTACTCAAGTACTTCCCACATTGACTCAGTGTTGACGTAGTGGAATTGAAACCACCTTCCTACGGTGAAGATGTCGGGACCGAAATACCTGCCAGAAATCCTTTTAAATAAAATACCTGAATGTGCAGTGGGATCATTCCATATGAATTCAATAACTTTCTGACTACACACCTTTTGATTTCTACAATGGGCAAACATGTATGTAAGGTTTCGTTCAAATCAAAAGGGGTGCAGTCAAAGTTATTGAATTCATATGGAACGACCCAGTGATAAAATGTGATAGGTTAGCAATAAATAGGACGATGACTGAGACAAATGAGCGAGTGACTACCTGGTCTGGTATTTTTGGCAATGCTGCCTGTCCACATTCCACTCCGCTCTCAGGTAGGACTGAGTGAGAGATGGATGGTACAGCTGTACCTGCTGACTGATGTTTAGGCATTCATCAGCTTCCGGAGGTAGAGAACCAAGCCAACCTGAACAGCTGATCTACATACCTGAGGGGCTTGGAACTGGAGAGAGGAGCTGATCTACACCTATAATGGCTGTAACTTTATACCTGAGTGGATAATGACTGGACTGGAGAAAGACTGATCTACTCTGCTATATTTCTATACCTGAAGGACTTTGAACATGGAGGGGCTGCCACTATACACAAGTAAACAAACTGTATTTTTATTTTTTAAATGTAACCTTTATTTAACTAGGCAAGTCAGTTAAGAACAAATTCTTATTTACAATGACAACCCACTGTTCCCCGGTAGGCTAACTGTCTTGTTAAGGGGCAGAACAACAGATTTTTACCTTGTCAGTTCGGGGATTCGATCCAGCAACCTTTCGGTTACTGGCCCGATGCTCTAACCGCTAGGCTGAAATGGCTAACTAGTTAGCGGTGTGCGCTAGTAGCATTTTGAATCGGTGGCATCACTCGCTCTGAGACCTTGAAGTAGTTGTTTAGGTAATGATAGGTAATGATGCTTTGTGGGAGGTTGATGTGTTTTTAAAGGGTTTCTGGTTTGAGCCCAGGTTGGGGCAAGGAGAGCGACGGAAGCAACACTGTTACACCTACACACACAGATGATTATAAAAGCTGTTCCGCCCTGATAAAGGGGAAGAGGTTGGACACTTGACAGCGACTCTATTGTAAACCGTTGAGGGTGAGCGGCTGCTTTATCAGCTGAATTGTTTATTTGCTGTGCAGGATTTATTGTTTTACCATTCTATGCTGCACGTGAATGATCCATTACGCAATCATTCCTCCCATGTCTGTATTCAGAACTTTGACGTTAGGAAAGTAGTTTTGATTTTACTTGAATTTGAGTTAACTGACTGATGTGACAGGATTATTGGAACGTCTTATTTAAAAATAAGACAATAAAAAGACCGTGATTTGTGAGATTAATGGCTACTTTGTACTTAGATCCATTTTTCATGGAGAGATGCTGGTTGTTACTGTAGCGCAGCCCCTGAAGTCATAACATTGCACCTGACAACTATAACAATGTAAAGATGATCTTCAACCAGAATAATTCTGTGGATAATATCAAATTAACACGATTGTCGAAGTAGAAAAAGGATACGGCTGAAATGAGTGTTGGCAGTATGTGTGTCAATTTTGTCCTCGTTTCACTGCCTCTTCCTACAATAATTGCTTTGTATAGCACGGCAGGAGGCAGTGGGGAGACTTGTGAATTTGAAAGGGAAATGATCACTATGGAGTTGACAGACGCTCTGCTCTCTCTCTTTCACTCACTCACACGCGCACACTGTAGTCAGTTACTTTGACTATGTTGTGTAGTCCACACTGAGATGGGGTTGGACATGCTAGCCTGACAGAAATGGAAGGCAACTCTCATGGTTGAAAGGCTTTCAAAGGCTGTGGATGTGTATTTATGTAACAGAGACTACAATAGGGCCTCTCAAGCATCATTTGATGTTCTGAATCTGTTTGGGCTCCAGATGGTCACCTGTTTGGGCTCCAGATGGTCACCTGTTTGGGCTCCAGATGGTCACCTGTTTGGGCTCCAGATGGTCACCTGTTTGGGCTCCAGATGGTCACCTGTTTGGGCTCCAGATGGTCACCTGTTTGGGCTCCAGATGGTCACCTGTTTGGGCTCCAGATGGTCACCTGTTTGGGCTCCAGATGGTCACCTGTTTGGGCTCCAGATGGTCACCTGTTTGGGCTCCAGATGGTCACCTGTTTGGGCTCCAGATGGTCACCTGTTTGGGCTCCAGATGGTCACCTGTTTGGGCTCCAGATGGTCACCTGTTTGGGCTCCAGATGGTCACCTGTTTGGGCTCCAGATGGTCACCTGTGCTCCAGCAAACAGCAGCTCTTTTAAAACTAGGAATGTTGTCACCCCAAATGTCATTCCAGGGTTTACCTGTTCTTTTTGAGCCTGCTGGCCAGATGTTAGATTTCATTTCAATAATATGTGAACCCTTTTTAAAGTCTGTTTTTAGTTTACTGAATGCACTTGGCTAGGTTTAAAGAGCTCATGTGCCTAACTTGATAGAAACTTCCAGTGTGGTGAGGGAGACTTGATCACTAGTGCTATGTCATACTGGTAGGATGTCTGCCTGCTTGAACGCCAATAACTCTGATACACATGAAAACATTAAATGACCCAGGGCATCGATACATCACTCAGATGTACAAAAACAATATAACATTACAAAATGGGTGACCCTTTAACGTTGTCACATTTACAGTGCATTCGGAAAGTATTCAGACCCCTTGAATTTTTCCACATTTTGTTTTACGTTACAGCCTTATTCTAAAATGGATTCAATTGTTTTTTCCCCTCATTAATCTACACACAATATCCATAATGACAAAGCAAAAAAAGGTTTTTATACATTTTTGCAAATAAAATCCATTTAAATCTGAAATCACATTTAACATAACTATTCAGACCCTTTACTTTGTCGAAGCACCTTTGGCAGCGATTACAGCCTTGAGTCTTCTTGGGTATGACGCTATAAGCTTGGCACACCTGTATTTGGGGAGTTTCTCCCATTCTTCTCTGCAGATCCTCTCAAGCTTTGTCAGGTTGGATGGGGAGCGTCGTTGCACAGCTATTTTCAGGTCTCTCATGAGATGTTCAATCGGGTTCAAGTCCGGGCTCTGGCTGGGCCATTCAAGGATATTCAGAGACTTGTCCCGAAGCCACTCCTGCGTTGTCTTGGCTGTGTGCTTAGGGTCGTTGTCCTGTTGGAAGGTGAACCTTCACCCCAGTCTGAGGTCCTGAGCGCCCTGGAGCAGGTTTTCATCAGGGATCTTTCTGTACTTTGCTCCATTCATCTTTCCCTCAACCCTGACTAGTCTCCCAGTCCCTGCTGCTGAAAAAACCCACCCCCACAGCATGATGCTGCCACCACCATGCTTCACTGTAGAGATGGTGCCAGGTTTCCTATAGACGTGACGCATGGCATTCAGGTTAAAGAGTTCAATCTTGGTTTCATCAGATCAGAGAATCTTGTTTCTCATGGTCTGAGAGTCCTTTAGGTGCCTTTGGGCAAACTCCAAGAGGGCTGTCATGTGCTTTTTACTGAGGAGTGGCTTTCATCTAGCCACTCTACCATAAAAGCCTGATTGGTGGAGTGCTGCAGAGATGGTTGTCCTTCTGGAAGGTTCTCTCATCTCCACACAGAAACTATGGAGCTCTTTCAGAGTGACCATCGGGTTCTTGGTCACCTCCCTAACCAAGGCCCTTCTCCCCCGATTGCTCAGTTTGGCCGGGCGGCCAGCTCTAGGAAGAGTCATGGTGGTTCCAAACTTCTTCCATTCATGGCCACTGTGTTCTCGGAACTTCAATGCTGCAGAAATGTTTTGGTTACCTTCCCCAGATCTGTGCCTTGACAATACCGTCTCGGTGCTCCACCGGAAATTCCTTACACCTCATGGTTTTTATCAACTGTGGGACCTTATATAGACAGGTATGTGTGCCTTTCCAAATCATGTCCAATCAATTGACTTTTTGACAGGTGGACTCCAATCAAGTTGTAGAAACATCTCAAGGATGATCAGGATGCACCTGAGCTCCATTTTTGAGTCTTATAGCAAAGGATCTGAATACTTATGTAAATAAGGTGTTTTTGTATTTTAATTAAGTAGCAAAAAAAAATATGCTTTTGCTTTGTCATTATAGGGTATTGTGTCTAGATTGAGGAAAATGTTATATTTCATTAATTTTAGAATAAAGCTGAAACGTAACAAAATGTGTAAAAGAGGAAGGGGTTTGAATATTTTCAGAATACACTGTACATGGGGGGGATTTTTTTTCTTCTAATGTTTACCTAAATCTGTGGTTCACTTGGTTGTTTCTTATGTGATTATGGCAAGTTTCAACGACTTCCCTTTTTTTATTTCATTCGCCATTTTATTGTTTTGTTTTGTCAACAGGTCAGGAGTTTACAGTCCAATAAAATTCATATAATAGTACATCTCTAGTCTAGATAGATATGTTTTGTATGTCTAGTTGCTCTTTGGCCATTCGGTAATGATGGCATACCAGGCTCCTGCTATCTTTTAAAAGGCCAAACAGGATGTAACTGCTGCTGCAGTCAAGAGTAGCCTGTTTCTCACAATGGACCTTAATTCCATGAACAATAACACACACAAAATGCACTGCTTTCCCTTCCAAATAACTGACATCAGCTTGTGATGTTACAGGCTGTTCAACTGTATTTTCAAACCTGGTAGTTACAATACAAAGGTACTTTGTTGAAGAAGGATGAGTGGCCGTTTTACAGTATTATTGGTGGCCATTTTCAATTTCTACTGCAGATTTGACAGTGATGTAATGCTAGGCTAATCAACAAAAAAGGTGTGTGTGGGGGGGGGGGGGGGGGGGGGGGGTGGGGGGGGGGGGGGCGGGACTTCATGCCACTCTACATGAGCTATTTTGGCTGCGGGAGTCCAAAACATGAGTTCTGGACAAAGTGGAGACAACACAAGATGGTATTCCATAGATGGACATTAGTCACGGACAGCGATGTTAGTCAACATATGATGACACTTTGTTATGTCATGACCAGCATGTGACCACTGACCAGGGCCTGAGTCTATTCCCCTTTATCAAGGTACTGGACCAAAACATCCCCATACAACTCATGAATCTTTACTGATGTGATGGGTCATATCCCACTCTTCATACAAACCCCCATCCGCCCACTAACGCCACTCAAGCAACCTATACATTCCCAATCAAGTGTATTATTCAGTGAGAGGCAGCCATTACAGCCGTGTTTCTATTGATCTGTAGTTGGAGGATGTAGCCTGCTGTTAATGGCCCTGATTTTTACCAGACCTTTACTAAAAAAGGGTGCTCTGTGCTCACACAAGCCCCTCTTTTTAGTGTGTTGCGTGTGTGTATGTATGCGTGTGTTTCTCTTTTATTTGATGGCATAATGACCTTAGTGACCCCTGGTATATCTGAGGGTGTTGAGAGGGTCTGCAAACTAAATAGTGGCTCCTGACCTGCGGCGCTAGACCAGACTCTCTGTGTGACTGGTAGGAGGGAATTTGGCTCTTGCTGTTGAGAGCAGGGGGGGCTTGCTGTTGAGAGCGAGGGGGGGCTTGCTGATGAGGGTGGGGGGGGGGGGTTCTGTTGAAGGCAGGTGGGGGGGCCTGGTGATGAGGGGGTGTTCTGATGATGGCAGGTGGAGGAACTGGCGATCAGTCGTCTATTCCCACTCAGATAATCAGATGTGTAGGAAGGGGAAAGTCCCATTTTGTCTTTTAATGTCACTGAAGGGACTGTTCAAGAAAGAGACAGAGGTCAGGCCAGTATGACTGGTCAAGGAAATGATTGATAGCGGACTGACTTTGGATCAGTTGTTGTTGGTTGGCCTTAAGCTTTAGCCTACAAACCAGATTGAATGTAATGTTAGCTGTGACCAGGTTTGGACCATATGCACCAGACCCCCAAGTTTATTTTTGGAAAGCCAGATGTTCCAGACCCTGGCCAGGGGCTTATTAAGGAAAATGAGTTTTAGTTTCAACCACCACACTGATTTAAGATCAACACGTGTTGTTATTTGCACAGTTTTAAAATTAGAAAGATAAAGAAAGTCTTTAGGTTTTAGACACATGAGCTACGGTCAGCAATTTGGCACGCGCACAAGTTTGATTTCATCGCTTCTAAAAGTGTATGGCCATTTGAATCAGTAGGAGCTTTGGGAGAAGGTTTTAGCTGATTCACTTATGAAGGAAGGAGATGCCAAAGTGGCTTTGGCAGGTTTTGAAGGGCGCACTTCCAATACTTTCCTTTCAGCAGTGGGGCAAGGACACTGGCTGCAGAGCGGTGTTGATGGTCGGACATGTTTAAAGCTGCAGTGAGTGAGGCGAAACACGTGTAAATGGTTATGATTTTCTGGGGTATTGTTGTTGGACTCTGGCCTTGGCTCTCAGGCCCTGGTGTTGACATTCTTGGAGGAATTAGGTCATGATTGGAGGGCTCTTGGTTTCTACTCCGATTACAGACCTCCGTACCCACTCTCAGCCCCCTCTCTGCTTTCTCTCTATCAAGCCTATACCAGCTCCACATGTTTCCAGTTGCTCCATCACCATTGACCTACATATGATGTTTGGGGAAGGGGGGGTCATTTAAGGAAATATTAATATTTTCTCTCTGATTTTGAATTACTTTGGAGCTCCAGTAATGATCTGATGTTAAAAGAAGGAAGATATATTTAAATGAAATGATTGTTTTGAGCAGAGATTTTTGTAAGTTATTTATTCATAACAAGACAGCTGGGATGCACAGCAAGAGTTCATGTATTTGAAGTTGTTTGTATTCCAGGTTTTTCCCATTTTAAGAGGGATCTGTATTTGTACTATTCCTAATTAGACTCATTTTGGGTTAGGTTTGCCCTTAAGAGCTATTTCTTAAATGTACCACAAGTTAACTGCCATGTCCTCGTGCTCTCTCTCTTTCTCCCTCGCTGTCTTTCTGACTCTTTCTCCACTGGATCTGTCAGAAAGAGAGGGAGAGTAAAAGAGGTGCAGCGATGTGGGCATGTGATGACCTTTTAAAGAGGGAGTTGAGGCTTGGCGAAGATGAAAGCAGAGAAGAGGAATGGTAAGCAGTAAATGTGTCGGGAGCGGGGCCGCGGAAACGGAGAAGGGGAGGGGTGAAAGACTGGCAGAGAGTAAGGGAAGGAGGGGAGAAAGCTGGACACTGGAAACTTGTGTGCCACCCCGCGGAGTGGGAATGGGATGGAGGGAGAGCGCGAGAGAGATGTGTGTGGGAGGAGAGATGAGTCTCTGTGGAACCCAAACTCTGTCTGTAGGAGGATATCCTGAGATAGTTGTCCCTGTCTCTCTCTCCCTCTCTCCCTGCCTGGCTTCAAACAGCTTTGTTTATATACTCTAGACAGGCACCTCTCTCTATTTTAGATCACTAGAGTTCACTCGCTCCCCTCTTCTCTCGAGCTGGATGAGGAACTGAAAGGTAATCAGATTTTTCCTCCTGAAATGTTATCCTCTGTGTGTGTGTGTTCATGTATTGATTCTTGTGAAGTGGAACATTAACACATGGACTGTCTGTATTGATGGTGGTGTGAATGGATACGTATTGTATTTACTAAGATATTTCCTTTGAGAACATTCAGTACTTGTCCTTTTAGCCAGTGGTCATGGAGTATGAGTTCCAATTCCATTTAGTTATTTGTATGAATGTTTTGATTTTTGTGAAGGACAAAGATATTTCAGAGCAATTTTTTATTTTTGATATCTTACCAAGAAGCACACCTGAAGACTTAGGGATTGTAGTAATTTCATTTGATCTGAATTGACTGTAGTGGAACGCTGCCCACACGATGAATGAGAGAGCTTTTTAAACGGAATGATGCTTCTATAGGTTTCCTAAGCTGGAGTGTGGGTACTGTATGTATCCGCTGTAGTATGGGTACTGTATGTATCCGCTGTAGTGTGGGTACTGTATGTATCCGCTGTAGTGTGGGTACTGTATGTATCCGCTGTAGTGTGGGTACTGTATGTATCCGCTGTAGTGTGGGTACTGTATGTATCCGCTGTAGCGTGGGTACTGTATGTATCCGCTGTAGCGTGGGTACTGTATGTATCCGCTGTAGCGTGGGTACTGTATGTATCCGCTGTAGCGTGGGTACTGTATGTATCCGCTGTAGTGTGGGTACTGTATGTATCCGCTGTAGTATGGGTACTGAATGTATCCGCTGTAGTGTGGGTACTGTATGTATCCGCTGTAGTGTGGGTACTGTATGTATCCGCTGTAGTGTGGGTACTGTATGTATCCGCTGTAGCGTGGGTACTGTATGTATCCGCTGTAGTGTGGGTACTGTATGTATCCGCTGTAGTGTGGGTACTGTATGTAGCCGCTGTAGCGTGGGTACTGTATGTAGCCGCTGTAGCGTGGGTACTGTATGTATCCGCTGTAGTGTGGGTACTGTATGTATCCGCTGTAGTGTTGGTACTGTATGTATCCGCTGTAGTGTGGGTACTGTATGTATCCGCTGTAGTGTGGGTACTGTATGTATCCGCTGTAGTGTGGGTACTGTATGTAGCCGCTGTAGCGTGGGTACTGTATGTATCCGCTGTAGTGTGGGTACTGTATGTATCCGCTGTAGTGTTGGTACTGTATGTATCCGCTGTAGTGTGGGTACTGTATGTATCCGCTGTAGTGTGGGTACTGTATGTATCCGCTGTAGTGTGGGTACTGTATGTATCCGCTGTAGTGTGGGTACTGTATGTATCCGCTGTAGTGTGGGTACTGTATGTATCCGCTGTAGTGTGGGTACTGTATGTATCCGCTGTAGTGTGGGTACTGTATGTATCCGCTGTAGTGTGGGTACTGTATGTATCCGCTGTAGTGTGGGTACTGTATGTATCCGCTGTAGCGTGGGTACTGTATGTATCCGCTGTAGCGTGGGTACTGTATGTATCCGCTGTAGCGTGGGTACTGTATGTATCCGCTGTAGTGTGGGTACTGTATTTGTACTAGTGAATCACAGGAAGCCATAGTGACTGTAGTATAGCCTACCGTACATAATGTGTCACTGGAATGGTGTCACCCTGTCCCTACACTACCAGCACCTGAGTTAGAGAGATTCCTATCTAAAACTCTTACTCTTCAACTTGAATTTATTTCAATAAACCTCCTTAACCTGTCTAGGATCAGCGTGGCGCTAGCGGCACACCCCCCCCCCCTCCCCCACTGAAAAACCAGTGCCGCGAAATTCAAAAAAAATATTTTTTTAAAATATTTAACTTTCACACATTAAAGTCCAATACAGCTAATGAAAGACACAGATCTTGTGAATCCAGTCAACATGTCCGATTTTTAAAATGTTTTACAGGGAAGACACAATATGTAAAGATGTACATCTATTACCTAAAAACACATTAGCATAATCCACCATCTTTTATTTGTCCACCAACACCAGTAGCCATCACCAATTCGGCTAAACTAAGATATTTATAGCCCCTAACCAACAAAAAAACTCATTAGATGACAGTCTGATAACATATTTATGGTATGGGATAGGTTTTGTTAGAAAAAAGTGCATATTTCAGGTAGATGGCATAGTTTACAATTGCACCCACCATCACAAATGGACTAGAATAATTACAATGAGCAACGTGTTTACCTAACTACTAATCATCAAACATTTCGTAAAAATACACAGCATACACGAATCGAAAGACACAGATCCTGTGAATACAGACAATATTTCAGATTTTCTAAGTGTCTTACAGCGAAAACACAATAAATCGTTATATTAGCTTAGCACATAGCAATTAGCAGCCCAGCATTGATTCTAGCCAAAGTGAGCGATAAAAGTCAACATCGCCAAAAGATATTAATTTTTTCACTAACCTTCTCAGAATTCTTCCGATGACACTCCTGTAACATCACATTACAACATGCATATACAGTTTGATCGAAAATGTTTATATTTAGCCACCAAAATCATGGTTAGACAATGTGAAATGTAGACAAGCTGGTAAAGAAAAAGTCCTTGCGCCACTTAGACAGTGATCTACTCTTATACATAAATACTCATAAACGTGACTAAAAAATACAGGGTGGACAGGGATTGATAGACAATTTAATTCTTAATACAATTGCGTTATTACATTTTTTAATTTATCCTTACTTTTCAATACAATTTGCGCCAAGCGAAGCTACGTCAAAAAACATGGCGTCCTAAGCCACTAAAATGTTTCGACAGAAACACGATTTATCATAATAAAAATGTCCTACCTTGAGCTGTTCTTCCATCAGTATCTTGGGCAAAGGATCCTTTCTTGGGAGAAATCGTCTTTTGGTGGAAAGCTGTCCTCTTGCCATGTGGAAATGTCAACTGCGTTCGGGATGAACTGAAAAGCGTGCCCAACTTTTCACATCGTTGCAAAAATAAATGTCCCAAAATCGCACTAAACGGATATAAATTGCTATAAAACGCTTTAAATTAACTACCTTATGATGTTTTTAACTCCTATAACGAGTGAAAAGATGACCGGAGAAATATAACAGGCTAAACTAACGCTTGGAACAGGTGCGCGCCGGTGTCCTCTAGGCTCATGACGCAGCTCCCAAAGAATGACTAGCTTCAGGGTTTTTTCATTTGTAGGGCCTGTGAACGCGCAATCGACCCCGTTGGAATCGTCATCACGTAAAGGCATCCAGGGGAAGACGTAAGAAGTGTCCGTATAGTCATAGCAACGACAGTGCCCTTTTAACTGACTTCAGAAGAGTGGCCAACATTTCTCAAATCTGACTCCATGTCAGGGAAATTGCTGTAGAATGGGCTCTGTTCCACTTAGAGACAAAATTTCAACTCCTATAGAAACTATAGACTGTTTTCTATCCAATAATAATAATACTATGCATATTGTACGATCAAGGATTTTGTGGGAAGCCGTTTAAAAAATTAGCCAAATTAGCATAAATAGTCTAAACAGCGCCCCCATCCCCTTAACATGACCTGAGGGGAAATGGCTGGGTAGAACTAAGTGTGTCTGTGTCATACCTTAACTGTTCTGTATTTCACCTAATAAGGCTTCTTTCATTTTGAACCAGATGTTTGAACCAGATGTTTCTTGATATTTTGGAGACTGGAGATTAACCACTCTGTGAATCAACTGAGGTGACTTAGTGCGTCTACTATTGACTCTGTTCTAGGAACAACCTGGGCCAGTATTTACAAAGTGTCTCAGAGTAGAAGTACCTATCTAGGATCAGTTTTGTCTTTTATTTTATTTTTAAAGATCATAAGATTTATGGACAGAGAGAGAGAGAAGACCTGCTCCCAGATCAGCGCTCCTACTCTGAGATGTTTTGTGTGTACTGATCCTGACCTATGTCCCCTCAGTTGCCAGCATCATAGCAGGTGACGTCGCTGTTGTTCAGAGACGGTGAAGAGTTGTTTTCAAGTTGTATTGGTAGGGGAATGCATGGTATACATCCTCCAACGAAAGGGTTCTGTGCTGATAAGCTGTCACCCACCCACACACGCACATCCAAACCTGCTCTTCAACAAGCACGGCATATTTCTTTGTGTCAACATACCAGCCTTACACCTGGAATTGTTTTTATTCTTCACACATGGATTCCTAGAACAAGGTTGTGTGTTAATTTGAATTGTCATGCTATGTGCGTGAGGAGGCCTGCGTTTCTAGGCCTATATCAATAGGGATAGTCATAGGCTCAAAGTGTTCTTAGCTTATTCTTTGCCTCTACAGCCCATCATACTAGCTACTCTTCCTGTAATGAACGGAATACTGTAGGCCTGTATGTTATTCTGTGAAATCTCATGTGATAACATGAGTGTGAGGGTAGAGGCGTACCCAGGGGAACAGAAACCCATTAAAACAAAGTTCCACTCCATCCGCACGCCCAGCATGCATCACTCTAATCAATAACATCCCCCTAAGTGTGGCCAGGGCCAGCTTCCTGGCATACACACACACACACTTATCAATATTTGAATACAAAACAAGTAGGCATACCTTTTCCCTGAATATTGATGTGCTTTTGGCCCTATGCGAGCTTGCAAACAAAATTGTCCATTGTGCAGCAAATTAACAAATTTAATTTGAACAGAATTGAATGAAATTGGGATGGTTTCCATGCTGAATAGATATTAGGAAATCCCTTAGAGGCCCCGGGAAGACCCCTTTAACCTTCCCCTCCACTCCTATTCATGTCCCTCCTCCAGCTGTAGAGGGGGAGATAAGGGTGTGTGTGACACTGCCCTCAGTTCTGTGCCACGTTCCTTTCCCAACCTATCATTCTTTGGACCAGGAACCCCCAGCATTGACCTGGCCCATCAGACCCGACATCAGACTCCATCAAACATCGGACCATACAGGTATATGGGGCCAACAAGCCACAACAAGGTGCTGCTCTCCTGACCACTCAACACACTGTCTGTCTGAAAGGGCCTGTGATGTCACCAGGCCTCTCTGTAATTAGGAGTTGTAATGGGAAGCCGGCTGTGACTGGAAGCAGGCAGACCTGTGGGAAGAGGTGGATGGACTCCGTATGATGATGGACAGTGCATTCTGAATGTATTCAGGCCACATTTCTCACACTTTGTTACGTTATAGCATTATTCTAAAATATATTAAATGTTTTTTTCTCTTCTTGGAGACCTTCAATGCTGCAGACATGTTTTGGTCCCCTTCCCCAGGGTAGCAGTTTTCCCTCCTGTATCAGTCACTGATTGGTAAATTAGTCTAACCAGCTATCTAAACTTGTTGTAATCATTGTCAAATTACCGATGGGGGGACCCCCATTGATTTTGTTGGTCACTCTCACTCAGATATCATGTTAAAAAACTGCAAATCATGATTAGAATTGCAGGACAGTTGCTGTTAAACTACAAAATATTTTCTCTGCCCCGTGGCAAAATGTGTAGATTGCAAGAAATGTAAAAATATAAATCTCCATTGTTGAGAGGGGGGCCTCTAAAATGTTTTACTCGCAAGTTGGGACCCCCCGCAACAATTTTACTTAATGCCCTCAAAAGGCTAGGGCACTGACTGCATGTGTGGGTATGGATGTGGGTACACAGACCCGCGAGCCACTGCGGTCCCTCATGATGAGTTGTGATTTTTATGGGGCCCCCTCTACTCCCATCAAGGTTTGCCATCCCTGGCCTAACATGCTCATACATGTGAAGTGGAGCACAGGCACCCTCATTCACAGTGGTGGTACAAGTACCCAATTGTCATACTTGAGTAAAAGTAAATACACTGTACCTAAATACAGAATTACTCAAGTAAAAGTTACCTAGTAAAATACTACTTGAGTAAAAGCCTCAAAGTATCTGGTTTTAACATGTGCTTAAGTACAGCGGTTGAAACAGTACTCATTTGTCAAAATTGAGAAAGTATTTAGTTATAGTAAATGTTATACATAAAATTCCAACACTCAGACGTCATTTACAAGTGCAGTATTTGTGTTTAGTGAGTTCGCCAGATGACAATGTGTTTATATTGATAGGTGTGTGTGAATTCGACCAGATTGCTGTCCTGCCTGAACATTCTAAATGTAACTAGTACTTTTTGATGTCAGGAATTTAGTCGAGTAAAAGTTGTCAAAAATATAAATAATAAAGTACAGAACCCCAAAAAGGACTTAAGTAGTACTTTAAAGTATTCTTAAGTATTTTACCCCACTGCGCATTCGTGTACACAGCTTATAGCAGCTCCAGCCGCAAATCGCGTTTCTCCAAATGAATAGTTTAATGCTTGTCTTTTTGTCTGTTTATTACCCTCCTGCAAGTTTTATGTATTTATCGTTGTTTTCCAAAGTTCAGACGTGAATTACAGCCCAGTTTCATGTTAAGTTACGTGGTTTTACTTCGCTATTATTTACAGTTTGTTTAGAAACATTTGCTTTTTTCGTTATTTCATGAAGCTAAAGAATCTGCTGTTTTGATTCTCTGAGTGGATGCAGTGTTTAGGAGGGAATAAGGGAGAACTCTCTACAGAAAGATGTTTATCACGGATATAAACTGTGGTCGAGTGCCTAAAGTAGTTTTTTCTTTATTAGGAATGGTGATTCAGCCCCCCCAAAATTCATTTCTGCATGCGTAATGGTTTCTATGATTCACAGTGTGACATGCTAGCCTAAGTGATACTGGGCTCATTTTGCAATGAAAGATAAGATAATCATTCTTAGACTAGCCCCCTAGCGCCTCCAGTGTCTTCAGTAGGGCCATGGTGAGTTAAATTCCCTTCCTGTCAGTCCTACCAGTCAACAGTTTGGACACACCTACTCATTCAAGGGTTTTTCTTTATTTGTACTAAAATTCTACATTGTAGAATAATAGTGAAGACATCAAAACTGTCATCAAGGCAAAGAGTGGCTACTTTGAAGAATTTCAAATATATAATATATTTTCTTGATCGGTTTAACACTTTTTTTGGTAACATGATTCCATATGTGTTATTTCATAGTTTTGATGTCTTCACTATTATTCTACTACAATGTAGAAAATAGTAAAAATAAAGAAAAACCCTTGAATAACTGGTACTGTACGTTCCAGTGTCTTACCTAGGTGTATCCGGTGTGCATATGGTTTATAAAGTACAGCGTTTTGAGAAGTGTATGTCTGACGTAGCCTATTTTTTTGCTCAATGTGTGAATCTGGTATTTTGAAATTGAAATGTTTTTCACAGTTAAACCAATTCTGGTATTACAAAAACGGTCTACAATCTCCTCCCCACCTCCCAATACCAACCTATTGACTTAGTGACCTCCTCCCTCCCTCCCCCAGGAAGGTGCAGTACCAGGGGATAGGCCTACTAGGCAGGATGAGTTCTAGGGGGACCAGGCCCTCTTCCCCCCCCAGCCCACCGGAGCGGCCAGCGTCGCGGGACTCCCAGGACTCCATGGAGGACTACTGGAGCGAAGTGAAGAACATCGAGGAAGATGGTCAGCGGGGCCACGAGGACTTGCTGGAGAGGGGCAGTATGGACGGTAGGCTACATACTTACCAGGAAATTGTGCTTTTAGCCATTTATAGACCTAGGGTGTGTTGAGTTGGGCTCAATTCCAGTTAAATTCCATTTAACTCAGGAAATGTGAAATGGAATGGACCCGAACTCTTGATGTGCTCTTTTGAAGTCCTTCCCATAGAGATGGATACAAATTTAAATTCTGATAAATGCTATGGATACTGATTTATCTCCGACTCTTCTGCATTCCAGAGGCGGAGCTTGAGGAGGCGTGGCTGCAGGATGCGGGTCTGTCCACGCTGGTGTCGGGGGTGTTGGGGGAGGGGCCTGCAGAGGCGCTGCTCTCCACACTGTCGCGCTCGCAGGCAGCCATGGTGAAGAAGCGTGTGGATAATTACACCCTGACCGTGAGGAGGAGGAGCAAGCAGCCGACCAGACACGTCCGAGACGTCTTCTCCACGCCAGACACATCGGTGAGACAGATGGCATCAAAGAGTTAAAGGGAACACTTTTTGTTGTTTATGTTGTTCACTTTTTGTTGTCTACGGCAAGGGTGCTTTGGGTTAAGCATTCAGCAATTGTGTTTATGGAGTTGGAGTCGGTATATTTCCTATTGAAATCCTACAATGAAACGAGTTGCCATGACATCTGTTTCATGTCTGGCCCTTTGTAGGCTATAACTGGTGCCTCTGACCCTCAGTGCCCCTATGACCTCAGTTCATCTGGATATAACCATCTCATCTGGCATACTGATCCTCTGACAAGCCTCTGTAATCTCAGTACGTATCCTAATACTGTGTGTCAGAGATGGTCTAGAGTAAGGAGAGGAGTCCAGTAGACGTGCCCCCCCCCCCCCCCCCCCCCCCCCGCCGCATTGGTATGGGCCAGAACCATTATAGGCATAATACATGACTTTGGCACGGGCCATTGTTAGAGGGGCCGGGTTGGATGGTGGAAACACGATGAGCTCTTGCTTAGCCCTATAATGCAGCTCTCAGCTGGTGTGGGCAGCTGTCCCCTCTTTCTCCAGAAATAGAATTGCCCCACTGACTGACTGGTAGCTGGAATGTGAAGAAAGTTTTACATGAGAAGGGCAACAGGGAAGTCCCATACTGTTTTCAGATGGCGGTGTAATGCACGCACTGCTGAGATCAAATGGCATCCTATAGCACAGCAGTGTTGAAATTCTGTAGAAATGTTGGTCGTATATCAGGAAGCAAGCCCACAGATTGTGTTCAGCCTAGTGGTGTCTTTGCAGTTGTCTTTCTAGTGAAGTTGAGGCAAGTATGCAGACTGCACCTCAGTATCTAGCTAGCTGATATGACTAAGGCTAGCTCTCCAAAGGCTATTGTGTGGCTATGAAGTGTTGAAAGAGATTGAGGTATTTACAGCATGAATGAATGGGGAGTGGTGATAGGACTAATAACACCCCCCACCAAAGAGTGCCACGAGTGCCCCTGTCAGCACTGCTGTGTGGTGGTGGCAGGAGCCACTAGGGTGAGTCAGATCTGGCAGGGGGTACAGGATTATGAGTCACACCACTCAGTCCCAGCTGGGATGACAGCTGAGTCCGGGACACAGAGAAAGCCTTCACTCTACTCAAGCTAAAGTACTGTCTTGCGGTAGACTACTGGCAGGCCCCACATACTAATGGCAGACTAATGCCAGTCTACTGGCAGGCCCCATCGTTTCCTGGCAGGCCCCACAGACTGGTGGCAGGCTACTGGCAGGCCCCACAGACTAGTGGCAGGCTACTGGCAGGCCCCACAGACTAGTGGCGTGCTACTGGCAGGCCCCACAGACTAGTGGCGGGTTACTGGCAGGCTCCACAGACTAGTGGCGGGTTACTGGCAGGCCCCACAGACTACTGGCAGGCCCCACAGACTAGTGGCGTGCTACTGGCAGGCCCCACAGACTAGTGGCAGGCTACTGGCAGGCCCCACAGACTAGTGGCGTGCTACTGGCAGGCCCCACAGACTAGTGGCGTGCTACTGGCAGGCCCCACAGACTAGTGGCGTGCTACTGGCAGGCCCCACAGACTAGTGGCGTGCTACTGGCAGGCCCCACAGACTAGTGGCGGGTTACTGGCAGGCTCCACAGACTAGTGGCGGGTTACTGGCAGGCCCTACAGACTACTGGCAGGCCCCACAGACTACTGGCAGGCCCCACAGACTACTGGCAGGCCCCACAGACTAGTGGCGTGCTACTGGCAGGCCCCACAGACTACTAGCAGGCCCCACAGACTACTGGCAGCCTGCTGGCAGGCCCCACAGACTAGTGGAGGGTTACTGGCAGGCTCCACAGACTAGTGGCGGGTTACTGGCAGGCCCTACAGACTACTGGCAGCCTGCTGGCAGGCCCCACAGACTACTGGCAGGCCCCACAGACTAGTGGCGTGCTACTGGCAGGCCCCACAGACTACTGGCAGGCCCCACAGACTACTGGCAGGCCCCACAGACTACTGGCAGGCCCCACAGACTACTGGCAGGCCCCACAGACTACTGGCAGGCCCCACAGACTACTGGCAGGCCCCACAGACCTGTTTATTTGAGTAGGATTAGGGAAATGGATTAAGGTGTCCAGGGCATTGCATCTGGGCCGTAAACCAATCTAGACGCATAAAAACGGCCATTCAGTCTGGACGAGGGAAAATCAGACCATAGCCCTTTTGTCATCTAATAGTGAAAGATGGTGGTAACTCCTCCTTTTTTTGTGTTTGGTTGGTGGATTGTAAAAAGGACATCGTTGAAAAGAAAAAGCATGTAGTTATTTGAATTGCTTAACATGACATGAAATTGTACTTGTCACGTACACAGTTTACAGCTGGCATAAAAGGTCCAGAGAAATGCTTGTGTGCTAGTTCCCTCAACATTGCAGTACAAGTATACCATGACATACATACCATTGTGTATTTAGGCATGCCGTAAGTATTTACATGGATATATTATGGACTCAAGCTCTCTCTGTCTGTGAAATGGATCTTTAGGTACATGTAACCTACAGTATCTAGGCTGTATTTCTCTATCGCGGTGCTGCTGACCATGTGGTTTGGCTCCAGTCAATTCTGGCAGCGTTGTCCGTAACCGTTGACCATGCTCTTTTCACTGACTAGCAAGTATACAACAGAACAAAACAGCTGGCGCCTGTTGAACGCGCCGTTGATATCCACTTTCCTCTCTCCCCGTGTCAGCAACTGTACTGCACAGCCATAATATGGAAGTCAATGCATAGGAATCAAACTAGCATATCCCTCATCGCTGTGCTGACATCTGGTACTGTGTCTGTTACTGCTGGTGTTCATTCAGTTCACAAAAATGACTCCTAAATCCTTTCACCGTAGTTGAATGCTGAGGGACCATCTGTCTTTTCATGTGTCCCACTTCAAAAAGCTTATGTTTACCTGTTGATCTTACTTTGGGACAAACTTCACACACGTTGAATGAGAATAAATGATGATCACGTATGTCTCCTCTCCTTTTAGCCAGTTGATCCCATACCCCCTGTCCCCCCCAAGTCACCCAATGGAGACATGCCTTCCAGATGCGTCCACCGGACGTCTAGAGGTGAGTCGTCTCTCAATATGTTACCACCGTTTATTGTTTGTTTTGATGTGGTTGGCTGTGGTTACCCACTGTGAAGGAACCACTCCAATGGGTTGAATGATTGTTGTTTCCATGGTATTTGAGCCTAATTCTGTCACCATGATTGAATAAATGTGGGAAACACATTGGACTTGGATCATTCCCATCTGGTTGGTTGGACTGATGTCTGTACAAAGGGGAATATACCGGTGATGTATCCATCATTGAGACTGTTGTGTGTGTTTCCCAGTGCGGCCCGCGTGTCCCAGCTTCTCCCAGAGCACAGAGAGACGTGTTTCAGAGTGCCCTCCCTGCCCACCACCTCAGGACACCTCTGACTCCCTGTCTTTCGAGGTGCCCTACTCCGAGGGCGTCACTGCCCACCGCAGAGGCCGCCAGGGGGACTGCAAGGACTGCCAACGCATCCGCAGAGATGACCATGACCTGCCAGTGAGTCTCACCTCTGACCTTTTTGTTTTAAAGGGAAATAGAACTAAAACCAACAGTTATTTAGACAGTAGGAAATGAGAGGCAGAGACATATTGAAGGGGAAGTACAGGACAGAAAGTGGCAGAGCGGGGATTTGAACTCCTGCCGTAGGCGGCTTTTTGTGGTCTGGAGGCAGCTGTGTTAACCACTAGGCCGCCCTCCAGGAACCTGTTTGAATATGTAAAATGTGTGTTGTCTTCGGTCTTGTACAGACATTTCAGCTGCCCAGGCCTAAACTGGGCCTCACCCGCATCCAGGACCTGTCTTGTGAGGACATGAAGAAGATCGGCTACATCTCTTTGATTGAACTGACCACCTTCTACGACGGCCTGGGCATCGAGCTCAAGCGCAACCGCGCGGCACGTAGCAAGGCCAGAGGTGGGTGGCTGGTTGACTGGGTCGTGTTCAATAGGCAGAAAACACACGTAAACATGGCGGGACCAGGCATTCTATGATGTTTTCAGATGCTTGCCATAATGAACACAACTCTGGTGTTGCACATCCCATTTTTACATGAACAGTCACTCTGGTTTGAAAGTTTCCCTTCCGATCCACAGAAAGTGGTATATTTGGAGTTCCCCTGACCACTCTACTGGAGAATGACCAGAAGAAGTTCCCTGGGTCCAAGGTTCCTCTTGTGTTCAGAAAGGTACTGTGCCTGTTTTTAGTTCTATTAATTTGCCTCAGCTGTCCTTTAGTTTCGGGTTATTCTGCATTCTGAGAAAGGGTTGGTTCTGAGAAAGGGTTGGTTCAGTAGGAATATCATGATGGAAGTGATGAGGGTCAGTGTACTATGGTTTATCAGAGAGTGGGAGAAGAGCTGAGGGAAGGAGAGAATGAGAGAGAGTAAGGAAATGAGGGAGAGATTGTTTCAGATATTCCTACTGAACCAACCCTTTCTCAGAACCAACCCTTTCTCAGAACCATTGACTACAACACACTACCCATCTTCTCCTGTGTGTGTGTGTGTGTGTGTAGAGAGAGAGTTTGTGTTAATCCTAATGTGTGTCAGCACAAGCCAACTCACTGCCTGCTTTCTCCAAGATCCTATTTCCCCTCCTGTTTCTCTCCATCAGCACTTGTCAGCCTGGTTAAGGGTTGCTTTCTCACGTGTTATCACAAAGACATTCTGGACAGACTAAATGTCAGAAATGTACCATATGCCCCTGTTACCGATCGGGGGAGGAGTGTCAAGTGATTAATCGTAAACTGAATTATATATTCATTTGTGTTGTCAAATCAGTTAGGGATGTATGTTAGTTATTGGCAATTTCTATCATAGAATATGTTAGTTCTGATAACTCATATTTTTTAATATACACTACCGTTCAAAAGTTTGGGGTCACTTAGAAATGTCCTTGTTTTTGAAAGAAAAGCACTTTTTTTGTCCATTTAAAATAGCATCAAATTGATCCGAAATAAAGTGTAGACATTGTTAATGTTGTAACTGACTGACTATTTTAGCTGGAAACGGCAGATTGTTTGAGAAACGGCTGGTAGTTTGAGAAAGAGATGCCTCCCAGCTCCATTAAATAGTACCTGCAAAACATCAGTCTCAACGTCAACAGTGAAGAGAAGACTCTGGGATGCTGGCCTTCTAGGCAGAGTTGCAAAGAAAAAGCCATATCTCAGACTGGCCAATAAAAATAAAAGATTGGGCAAAAAGACACTGACACTGGACAGAGGAACTCTGCCCAGAAGGCCAGCATCCCGGAGTCGCCTCTTCACTGTTGACATTGAGACTGGTGTATTGCAGGTACTATTTAATGAAGCTGCCAGTTGAGGACTTGTGAAGAGTCTGTTTCTCAAACTAGACACACTAATGTACTTGTCCTCTTGCTCAGTTGTGCACCGGGACCTCCCACTCCACTTTCTATTCTGGTTAGAGCCAGTTTGCGCTGTTCTGTGAATGGAGTAGTACACAGCGTTGTACGAAATCTTCAGTTTATTGACAATTTCTCGCATGGAATAGCTTTCATTTCTCAGAACAAGAATAAACTGACGAGTTTCAGAAGAAAGATCTTTGTTTCTGGCCATTTTGAGCCTTTAATCGAACCCACAAATGCTGATGCTCCAGATACTCAACTAGTCTAAAGAAGGCCAGTTGTATTGCTTCTTTAATCAGAACAACAGTTTTCAGCTGTGCTAACGTAATTGGAATAAGGGTTTTCTAATGATCAATTAGCCTTTTAAAATGATAAACTTGGATTAGCTAACACAACATGCCATTGGAACACAGGAGGAATGGTTGTTGATAATGGTCCTCTGTACGCCTATGTAATAATTCCATTAAAAATCAGCCATTTCCAACTACAATAGTAATTTACAACATGGACAATGTCTACACTGTATTTCTGATCAATTTGATGCTATTTTAAATGGACAGAAATGTGCTTTTCTTTCAAAAATGACATTTCTAAGTAACCCCAAACTTTTGAACGGTAGTATAGGTGGGACAGTAAATAAGGAGCTGTGCTGAAGAAAATAATATCTTACTGTTTAGAGTCTTAGCAGCTGCCAGCCAGTCAGCCAGTTAGGGTGATGACCCTAACCTTGGCATTGCCAGGATGCCATATGGTATAGCTGGGAGTTAATTAAGGAGCCCTGTTTCGCAGCAGTCATTCCTATCCAACCAGAATTAGCCTTAAATACTCTTGTCACATTGACTGTCTAGACTCACAGGGTGTGTATAGGACTAGAGTATGGGGTATCAAGGTGGTGTTTAAAAGATTTGGTAGATAACAGCAGCTTCCGAAAGGGAATTATAGGACTTTTTTTCTTTTGAAGCAATGGTTATTTCACTGCTATGTCAGTGTTGCTATATATTTTTGCTGACCTGGAAATGTTCTTTTGCTGGAGGACTTGATGAAGGAGGTTTCTTCAGGATCATGATTTCGTTTGATCTAGTAAACAGCTGGTTGGTTAGCCTTTGGTGTCCAAAGCTTGTCGTAAAATACAATCAAAGAGTTCCCTTATTCTCGCCTGTGGTCTTCATCAGTAATATTGCACTTGCAAAGTTCCCTCAGCCCCACCCTAAACAAAAATGATAAAGTGTTATTACCACACAGTTTACTTGTGCGGTAGAAGTTACGGAGTGCACCTTTAAGGAAAATATTGTATCTCTTCAGTCCACAGTAAGAGGCAGGAAACAGGAGGGTTGTCTCTTTGTTGTGGAGTGTACCACTTGTGTGAGAGACGGAGGGTTCTGATAGCGTTATCTCAGGGCGCTGGCTTAGGCACATCTTTCCACTCCTGGAATGTAGAGACAAAACGACTGAAGTCACCAACCCAGACTTGAGTCTTGTTCAGTAGGGCGATGGAAAACAAACACATCAAGGGCCAGAGACTTAATCTGTGGGCGATTTTATCGCTAGTTGTCAATATGAATTGAATGCTGTTTTTTTTTTGTGGTTTGAAAACTTCCCTGTCACAAAAAAAAACTTCCCATTAAGGTCTGACGGCTCTAAGTTCTTCTGTATGTTACCAACAATGCTTTGGCTGTGAAAACCGGAAGATGAAACAAATGCAGTCACGTTAGGTTGGTTTTGTTTACTGATGAGTCAGGTTCACATAGGAATGTCACTCTTGGCTTGTTAAATTTCTGGTTAATTAAACGTGTATGCTTGTGTGTTTGCAGCTCTTGTCCAAGCTGGAGCAGACAGGACTACAGACTGAGGGGATTCTCAGAGTACCAGGGTCTGCCTCCAGAGTAAAGGTAAGACACCCTAGAAACACACACACACACACACTGGAGTTTGTCACACTATAGCTGTCAACCACCAATCAGAGCTCTATCTTAAAAGTGACCTTGTAAAGTCTGTGACATTGTAAAAACATTTCACAGAAGGGAAAGACTTACAACATGTTTTGATTTGTTGCTGTAATTGACCCTATCTTGTATGAGCCCAGTGTAGAGGCTTACGGTATCCACATTAACGTTGTAAAGGACAGATTCGTTTCCAATGGCCTAGAAGAATGGTTGTTTTGGCAGGAAATGACATCATGCTCATAAACCATGCTAATGACTGACCTATTTCTGCTATCTAAAACACAAGGCAGTGTCCCTCCTCCCTACACAGATCTCTCCCCTTATCATTCCCACATTCCTTCTCTCTCATGCAGTCATTCTGTGTTGGGGAGATTGGTGTGTGTGTGTGTGTGTGTGTGTGTGTGTGTGTATGTGTACACAGTGGTGTAAAGTACCCAATTGTCATACTTGAGTAAAAGTAAATATACCTTTTTAATAGAAAATGACTCAAGTAAAAGTGAAAGTCACCCAGTAAAATACCACTTGAGTAAAAGTCTAAAAGTATTTGGTTTTATGTATACTTAAGTATCAAAAGTAAAATTTATTTTAACTTCCTTATATTAAGCAAACCAGACCACACAATGTTCCAGTTTTATTTATATTGACTGATAGCCAGGGGCACAACCCAACACTCAGACATCATTTACAAACAAAGCATTTGTGTTTAGAGAGTTCTCCAGATCAGAGGCATTGGGGATGACCAGGGTCTGTGAATTGGACCATTTTCCTGTCAAAATGTAACGAGTACTTTTGAGTGTCAGGGAAAATGTATGGAGTAAAAACTACATTATTTTCTTTAGGAATGTAGTGAAGTACAAGTTGTCAAAAATATAATTAGTCAACTACAGATACACAAAACTACTTAAGTGTACTTTAAAGTATTTGAGCTTTACACCACTGTGTGTACGTGCGTGCATATCAATGTGCTTACGTGTGTGTAGCATGTCTGTGTGTGAAAGGGTGCACGTGTGAGTGTGCATGTGCTTTGCACTCCTCAACCAAAACATTTTTTACTAGTAGATCCATACTGAGTCGAGAGGCCCCTACGGTTAACATAATACACAGCCAGCCCAGGGGCCCACAGATGAAACCTGTCCAGACAGTGAGCCTTCACTGGGGTAGAATCTCTGATTGTCATCTCCACTCCTCCAGCATCACTCCCAGGCTGCGGGAGACCACCCTCTCCACCTCTCCCTACCCTCTGGTCTGAATACCCTCCTTCCATTATTAGGCCAACCCCACCCCCCTCCATTTTGATTTGTTAGGTGCCATGGCAGGTTAACCCAGGTGACTATAGAGTTGAGGTTTACCAGAGGAGGAGCCATTTTGATTTGTTGTTGGTTATTGCAGCATCTGCGCCAGGAGCTGGAACAGAAGCTCTATGAGGACCGGTTTGACTGGGAGCAGGTGAGGCACAATGATGCAGCGGGTCTGCTGAAGATGTTCATCAGAGAGCTGCCTTATCCTCTGCTCACGCTCCAGCACGCTCCTGCCTTCGCCGCCGCACAGAGTGAGTTCACACACACGCACGCAGGCACACGCAGGCCTACCTACACTCTTACAATGAAGTGGATACAGTACATATGTGACTAGACGCTCTCAACTGGTCAGCCCCTTATACACCTCAGCAAAGGTTCAAGGTTCAGAGACTCTGTCCAATTCTGCCGTCCTTCATACAGTATATCACCATGGTTAACATTCATTACAGTACATGTAACATTAATATGTATGATTAATTTACATGTTTTCTCTAAAGTATACTCTTAACACTTACCCTCTCATTGACTGATAAGAAAGATTGTGTGTGTGTGAGAGATTTCAGTGTGTTTTTTCTGCTCTGTATCTTCTCAGATATCTCCTCTCCCAGACAGCAGATCCAGGCCCTGCACCTCCTCATCATGCTGCTCCCTGAGCCCAACAGAGACACACTCAAGGTGAGCATGACCTATTACCCAAAGGTCAAGTCACTGTTTTATTCACCTTTGGTCTCTCTGCCCAGGGTTCGTCGCCTTTGTGGCTATTCTAGGACTCATGACCATGGACAGAGAGACTACTCTTTGTGGTTATTCTAGGACTCATGACCATGGACAGAGAGACTACTCTTTGTGGCTATTCTAGGACTCATGACCATGGACAGAGAGACTACTCTTTGTGGCTATTCTAGAACTCATGACCATGGACAGAGAGACTACTCTTTGTGGTTATTCTAGGACTCATGACCATGGACAGAGAGACTACTCTTTGTGGCTATTCTAGGACTCATGACCATGGACAGAGAGACTACTCTTTGTGGCTATTCTAGGACTCATGACCATGGACAGAGAGACTACTCTTTGTGGCTATTCTAGGACTCATGACCATGGACAGAGAGACTACTCTTTGTGGCTATTCTAGGACTCATGACCATGGACAGAGAGACTACTCTTTGTGGCTATTCTAGGACTCATGACCATGGACAGAGAGACTACTCTTTGTGGTTATTCTAGGACTCATGACCATGGACAGAGAGACTACTCTTTGTGGCTATTCTAGGACTCATGACCATGGACAGAGAGACTACTCTTTGTGGCTATTCTAGGACTCATGACCATGGACAGAGAGACTACTCTTTGTGGCTATTCTAGGACTCATGACCATGGACAGAGAGACTACTCTTTGAACTATGACCTCACAATCCAAAACACACACACACACACACACACACACACACACACACACACACACACACACACACACACACACACACACACACACACACACACACACACACACACCTATCCTACCCAACCCTAAAATATCTGACTTTTGTTTTTAATTGGGCAACTGTGTTCCAACTATGCATTTCCGACGCATTCCTATGACTCATTAGCCAATCGTCACAACCACGAGTGACTGACATTCCGTTCTAAGGAGCGTTTCGTAACATGTAAACAAACATCAAGTGTTGCTGAACCCTTGAGCCTCAGTCGAGGCGAAATATGATGAGTCATCTTGGTGCACGTAAAGTGCACCGCACGTAAAGTGAACTGGAAGAACAACAGTCATGTTTACGTGTAGTTCCATGAAGGGGTTATTGTCTGAAGTTTAGATGAGAGGTTTCTACTCTTAGTAAGGTGGGTGTTTTAGTTTAGTTTATTAGGCTCCCCATTAGATACTGCACATGCAGCAGCTACTCTTCCTGGGGTCCATTAGATACTGCACACGCAGCAGCTACTCTTCCTGGGGTCCATTAGATACTGCACACGCAGCAGCTACTCTTCCTGGGGTCCATTAGATACTGTACATGCAGCAGCTACTCTTCCTGGGGTCCATTAGATACTGCACATGCAGCAGCTACTCTTCCTGGGGTCCATTAGATACTGTACATGCAGCAGCTACTCTTCCTGGGGTCCATTAGATACTGTACATGCAGCAGCTACTCTTCCTGGGGTCCATTAGATACTGTACATGCAGCAGCTACTCTTCCTGGGGTCCATTAGATACTGTACATGCAGCAGCTACTCTTCCTGGGGTCCATTAGATACTGTCCATGCAGCAGCTACTCTTCCTGGGGTCCATTAGATACTGTACATGCAGCAGCTACTCTTCCTGGGGTCCATTAGATACTGTACATGCAGCAGCTACTCTTCCTGGGGTCCATTAGATACTGTACATGCAGCAGCTACTCTTCCTGGGGTCCATTAGATACTGTACATGCAGCAGCTACTCTTCCTGGGGTCCATTAGATACTGTACATGCAGCAGCTACTCTTCCTGGGGTCCATTAGATACTGTCCATGCAGCAGCTACTCTTCCTGGGGTCCATTAGATACTGTACATGCAGCAGCTACTCTTCCTGGGGTCCATTAGATACTGTCCATGCAGCAGCTACTCTTCCTGGGGTCCATTAGATACTGTCCATGCAGCAGCTACTCTTCCTGGGGTCCACATAAAATGAACAAATACATGACAAAGTACAGAACAGTAAAAGACCAGAACAAAATAAGATATTAACTACAAAAAAATGAGTTATATATACAGGAAAGACACCAAGAGATAATGAAAAGATTACACACTATTCCAATCAACATATTCATATTGTTATATACAGTAGAGTTAAAATAGATATTTAGAAAGAGGAGATGTGTTGTGATACAAGATGTTTTTTAAATCGAAAGAGAATGTTTTTGCCTGAGCTGGGTGTTTGAAGGTGTGGAGTGAACCGGTTTGATAACCCAATGATGTCATCTCTTCCCTGAGTGTACATAGACAGAATGATGTGTGTTGTATAAGGTGTCAGTGTGTTTAGTTTGTCGCCACATTTTGAATCAGCAGGCCAGTTATTCCCAGTGACGTGCCAGTGCAAAGGCTGAACGCACACAAACGCATACACACCCACACTTATACACCCCCCCCCCACACACACACATACACCCCCTACACATATACACCCCCCCCCCCACACACATATACACCCCCCCCCACATATATATACACACATATACACCCCCCCACACACACGCATTTACACCCCCCCACACATATATACACCCCCCCCCACACACAAACATATACACACACATACACCCCCCCCACACACATATACACACACATACACCCCCCCCACACACACACACACATATACACACCCCCCCCCCACACACACATATACACCCCCCCCCCCCCCACACACACGCATTTACACCCCCCCCCACACACACACACAAACATACACACACACATACACACACATCTCCACACATACCCACCCCCCACACACACACAAACATACACACACACACATACACACACATCTCCACACATACCCACCCCCCACACACACACACACACCTCCACCCCCACACATACACCACACATACACCCCCCACCACACACACAGACACATACACACAATAACCACACACACACCCACTCTTACCCCTCTCTCTACAGGCCCTGCTGGAGTTCCTGAGGAAGGTGGTAGCCTATGAGGAGAAGAACAGGATGGGTCTGTGGAACGTGTCCATGATCGTGGCTCCCAACCTCTTCACCTACCGGGGCAAGAATGCCAAACAGGAGGAGATACAGGGCGCAGCAGGGGCAGCCCACCTCGTACGGCTACTCATCACACACCAGGACCTGCTCTGGACCGTGAGTTGACTACTATACACACACACACCCACGTGTACAGATACGCACACGCACACACACACACACACACACACACACACACACACACACACACACACACACACACACACACACACACACACACACACACACACACACACACACACACACACACACACGTACAGATACGTACACACACACGTACAGATACGTACACACACAAACACACATACTCCCCCAACATAGCTGGTCAAAGTAGAAGGTGTTAATCTACTGAGACTGTACATTTTGAAATGACTGGTTAATAAATTACATCTAAACTTCCCAAACTGTTCCAGTTTTGCATCTGAAATTTTACCACTTCTAGTCCAACCTTCCAGTAATTCAATAATGTTTTTATTTGTTTTATATTTTATATCTCTACTGCTCTCATTGTTGTTTTACTGGAAATCAGTTATGCCAGGCTAGTAGACAGGTTAATTTAGCCTGTCTCAAAACCTCTCAAGGAAAGTGATCCAGGCACTTTGTATGAAACGCAAAGAGCAGCTTGACCCAAATCTGGTGACTGGTGCCTGGCTTATTAGAAAGCATATAGCCTGTGTAGCCCCAACCCTTAAGCCTCTGGGCAGGGAGGTATAGAGGAGGGAGAAATTAATAGGTCTATTGTTCTCTCCTCAGGTGCCCTGCTTTCTCATCTCCCACGTGAGGAAGTTAAACGAGGCTGGTGCCAGCAAGAAGCCGCCCAGCTCAGAGAAGACGAAGAGGAAGCTGCTGCTGATGAGGAGGAAGACCATTGAACGAGAGAAGACTGAGAGGAGCGAGGTAATGATTACTGACTGTAAAGTACTTTTACCCAAAAACAATTCAGATGTATTCTCAATGTTAGTTTGACTAGACAACCATATCATAGGTTATTGGGTGTATGTTTGCTCCTGACAGAACTTAATTGGATGAGGTCGCTAGTACCTTTCAGAATGAGATTCAGTCACGTAATGGGACTTGAATTGAAGTTGGGTCTTATCTTGGTCCACAGCTCACTGACCTCCGACAAGGGGTCATCAGGGTTCACGCCCCACTACATGCCAAGATCTCCATGGCGATCCAGCTTGACAACGAGACCAAGGCCAAAGACGTTATGGCGCGCTTCGACTATGAGAACGGGTCAGTGGGGGAGGAGGAAGATGACTATTTTCTGTCCCCGCCAGTGCCTCTGAGTTTTGCTAATACATACTATTGAGATGTCTGGGTTATTTCAAATCATTCTCTTTTCTCTCTTAGTCGTGGCACCAGAAGCACTAGCCGGAGGCCACATCAGTATCTGTTTGAGGTCGGAGGAAACATAGGTATGTACCATTAAATCACTCTTTCAAACACAGATTCTGATTTATCTGTCTTTTATCGAACAAGGCTTCTCTCTCCTCTAGGTGAACGCAGCTTGGACCCTGAGACTCATCTTTTAGACGTATACCACGTGAATCCCCACTGCGAATGGGTCTTAAAACCCACAACCACATGAGAACTGAGGATTCACTCACTCAACACAGAGCACAAGCTTACTGAACCACTGCTCTCTTGAGGTCGTCCTGGTGAACTGACCATGCATGGAGGCCTGGGTGAACTGACCATGCATGGAGGCCTGGGTGAACTGACCATGCATGGAGGCCTGGGTGAACTGCGGTTTCATCCCCAACTACAGACCACTGAAAAGAGAGACAGCGCTTAAAAAGGAACTATGGAGAGGTACATTCTCCTGCTGAAGGAAAGAAGTTCCTGTTTTGTGGGATTAAACCTTTTTAACAAATTACAAAAAAAAAGGGCGGAACCACTGTTCTCTGCAAATATGGGTTCTGTATGGAAGTATTTGGAGGAGGGACAGCTTTGTGAACACGTGCCACACACGTGACCAACAACATACCATTTCTGGACATTCTAATTGTTTGATGCCAAATATGTCCGCAGCATGGTTCACCCACTACAGAGGCCATGGACACAGTAACAGACAAGGATGGGTCTGATAATCAAATAATGTTTCCCACTTCATGCAAGACCCAGTTAACATATATTTGCTATATTTATACCACTAATTGATCCTGCTTTTAGTATTGTCACACATACTACAGGTACATTTTGTGTCATTTGTAATTGCAGCATGTTGATTGCAAAACCATTGGGAGTGAGGAGATTCAGAACGAGTGCATGATGGGAAGGAACAAGCGGAGATGGGATGATCTGACACTGAATGCAGACATTGTTTCCATCTCCAATGTTGAAACAACTTCCTTTTCATGGTCTCCTGTCCTCTGCTGACCAGTGATCTGGTGTAGTACTGATCAGAACTAGGCAGGTGATAAGAATTTAGTGAACGCCTATCCAGTCCCTTCACCTGTCAGTGGTCATGAAGGAAAGGTGATGAGGACAGGAAGCTGTGTCAGAGTATTGAAACACAGCCCCACATCAGAAACGTTGAACAAGGATTCCAACCATTGTCAAACCCGCTTTCTCTGCTTTCTGGGTTTGCATGTTGAACACTTAAACCTCTCCCTCCTAATACATCTCCTCATCCCCAATGGACTGTAGATGTGGAAACCATGTACACACTACAGTATGACTTAACACTCAACAATCCTATGTGTCTAATCTACGTAGACTTGCATTACTAATGACCTGAACTGCATGCCTGGAGAGTGTTTACAATACATCCTCTAATGAAGAAGAGGAGAAAAGGCCATTAAAAAAGGAGCTTCATAGCAGTTTGCCTGACATGCTTCCAAACTGATTTTACTACGTTTCACTTCAAACCACAGTGTTCAGTCTGTTTTAACCAGGCTAGTCTTAGCCTGCGTACAGTGTTTGAACTTGTGAATGTTTACTTTCAGGGCATGTATGTATGTATGTATTAGCCCAACCAACCTCTCTCCACTTTGTTCTGGGTCGTTCCACCAACTTTGTGCCTTTTGTGAAGTGTAACTTAGTCAAAAATAATGATTTCACCTCATTTTAACATTCTGTCATAAAGAGCACATGTTAAACTTAATTTAAAAAACTGTTTTCTCATCAAGGTCAAATTTAAAATAAATAAGTTCCTATTAAGTGCCAAATAAAGTAACATGGCTGACTGTAACAGGGTTGATGTAATCTAAAAACAGACATAAATTCCCTTGTAACTGGGGGAATAGAAGTGTGTTTGTGAGAAATTTGAAAGTAAGCTTCAAAATGTTTTTTTTATTGTTAAAACAATTACGTTATGTTCGACCCCCGCTCACTTTTCCACCACAACACCAGAACATAGTCCAAAAAAAAGAGTAGAACCAGCTCTCCTGCTTTTACACCATGGGTTTGACTAGGAAATGTTCAATGTTTCTTCTGAAAAATACATTTAAAACGGAATAGTTTCGCCACGTTAAAACGAGTTCAGGTCACGTAACAGGGCTGACCTTTAAAATGAGGGACAGACGTAAATGAATCACTCATCACATTAAATAAATCTTCAGAAATGACTTTGTCAGAGATCTATAATAACTAGGGCTTTACAATGATGGTGAAAACATGGTGAGACATTTTGGGTTTAAAGTCTTTCTAGAGGTCAGAGTGCACAGAGGGACAAGTCAAAATGCAGAATTCTGACACTATTAAAATATTTATTGGATTCTCCATGTGGTCTATATTAAAGGGCACTTCATTTAATATAGCAGGCTTTATTGATGTATGATTTCTACTTCGCATATTAAAGGCACTCTTTGTGGAACGACCAGTAGTGTTAGCCTAGCCTGGCTTCCAAACTGGTTTCACTTCAAGCCATAGTAAGTTCAGTCTGGGCTAACCAGGCTAATCATAGCCTGCTTGCAGCATTTGAACTTGTGAATAATGTTTACTTGCAGGTCATGTACTGTATGTATTAGTCCAACCAACCTCTCTCTACTTCTACTATGCTGTGGTGTTACTGTAGTTCAGTGTTTGCCTTTGCCATGATTGTCAGCCTTTTGTTGTTACATAAGTATTCTGTGGTCCCAAATCAACCTGTAGAAAATGCATTGAAAAGATCGTAATGTTCAACATGACTTTGCTCAGGATTATTTAATTTATCCTTCCAAAGCCATTGTGTAAAAAAGAATTCTGTGAAAGATGAATTTGTACCATAGACTTACTACAATATGTGTGTATTGTCTGTATATAGAATACTGAATTTTGCACGTTTTTATTTTATTTGCTTTCTTTTATTATTTGACCACTGCCGACAGTTTTGGCCAAGTGGCACAATGTATCACTGACACAATAACAATTGAATATACTGTAAAGTAAAACATTTCCTTCTCACCTCAGAATCATATCTTTCCTGAGCTGTGTTGTGAACAAATTATTTTCAGTTCACTTTCTCCTCAGAAATAGCATTCAAACATTCTTCTGATAGTACTCCTGGGGAGAAAATGCAGACTGACAGTCATGGCATAAAACAGATCATAAAGGCTTTGATAGATGTGTTATGCACAGCTTAATACGTAGGTATGTGGGCAGCCCTATACTGGAGCCAACAGGTTTGTCTACTTAAAACTACTGCACTGACAGAATGCAGCTGGCTTACTTATTTTATTAACAAATATACATTTTCTAGAACATCAGACATTCTACTGTCCAATTCATTTGGGGGAGTCAAAATGCAAATTCTGGAATCATGTAAAAAAAAAAAAAAAAAAAAAGAAGTAATTTCATTGGCCACTTTTTTTTGAGGGTCATAGCATTAGATATGGTTGTGATATTGTCGTGGTAAGATTATGTGCCGGGGCAGGAGTGTGGAGACACTCCTTGGAGGGTGAATGCGGTACTGAAGTCCAGGAAGTTGATCACGTGGCCCTTGATCAGGCGGATGTTACGCATACAACCACGGAACGGCGATCTGGAAGTCAGGCAGTTCTGTTTCACTCCGACTGTAAAAGAAAGATGGAGGTCAATATATTCATTTACACTGAAATTGATCAACGTCAAAGGCTCAGTTCAGTGAAGTTTCTAGATTTGAGGGTCTATGGGTTGTTTCTGGATAGAGACTGAAGGTTTTCTTCTAGAGAGGGGCATACCAGGGAAGCCTCCCACGTAGACCGGGTCCTTAGTCTCAGCAGAGGTGGACTGGGGGTGGGGGTTGTCAGTGAGCACCGTGACCCCGTCCACGCTCAGACTCAGAGCGTTCTTGGTCTTCTTGGCCAGCAGGGTGTGCCAGCGGCCGTCACACAGCCACCGGCCCAGCCGTAACGTGGCCGACACCCGCCCGGCGCCGTTGTTCACGTGGAACGCCGCCTGTCCCTGGGCCAGCTCCAGGCCGATGGCGTCCACCTTGGCGCTGCTGACCCCCAGGAGAACACCGTCAGGCGCCGTGCTGCGGAACTCCAGCGTCACCGTCACGTCTGAGCCCACATTGTACCCCTCTTTCACTGCAAGGGACAAACCACTTCAGACCACTGTCATGCAGTCAGGACACACATGTTCTGTAGACACTCACATACGTGTTATAAAACATGTTCAGTGTATCTATGTATTGAGCTTGTTGGTATCTTCCTAAGCATTATTCCGGTTGAAAATGGAACAGAAATGATGACGATGTTGGATTTTCCTGACGTTTAGGGACATATTTTCTTTTACATATAGTTGGCATTTGAATCTAAAACAATGTCTTATTTGCCTTAGTGAGGCATGTAATGGCGGTAGACTCACTCAGAGCAGCATATCCGCTCCCATTGAAGAAGGTCCCGTCCTGGGCTGCAGTGAAACAGTGAGCAGTAGACTGTTCAGACACTGGACTCTGGGTGTCAAGTTCAACACTGTTCAGAATCACCTTCTGGATGCAGCCAGCCAAGCTGTGGGTCACCTGGATGAGGGAATATAAACATTTACTCGACAGGAAATGTACCACCTGCTTTCAAGACTGAAACAGTAATCTAAAAAACAATTTCAGCATGAATAGAAAATCAAATGTTATTTGTCACATGCGCCGAATACAGTGAAATGCTTACTTAACCAACAATGCAGTTTTAAGAAAGAAATGTGGTGTAGTGTGACATACGTTGCCTATCTTCTTGGCGGTGTAGGTCTGGGGCAGTCCTCCCAGGTACAGCTTGTTCTCCACATCCAGAGTGTTGCCTTTAGCCGGCACAGGAGCTGACGCCTTGTTGTCTACACTGATTACCACTCTCTTCTTATTGAAGTCTGTCTTTACCTGCACATGGAGACACACACATGTTACAGGGTTGGGGAGAGTCGAGTCCTGACAACCTACCTGGTAATATCACTGCTTTCAGTCATGATTTCAAACTAACTTGAATTGTCGTAGTTTTGTTATGCATCCCCTGAATCGACCAAAATACAATTTGACCCAAACAAACACTGCAATCTACTATCACTTTTGGCCCAGAAGGGTGTGGTCACTAACTGTGTGCCACTGGCCGTCGTTGACCGGCACAGGGAAGGAGGTGATGGCGGGGCCGCTGCCCTTGTCACAGGTGAAGAACAGACGACCCTCCAGCAGCTGCAGAGTGGCGTAGTCCATCTGGTTGGCGTGGGCCATGTAGTAGATCAAACCACTCTGGGCAAAGGTACGCACAGATAGCTCCAGAGAGAAACTGTCAGGGAGAGAACCGAGAAGACATATGAAGCATTTCAGCCACTGACAAGGCTATTTGGAGTTATCCATGATTTGCTGTAAGATAAAGGATTGTTAGACTTCTATATCTGCAATGACAAAGTGGATATGACAATTTGTATTGCCGTGACCATCTCATAATAATCCTATATTGTTGAATACATCCACCAACCAAAAATCTAGCCTGGTCCCAGATCTGTGCGTGCTGTATAACACAGCATGTTTGGCATGACAATGACCATAGGAGTTGGCAAGAGCGCAAACCGATCTGGGACCAAGCTATAGAAGGAGACAACAGATCTGGGACCAGGCTATAGAAGGAGACAACAGATCTGGGACCAGGCTATAGAAGGAGACAACAGATCTGGAACCAGGCTATAGAAGGAGACAACAGATCTGGGACCAGGCTATAGAAGGAGACAACAGATCTGGGCTTATTGAACTGTGCCTTCCTCTCAATTACACATAATGTAGGCTACAGTGGAACACTTGAAAAGACTTCAAGCTAAGTCAATGAGAATGTGTAACATTAGCTCTGCTCGTTTCCAAGCAGTGCCGGAGTCCCTCGTGAATTATAGATACTTACTAGGACAGCAATTATAATTCCTATCTTTAATGAAGAGATACAATATGCACTCAGGCTCAGAGAAAAGCAATCAACGATTAAGGCCTTAAGAGTGCTTTTTGCTATGCACTATACTGGATCTTACCTTCCTACGCCACTTCAATGTACTGCAATGTTGGCTTGACCCTGTTTTACACATGTAGCTATGGGCCAACTGATATCAAGGCTAAAATGTAAAAAATGAGATACAACACTATGTAAGCCTATAGAACCATAGACGTGTGAATCTGTAATATACCATTTAGAATTATAGCATATAGAATATTGCATATAGAATTGCGACAATCATTGAAATATCACTGGATATGATCTGTATGTGAAAAAGGATTCTGTAAGTTGTGAGATGTTGATGAAGGGAGACGGTAGTTGAATGAGCCAGGTCTTAGCACTGACCTCCTCCTCACTGTGTTGGGGTTGATGTTGAGGACCTTATGACTGTGTCTGGCGATGCCAAACTGACTGGCCTCTGGGAGGGGTGTGCTGTTGTCCATCGATGCACACTGGAGAGAGACACAGAGTGATCAAAGAACAATGAAGGAAAAGTCGAGGAACTATCTATGACGACAGGGTGACCTGTTGGAAGGTGGAAGAGCTGCTGTTTATCCTAATAATAAGAGCTGTTTGTATTTCAGTGAGTGTTACCGTGAGTGTGCCGGGGGTGAGAGCGCTGAGCTGAGTGGGGGGTGGTGGAGGGGGTCTGGAAGGGTCCAGGGTGGGCTTGGCTTCCAGGTCAGTGTCATCAGGTAGGAGGACCCTCTTAGGCCTCTCCTCCAACAGACAGCTGTCCATGTCCACGTTGTGGTACTTCACTGCAGCTGACAGGTCCAACAACCTATAGGGACACAGCACTGGTCAGAGCCTTGGGTTACTATGGATACCATCCATCTCCTGACAGTACCATGGCAATGACATTAAAGGTAGTAGCGATATAAACACACCGAAGTTCCCTGTGGGAAAAATCAAGTTGTTCTATCTACCTGCTATTGTATTCTTTAACATATCTATCTCCAGAACATAATGACTCTAGTCATGCCACAACTTCTCACGTGTCTTTCAAGTCCAAACACATAAGCATACCACAACACCATTTAGCTAATATTGCCTTCAAATGGCAAACACTTTGACAGGGCCTATGATTCTGATATAAATTGCACTAAACATGGTTTCATAGTGTATTGGGCGTGTGACTCACTTGGCATCCAGGGCCAGGTTTCTGATGCAGCCGTAGAAGGAGGAAGTGGTTCGTAGCAGTCCGGCGCCCTCTTCTGGCGGGAGGCCGCCCATGTACAGAGAGGTGAGGGTCAGAGAGGCCTTCTCCGAGGACAGACGCACTGTCTCCTGGTGGTCCTCATCCACCAGTACCGTCATGGTCCTGGATGGATGAGACACACACACAGAGGACTGTGTCAGTAATAACTCTGCAGTGCTATTCCCCTTGGAAAAGACTTCCTGTATATTATTCCACACTGGAATATATGATTCTTAAAAAGGTACAATATGCAATATTTACTGCTGTTCAACAGCCATTTCAAAGTGACTTTAATCCCATGGCAGTTTATTGTTATATATCCATCCTTTTATCAACCATGTGTAGGCCTATGTATAACATCAGTATACAAAGATCTGATGGAGTATCATTTCAAATGAATGTTATCATTTAGAACCATCCATCAGCGTAAAATCATCATCTGTGTTACAGCTTAATCAGTCCCTCTTCCTGGTGCCACTCACTTCCTGTTCCTCTGTAGGATGACAGAGTGCTCCTGTCCGTCACTGAAGCTCCCAGAGCGTGATTTGACCACAACCTTGTGGACGCTCCCGCCCTCCACCATGCTGACGTGAACCTCCAAGTGCCCCGACACCAGCATGACCGCCAGGAAGGGCTGATTGGAAACCCAGAGAAGGCTGTCAATATACGCTCTAATCTTACGTCATTTTCTTGGTTAGAGAACTCCAACTAAATCATGCTACAGTCACCATAAAGCTCTCTTTACTCCTGCTATGGTGAGAAACATACACACCAGTGGAGGCTGGTGGGAGGAGCTATAAGAGGACTCATTGTTAATGGCTGGAATGGAATCAATGGAACGGTATCAAACATCTGGAAACCACGTTGGACTTATTCCATTCCATTAAAATGAGCCTGTCCTCCTATAGCTCCTCCCACCAGTCTCCACTGATACACACTTACCTGGCGTGCCTGTCTGCGTTTGCGGGTGCCTCCCTTGCTGAAGCCTGCCAGGATGATGCCAGTGTGGTTGCGGGTGGAGAAGGAGGCCAGCAGCTCCCCCTGGGAGCCAAGAGACATTGATGGCAGCTCCACATAGCCCTCTCTCAGTACAGACACACTGCGGATTGGCTGGAACACACACAAGTTTTTATTTGATTTAACTAGGCAAGTCAGTTAAGAACAAATTCTTATTTACAATGACGACCTACCAAAAGGCAAAAGGCCTCCTGCAGGGACGGGGCCTGGGATTAAAAAATAAAAAAATAAAAACAATATAAATATTGGACAGAACACACATCACAACAATAGAGACAACACAACACTACATAAAGAGAGACCTAAGACAACATAACAAGGCAGCAACACATGACAACACAGCATGGTAGCAACACAGCATGGTAGCAACACAACATGACAACAACATGGTAGCAACACAACATGGTAGCAACACAACATGACAACAACATGGTAGCAACACAACATGGTAGCAACACAACATGACAACAACATGGTAGCAACACAACATGGTAGCAACACAACATGACAACAACATGGTAGCAACACAACATGGCAGCAACATGGTAGCAACACAACATGACAACAACATGGTAGCAACACAACATGGTAGCAACACAACATGACAACAACATGGTAGCAACACAACATGACAACAACATGGTAGCAACACAACATGACAACAACATGGTAGCAACACAACATGACAACAACATGGTAGCAACACAACATGGTAGCAACACAACATGACAACAACATGGTAGCAACACAACATGGCAGCAGCACAACATGACAACAACATGGTAGCAACACAACATGGCAGCAGCACAACATGACAACAACATGGTAGCAACACAATATGGTAGCAACACAACATGACAACAACATGGTAGCAACACAAAACATGGTATAAACATTATTGGGCACAGACAACAGCACAAAGGACAAGAAGGTAGAGACAACAATACATCACGCAAAGCAGCCACAACTGTCAGTAAGAGTGAATGAAGAGTTGGACTGTCCAGTTTGAGTGTTTGTTGCAGCTCGTTTCAGTCGCTAGCTGCAGCGAACTGAAAAGAGGAGCGACCCAGGGATGTGTGTGCTTTGGGGACCTTTAACAGAATGTGACTGGCAGAACGGGTGTTGTATGTGGAGGATGAGGGCTGCTGTAGATATCTCAGATGGGGGGGAGTGAGGCCTAAGAGGGTTTTATAAATAAGCATCAACCAGTGCGTCTTGCGACGGGTATACAGAGATGACCAGTTTACAGAGCGAGGCTGTTACTCATAGGGAATATGGCAAGTCTTTTCTATTCTGTGCAACAATATGCCATCATCATGTACTGCTGGGCACCTTCCTCTTTACAGAAATCAACAGCAAAAATCAAATGCCACAACTGTCACTCACTATTCACTCTTCCCAAAACCCCTGTCTACCTTTCATTTGTTTAGAGAGGTAGAAGGCCCATTAAGGAATAAATAAATAAATTAAGGTTCTTGACTTTCAGTTCTCTAGCCTCTAACACACAGCCTTTCTAGCCTCTAACACACAGCCTTTCTAGCCTCTAACACACAGCCTTTCCTACCTCTAACACACAGCCTTTCTAGCCTCTAACACACAGCCTTTCTAGCCTCTAACACACAGCCTTTCTAGCCTCTAACACACAGCCTTTCTAGCCTCTAACACACAGCCTTTCTAGCCTCTAACACACAGCCTTTGTAACCTCTAACACACAGCCTTTCTAGCCTCTAACACACAGCCTTTCTTACCTCTAACACACAGCCTTTCTAGCCTCTAACACACAGCCTTTCTAGCCTCTAACACACAGCCTTTCTAGCCTCTAACACACAGCCTTTGTTACCTCTAACACACAGCCTGTCTTACCTCTAACACACAGCCTTTGTTACCTCTAACACACAGCCTTTCCTACCTCTAACACACAGCCTTACCTCTAACACACAGCCTTTCCTACCTCTAACACACAGCCTTACCTCTAACACACAGCCTTTCCTACCTCTAACACACAGCCTGTCTTACCTCTAACACACATCCTTTCTAGCCTCTAACACACAGCCTTTCTTACCTCTAACACACAGCCTTTCTAGCCTCTAACACACAGCCTTTCTTACCTCTAACACACAGCCTCTTACCTCTAACACACAGCCTTTCCTACCTCTAACGCACAGCCTTTCTTACCTCTAACACACAGCCTTTGTTACCTCTAACACACAGCCTTTCCTACCTCTAACACACAGCCTTTCTTACCTCTAACACACAGCCTCTTACCTCTAACACACAGCCTTTCCTACCTCTAACACACAGCCTTTCTTACCTCTAACACACAGCCTTTGTTACCTCTAACACACAGCCTTTCCTACCTCTAACACACAGCCTTTGTAACCTCTAACACACAGCCTTACCTCTAACACACAGCCTTACCTCTAACACACAGCCTTTCTTACCTCTAACACACAGTCTGTCTAGCCTCTAACACACAGCCTTTCTTACCTCTAACACACAGCCTTTCTAGCCTCTAACACACAGCCTTACCTCTAACACACAGCCTTTGTAACCTCTAACACACAGCCTTTGTAACCTCTAACACACAGCCTTTCCTACCTCTAACACACAGCCTTTCTTACCTCTAACACACAGCCTTTCTTACCTCTAACACACAACCTTTGTTACCTCTAACACACAGCCTTTGTAACCTCTAACACACAGCCTTACCTCTAACACACAGCCTTTCTTACCTCTAACACACAGTCTTTCTTACCTCTAACACACAGCCTTTCTAGCCTCTAACACACAGCCTTACCTCTAACACACAGCCTTTGTAACCTCTAACACACAGCCTTTGTAACCTCTAACACACAGCCTTTCCTACCTCTAACACACAGCCTTTCTTACCTCTAACACACAGCCTTTCTTACCTCTAACACACAACCTTTGTTACCTCTAACACACAGCCTTTGTAACCTCTAACACACAGCCTTACCTCTAACACACAGCCTTTCTTACCTCTAACACACAGTCTTTCTTACCTCTAACACACAGCCTTTCTAGCCTCTAACACACAGCCTTACCTCTAACACACAGCCTTTGTTACCTCTAACACACAGCCTTTGTAACCTCTAACACACAGCCTTTCCTACCTCTAACACACAGCCTTTCTTACCTCTAACACACAGCCTGTCTTACCTCTAACACACAGCCTTTCCTACCTTTAACACACAGCCTTTGTTACCTCTAACACACAGCCTTTGTTACCTCTAACACACAGCCTTTGTTACCTCTAACACACAGCCTTTGTTACCTCTAACACACACCCTTTCTAGCCTCTAACACACAGCCTTTCTTACCTCTAACACACAGCCTTACCTCTAACACACAGCCTTTGTTACCTCTAACACACAGCCTGTCTTACCTCTAACACACAGCCTTTCCTACCTCTAACACACAGCCTGTCTTACCTCTAACACAGCCTTTCTAGCCTCTAACACACAGCCTTTCTTACCTCTAACACACAGCCTTTCTTACCTCTAACACACAGCTTTTGTTACCTCTAACACACAGCCTTTCTAGCCTCTAACACACAGCCTTTCTTACCTCTAACACACAGCCTTTCTAGCCTCTAACACACAGCCTTTCTTACCTCTAACACACAGCCTTTCTAGCCTCTAACACACAGCCTTTCTTACCTCTAACACAGCCTTTCTAGCCTCTAACACACAGCCTTTCTAGCCTCTAACACACAGCCTTTCTTACCTCTAACACACAGCCTTTCTTACCTCTAACACACAGCCTTTCTTGACACCATAGGAGTCTCGGAGAAGGTCAAAGTTGGAGCGGGCGATCTCCATGTTTTTGATGCAGCCCACATAGGACCGTGCTACTACTTGTCTCCTGCAAAGAGAATTCAATTCACAATTTACCTTATGTTAATTTACTTAATGTAGAATTTTTTTTAAATACAACAACTCAAACACTAAACTGAATATTGACATTATGCAAAAGGCATTCACATACTAGCTTTGATCCTAGCAGATCTTGGCTCATCAAAGTAAACGTCTGTGCCTTGCATACTCCCTTAAAAGCCGCAATATTACTGTTTGTCCTTCTTGAGACGCCGTAGCAACAAGTACACTTCCTCAAAATAGTCTGAATTAATCTAAGATAACTCAAGAAATGTTTAATTCACTTTGACATTTTTGCCGAGGTCTTACATCTAACTAAGATGTCTGGTGCAGTATATCTCAAGTGAAAAAATTTGCATGAAAACTAGTAATTTGTCATTGAATGACAACATACACTTCATTGAAGAATCCTTACTGTAGACCAATCACTGACGAAGGGGCATAGACTTTGTCTACCGAACCTCAACAAGCCTCAAGAAAAAAATGTAGGTGCTCAAACAGCCGAAAAATCCCCTGCTGAATGCTACCCAACACCAAAATGAACAAAAACGTCACTAAATTTCATGATAATATATGTGCAAACTGTTTAGACTGAGAAGCATACAGTAACCTTAAAACCTGATGAGGATAGAGGGCGATATTTACACTTTGGGGGAAAAACATGCCCAATTTAAACGGCCTCGTACTCTATTCTTGCTCGTACAATATGCATATTATTATTACTATTGGATAGAAAACACTCTCTAGTTTCTAAAACCGTTTGAATTTTGTCTGTGAGTAAAACAGAACTAATTTGGCAGCACACTTTCTGACCAGGAAGTGGAAAGTCTGAAAATGATGCTCTGTTCAAGGGCCTGCCTATAAATGGGCATGATACGTATGAGTATACATGCACGTCATACACCTTCCCCCAGATGTCAAGAGGAAGTGAGAGAAAAAATGAAGTGTTTATCTTGGTCTGAGGTGGAATATATCCTCTTGGCACGACGAGTCATCCATTTCCTGTTTTCTGGAGAGCGCGCAGATGGACCTGGAATTGCCTTTTGAAAAGCCGTCGTTATAAGCGACTACTTTCTCCGGCTTTGATTTTATTTGATACATGTCACAATATCATCGTAAACTATGTTTTTTCAATATAGTTTTATTAGATTTTTGAAATTTATTCGGGACGTTAGGCGTGTTGCGTTGTGTGCCTTTGTTCAGAAAGGAGAGCTTCGCGCCACTTAGCCAGTGTGCTTGCTAATTCAAGAGGGAAAAACGATGTTCTAAATCCAAACAACGACTGTTCTGGACAAAGGACCCCTTGTCCAACATTCTGATGGAAGATCACCAAAAGTAAGAAACATTTTATGATGATATTTCATATATCTGTCGAACTGTATACTAGTAGTTTTGCGCCCAGATTTTGGCCACTCTCTCACTATAACATAAGCCTTATGTCGTAATGAAGATATTTTTTTGAATTCTAACACTGCGATTGCATTAAGAAACTACACCAAAAATATATGAATCACAGCAACACAATTGCATATCAACTAGGAGTATTTAGCAGGTAGGTGAAGTACGCGCCAAAGTAGTTCCAGTACCTGATAGGTCGAGACATGGGCAATCCCCCGATGTAGATTGGGTCCAGGTCAGAGCGGTTGAGGTCAGAGGCGGACCCAGGAGACTCTGCCTCTATAATCTCTTTGTCTGATGAGTCTGCAGCCATCACCGATATATAAGCTGGGAGGATGGAAAGAAATACAACAGTTTACTTTACATCAGACCTGGGTTCAAATACATGTATATTTAAGTATCTGCTTATTTTAAATACTTTTTTCTGTGTATTTAAGTACGTGCCTAAAACATGTGCTTTTATTTGAGTATTTGAATCGTTATTTGTTAAAACAAAATAGTCCAAATTGTGTTTGAGTGTATTTTCAAATACTTATTTCAAATACTATTTTCAAATACCTGGGTTAAATGGATGGGAGTGTATTTGAGTCAGTGTATTGAGTATTTTCAAATACTTTCCACGTGTATTTCCTACTTGTCTTGTCAAATAAAAGATATCTGAATACTTACTTTGAATGTATGTGAAAGTAATTACATACATACTATAGGCATTATACCAGGACAACCACTACAAAACAATAGGGATATACACAGTATCAATAAAGCTCCAGGGGAAAAAGCTGATTGTGACCCCGAAAATTGTGGTTGCCTGACTATACCCTATATAACTCTTAGCCTATAACCTATGAACTATGACCTTTGCGTTTGTTCCTCTGCAGGGTGATCTTGTACCAGCTGCCAGTGTTATAGGCTTTGTTGGAGGAGAGGGTCAGAGGACCAGAGCCAAGTTCAAAGGTTAGATGCACATGGCCCTCCACCAGCTCAATGGACAGGAAGTCCCTCTGAAATAACAAATAAACACATCAGTCAATCTTTATCGTCCCTAGAGGGTCATTTGACTTGCCACAGCAGAGGACCATATCTTTCCACAACAGTATGTACATCTAGAAAACAAATACAGACTGTTCAGTGTGGTTGTAGTGTGTTTGTGGGTCAGCAGGGGGCGTACCGTGCCGTTGGAGGCCAGGTAGAGCAGCAGGCCGTTGGGGGAGAGGGTCTTGAACAGCAGTACGATAGAGGTGGAGGTGGAGCGGAGGGGTTTCTCTACAACTGAGTAGCCACTGCCATCAAAGTGGAAGGACGTCTCCTCCGTCTGCGGACTCATGAAGCAGCCGCGACACTGGCCCTCCCTCTCGGCGTAGTTCCACAGCCCGATGTTCTTCTCGTTGAGCGACGCCTCCCCCATACAGCCCTTGAACTGGGTCATCTTCACCGCGGAGGACTTCTGTGTAAAAGAGATTGAATAAATGATTTCAGATTATCTCAGTGCTTTGCATGTCCTTTGTAATTTTGTGTCAAGCGACTTGAATGTTTTTTAAAGTTTTATTGGTGGCGAATACAGAATGATACGTGTTGTTGACGTAACCATAGGTGTGGGAAGATGTTTGGGGGTGAGGGTGCAGCGATTTTTTCGCCAATGGTGTAAGGGTGCTGAGTGTTTTGTCGAGGGGGTCTATATCGGTCTATGGATGTAACTCTATGGATGTAACTTGAATTGAACCAGTTCAAGCTCTCAAGGACCCAAGGAGGTGGCTAGAACCATGTCCGAGTGAAAATGACCCAGCCAGGTGTGACTGTACCTTGATCTGGCCTCCCAGGCCGCCAACAAATATGAGGGTAAACTTGTTGACATCCAGGACCGTAGCAGAGCGTGGTGAGGTGGTCTTGACCGCAGGCAGGGGGTCTGACTCCAGCGGGTGGACTGACAGCGTGCCGTGCTTCCCAAAGCGAGTGGCGTTGATGCGGTGCCACTTGTTGTTGTTGATCTGGACGTCGGGGTACTCCAGTTTGGCGTGGCCTGAACCCACATCCCACAAGAACCCCACCTTGCCATGATGCATCTCCACCGCCATGAAGTCCACCTGATATACAGCACAAGTCAAACGTTTAGAACACCTACTCATTCAAAGGTTTTTCTTTTGTACTATTTTCTACATTGTACAATAATAGTGAAGACATCAAAACTATGAAATAACACATATTGAATCATGTAGTAACCAGAAAGTGTTACTTTACAAATGTAGTTATAGCGGTAACATTGACGTACATTATAAAGGGTTTATGAAGGGTAGTTTATAGATGGTTTATAGATTATGTATAACTCTCTGCTTGAATGTAGATTATATAGACTTTAGTTGAAAACAGACTTATGGGTAATCATTACGAGGTACTTTCGGTGGGTGACTCACGCTGGAGCTGCTGCCCATATAGAAGAGCAGGTTGTCAGGCTCGCTGGTCTTGACGGTCATAGTTAGAGTGTTGAAGTTACTGGAGGACATCTCAGGCTTGTAGGCCCTCACACAGTCTTTGTCTGCCAGCACTGACACCTTGATCTGTACAGGCGAGAAAAGGACATTATTATGTATGTCAGTTGAGGACAGAGTGGGTTGGTCCATGTACAGCAGGGTTCCATGTACAGCAACTGGAGGCCCGCGGGGTGGTGGTTCTATTTGGCCACCCCAAGTTTTCTGAGCAAAAACCAAATAGTTGGACACCAGGAAATCAGCACCAAGTGATTGTAATTTTGGAAATCTGAGACACGTGATTGTAATTTTGGAAATCTGAGACACGTGATTGTAATTTTGGAAATCTGAGACACGTTATTGTAATTTTGGAAATCTGAGACACGTGATTGCATTCAAATGTATGCGAGACCCGCTCCTCTAGTTGATGATCCCTGACAGTGTGTGTGTGTGTCTGTGTGTGTAGTCCAGCAGCAGTGACTAACCGAGGCAGCCTGTTTACGGGCCTGGTTGATCATCTCTCTGATCTCAGACAGGTTTCTGCTCAGGTTTTCCCCCAGGATCTTCAGGGGTTTAAGACGGTCATACAGCCTCTCGGTACGACTCTCTGCCTCCTTCAGCTTAGACTCAGCTGTCCTGGCTAAGAGGGGCAACAGATAGGACAGGTTAGTAATGCTAATGTCATCTTACTCATCTATGTCAGTCACATAATATCTCTAGAAATGAGCCTGTAATTGATATGTCACGATAACATGGTAATAACATGTGACTAACAGTAAACAGGTATTTGCAACACTACTTGGCTTCTAATGTGGTGTGGTTGAAAGCTAGAGTCCTTAGATGCTACATCAATTTTTTGGACTTATAAATGAATTATTATGTACCCATTGAATCTTGAAGAATATAACTTGTAAATGCCTCCTGAGCTTAGTTCAACTGTCACACCCCATCAGATCGCTAACTATCAGCTTGTTTTACTCCACTGTTTGTAAACAACATTTATAAATGTAAACAAACACTGTATATCATGGATGGTCAGTCCTTGCATCCATAGCTCTGTCTATGAATTTGACCTGTGGTTACCTTTCTCAAGCACCCTCCTTCAGATTTTTACCAAAATAGAGGCAGGGTTTTTGTTTTGTTATTGTTTCAACTCCGGATTCTAGATTTATTGTGGAAAGGTTGAAATCAAAGGTGAAAATCACTGTAGAAAACACTGGCATGACAAAGTTGCTAGCTAGAATCTAGCTAGAATCATATTTGGTTGTCAGAATAATATGTTAGCCTCACCGGTGGAGTGTGACTCAGAGAACAGCTGATTGGTGTTGGAGACGCTGGTTTTGGCCTGGGCCACTGCCTTGCTGGACTCCTCCAGTCTGACCCTGACCTCCTCCAGGCGCTCCAGTGCCCTCTGCAGGGAGGAGTTGGCCATGGCAGCCTGCTCTTTGGCCTCCAGCACCTGCTCACTGGTGCCTACAGGGGGCAGCACAGTCAATGTGAGTGATGTACTGAGGTACCACATTTCATGCTGTTCTCTGTTGTCCCACTGTTTAGGGTGTCTGAGTCTATGATGAAGTGTTCAATATATGACTTATGTGATAATCATTAGTTGATATCTACTATTTTCATCCAGTGGTTCAGACATTTTTCAGCTCATAAAGTTGTAAAGTACAACATTGTGTTATTGTTGGTTTTAATGTAGCATTTTTGAATGTTGTTTTTATGACTTAACACAGGGAAGAGTTCATGAAAGTACTAGAGTGTGATGTAGGAGAAATGACCCATAAAAGGACAATTCTTGGGGCATCAGTTGGCAGTACCACTCACCGTTGGGCAGGCTATGGAGCAGGAAGACTGGCTCTGGGGTCAGTCTGCTGCTGTTATGGAGATGATTTATCAACAATGCCATTCTGTCTGTCACATCACGGATGTTAGCGAGGAGACCTAGGAGAGACAGAGACATGTCACTTTTACTACAATACAGTGCATTCGGAAAATATTTAAACCCCTTAACCCTTTCCACATTTTGTTACGTTACAGCCTTATACTAAAATGAATTTAAAAAATGTCAATCTACACACAATACCCCATAATGACAAAGTGAAAACAGGTTTTTCTAAATGTTTATAAATGTATACAAATTTAAAACAGAAATATGTTATTTTAATAAATATTTAGACCCTTTGCTATGAGACTCGAAATTGAGCTCAGTTGCATCCTGTTTCCATTGATCATCCTCGAGATGATTCTACAACTTGATCGGAGTCCACCTGTGGTAAATTCAATTGATTTGACATGATTTGGAAAGGCACACAACTGTCTATATAAGGTCCCACAGATGACTGTGCATGTCAGAGCAAAAACCAAGCCATGAGGTCGAAGAAATTGTCCGTAGATTTAAAGGTCCCTAAGAACACAGTGGCCTCCATCATTCTTAAATGGAAGAAGTTTGGAACCACCAAGACTCTTCTGAGAGCTGTCCGCCCGGCCAAACTGAGCAATCAGGGAAGAAGTGCCTTGGTCAGGGAGGTGACTAAGATCCTGATGGCCACTCTGACAGAGCTCCAGAGTCCCTCTGTGGAGATGGGAGAACCTTCCAGAAGGACAACCATCTATGCAGCACTCCACCAATCAGGCTTTTATGGCAAAGTGGCCAGACGGAAGACACTCCTCAGTAAAAGGTACATGAGAGCCCGCTTGGAGTTTGACAAAAGGCACCTAAAGGACTCTCAGACTATGAGAAACAAGATTCTCTGGTCTGATGAAACCAAGATTCAACTCTTTAACCTGAATACCAAGCGTCACATCTGGAGGAAACCTGGCACCATCCCTACGGTGAAGCATGGTGGTGGTGGCATCATGTAGTGGTGATGTTTTTTCAGCGGCAGGGACTGAGAGACTAGTCAGGATTAAGGCAAAGATGAGCGGAGTAATGTATAGAGAGATCCTTATTGAAAACCTGCTCCAGAGCGCTCAGGACATCAGACTGGAGCCAAGGTTCACCTTCAAACAGGACAATGATGCACAACTTTCTAAAAACCTGTTTTTGCTTTGTTATTATGGGGTATTCTGTGTAGATGGATGAGGGGAAAAAACTATTGAACCCATTTTAGAATAAGGCTGAAACGTGACAAAATGTGGTTTAACTATACTTGTGTTGACCAGAAGTCCCCACAAGAATAGTAAACAAACCAGAATTTGACCAACTGGGGACATTTTGTTAGTCTTCACAAGGTCAAATGCTATTTCTAGGGGGTTTAGGGTTAATAATTAGTGTTAGGGTTAGAATTAGGTTAAGGTTAGGAGCTAGGGTTAGTTTTAGGGTTAGGAGCTAGGGTTAGGTTTGGGTACGGGTTAGGTTTAGAGTTAGGGTTAAGGTTTTCGGGTTAGGGTACGGGTTAGGGTTAAGGCTAGGTTTAGAGTTAGGGTTAAGGTTAGGTTTATAGTTAGGTTTTCGGGTAAGGGTACGGGTACGGGCTAGGTTTAGAGGTTAGAGAAAATAGGATTTTGAATGGGTTAGTTGGGTACAAGACGAATTGGTAGACTGTGTGTGTGTGTGTGTGTGTGTGTGTGTGTGTGTGTGTGTGTTTGTGTGTGTGTATATGTGTGTGCGTGCTTCAACTCACCCCCAGTGCTGTTGTTCAGGGCCAGACTCTCAGCCAGTATCTTAGCACTACGCTGCACAGCCTCAGATCCCAGATCAGTAAGTGACACCTCGTGCTGGACTGTCTACAGTCAAAACACACACACACACACACACACACACACACACACACACACACACACACACACACACACACACACACACACACACACAACAATGCATATACAGTGTATTAAAAAAGAAATGACCAAAGACTCCCGTCACCCAAGTTATAGACTGTTCTCTGTGCTACCGCACGGCAAGCGGTATTGGAGCGCCAAGTCTAGGACCAAAAGGCTCCTTAACAGCTTCTACCCCCAAGCCGTAAGACTGCTGAACAATTAATCAAATGGCCACCGGACTGTTTACATTGACCCCCCCCCATTTGTTTTGTACACTGCTGCTACTCGCTGTTTATTATCTATGCATAGTCACTTTACCCCTACCAATATGTACAAATTACCTTGATTAACCTGTACCCCCGCACATTGACATGTTACCGGTACCCCCTGTATATAGCCTCATTACTAACCTGTAACAACACACATTGACTCGGTATTGGTACCTCCTGTATATAGCCTCATTATTGATATCTTATTGTGTTACTTTTTATAATTTTTTACTTTAGTTTATTTGGTCAATATTTTCTTTACTCTTTCTTGAACTGCATTGTTGGTTAAGGGCTTGTAAGTAAGCATTTCACGGGAGGTTTACACATGTTGTATTCGGCACATCAAAGTTTGATTTGATTTGAATAGAGAGGTTCTCTAGCCTGGTCCCAGATCTGTTTGTGCTGTCTCTCCAACTCTTATCGTGTTCGGCCATAGGAGTTGGCAGGACAGCCCAATCAGATCTGGGACCAGTCTAGTTATTTCATGATCTGATATTAATAGTGAAGGGACATTAAATGAGTGGCGACTCACCATGTTGAGGGCCGTAGCAGCAGTCAGGATGGCTTGGTTAGCCATCTCCTCTGCAGGCTGGATGTTAACTCTGATGTTAGAGTTGGCATGCGCTGCACTGGTGGCTTTCAGAGTGGTATTCATCACCTCCGCTAGAGAACTACATACAGGAAGACAAAGTGAGGCTGATGTACTAAATAAAGATATTTAGTCCTATTTCAAGCACCTAATGTTTGTGATGACGAGGGACACACACACACCAGCCCGCCGGGACACACACACACCCCAGCCCACCCGTCGGCACACACACACACCAGCCCACCCCGCCCGCCGGGACACACACACACACACCAGCCCACCCCGCCCGCCAGGACACACACACACACACCAGCCCGCCCGCCCGCCGGGACACACACACACACACCAGCTCGCCTGCCTGCCGGGACACACACACACACCTCTGCAGAGCCTGGGCCTTCTTGCTAAGTTCTTGGGCGTGGTCCTCAGCCTTGTAGACCAGCTCCAGAGCCTCTTGCTTCCTCAGCTCCATCACCAGAGCATCCACATGCTTCCTCAACATGGGGTTCCACTGCTCCAGCTGTTCCTTGGCCCCCTCCAGTTGCTTTACAATAAATAGTTAGAATGGACTCAGATTCTGTTAGCTAAACTGCATGTACCCAAATTATTTATATATTTTTTACACTGGCCAGGTTTCCTAAAAAATGTGTACAATCGCTATTGACCTCTACTGACCTTGAAATATAAAGTTTAAATCAACAAATAAAGTTATTGACGCACAACACATGTATTTGACATGGATATGGTGGTAATATGGCATTATGGTTTGACTTACAGAGGTGATGTTGCCCATGTCCTCTGCTATATTGACAGCATCAGCCAGGATGTCCTGAGTCTCCTCCAGTTGGGTTTCAGCTGTCTGGTTCAGCCGGCTCACATTCTGCTTCAGACCCTACACACACGCAGAGACAACACCGTCTAAATACTTCAATTGGAAAACTGTATAGTCCCTATATAGCTAAGATGTTTGAAAATGAGTGAAATTCTAAATAAATTAACTTCACCAACCTACATTTGACATTTATATTTTATTTATTTTATTTCACCTTTATTTAACCAGGTAGGCAAGTTGAGAACAAGTTCTCATTTACAATTACAATTATATGCTTATATGTGACTAAAAATGACCAGATATGATTTGGCCTTCGGCACATGTCAACAGTAATGACAAACTGTACTACATGTAAAGTACTTGAGTAATGTGAGTGGCCTGACCTGGTACTGTGGCAGATTGGTGTTGATGCTGCCCAGCAGGGTGTGTATGTGGTTGTTGTTCTCCCTGGCAGTGTTCAGAAGAGCCTGGGTGCCCACTAGCTGCTGGTGGTGTTGGGTCAGACTACTGGAGATGTTGAGGGTCTGTAACTCTATCACTCCCTGGGGCTCCTGGAGGTCCTTCTGCACCCTCTGGAGGAGAGCCTCGGCAGCCCTGCAGTTCACATAACACACAGGAGGGTTAGAATACAGTACACTACAGTCACTTCAACTATAGTACACACATAACACAGGAGGGTTAGTCAGCAATACACATTCATGTACTATAGTCTAGTAACTACACTCTAATACATCTTGACTACACCAACAGAGCCCAGAGCAGTGTTACAGTACACTCAATCACTGTAGTATAACAAGGAACAGTGTTACTTAGACTCTACAGGGCTTTTCTACTTAAGTGGTATTAACAGTTGAATTCTGAGTGCAGATTGTATGGGACTGAATCCAGAGAGGGTAGCCTACATAAATTCGCCACCTTATACGGCTAACCAACCAGAGTTCTGTCGAGACGCTGGCGTTGGCCTGGGCTAAGTCGACCACTCTGATTGTTTCCAACATGGCCGCCACCTGCTTCATTAGCTGTCTGCTCTTAGCCTCGTTCATCTCCACGTTGTCTGTCCTGTTCAGACGGCCAGCTTGCTCCGCCAGGGCTGAGCCAATCACAGAGAGGGAAGGGCTTACAGGTTAACAGGTTTTGTAAACATAAATGAAAACAGTAGGCAGCATCAACAAGAATACTTTTTGACCCCATTAGCAATGGAACCATTTCCATACAGCATGATGTCCTGTGGCAGCACCTTGTATAGCAGTCTGAATGGTGTTGATGTACTCCAGAAGCTCGGCCCCCTGGGTAACGCTGTTCTCTGTGGACCGGGCCACTTCCTCTCCATCAGCAGACACACCCATAGCCTTCTGTAGCAGTCCGTCTATGTCCTGGGTGAGGTTTGTCATGTCCTCCTCATCCCTGGTCAGGTGATAAGATGGGCTCCTATTCGAAGTCATCAGAGTCTAGGAGAGAAATTACGACATAAGTGTTTTACAACAGTCTTTCTCTCACTGAATGTGTACTGAGTACTTCTTAACTTAAGACAAGGCAGGAGACAGGGGATTCAAAAGATGATTTCAAAACCTGCTGGACAGAGAGGTATAATATGACTCCTCTTTTACCTTGACCTCTTGCGTGTCATTCTCCAAGTTGACCAGTGTGCTGTAGGGTGACAGGATGACCCCGGTCAGGTTGACAGACAGGAAGGAGCGCTCTACTGCATCCAGGTCATCCAGGAGCACCCTGGTACACTCATCATCACACACTGAGGGAGGGGGGAGAGCAAGGACATATTCTAAAGTTGCAGTTATTTGTGTGTGTGTGTGTGTGGGGGGGGGGGGGGGTCTGTGAGTGAGTGAGCACGTGATTGTGAGTGCATGTACGTATGTGTGTGTGGGGGGGGGGGGGGGTCTGTGAGTGAGTGAGCACGTGATTGTGAGTGCATGTACGTATGTGTGTGTGTGGGGGGGGGGGGGTCTGTGAGTGAGTGAGCACGTGATTGTGAGTGCATGTACGTGTGTGTGTGTGGAGGGGGGGGGTCTGTGAGTGAGTGAGAACGTGATTGTGAGTGCATGTACGTGTGTGTGTGTGTGTGTGGGGGGGGGGGGGGGGTCTGTGAGTGAGTGAGCACGTGATTGTGAGTGCATGTACGTGTGTGCAGACATGCCCTTATAAGCATCTAAGTACAGTACATTCAAAAAGTATTCCGACCCCTTGACATTTTCCACATTTTGTTATGTTACAGCCTTATTCTAAAATGGATTAAACAGTTTTCCCCCCAATTCATCAATCTACACAGAATACCCCATTATGACAAAGCAAAAACACGTTTTTAGATTTGTTTTCAAATGTATTCAAAATAAATATCACATTTACATAAGTATTCAGACCCTTTACTCAGTACTTTGTTGAAGCACCTTTGGCAGCGATTACAGCCTTGAGTCTTCTTGGGTATGACGCTACAAACTTGGCACACCTGACATTGGGGAGTTCCTCCCATTCTTCTCTGCATATTGTCTCAAACTCTGTCAGGTTGGATGGGGAGTGTTGCTGCACAGCTATTTTCAGGTCTCTCCAGAGATGTTTGATCGGGATCAAGTCCGGGCTCTGGCTAGGCCACTCATAGACATTCAGACACTTGTCCCGAAGCCACTCCTGCGCTGAATGGTCGTTGTCCTGATGGAACGTGAACATTCACCCTAGTCTGTGGTTTTCATCAAGGATCTCGCTGTACCTTGCTCCGTTCATCTTTCCCTCGATCCTGACTAGTCTCCCAGTCCCTGCCGCTGAAAACCAACCCATTAGCATGATGCTGCCACCACCGTGCTTCATTGTAGGGATGGTGCCAGGTTTCCTCCAGACGTAACGCTTGGCATTCAGGCCAAAGAGTTCAATCTTGGATTCATCAGACCAGAGAATCTTGTTTCTCATGGTCTGAGAGTCCTTTAGGTGTCTTTTGGCAAACTCCAAGCAGGCTGTCATGTGCCTTTTACTGAGGAGTGGCTTCTGTCTGGCCACTTCACCATAAAGGCCCGATTGGTGGAGTGCTGCATAGAAGGTTGTCCTTCTGGAAGGTTCTCCCATCTCCACAGAGGAACTCTGGAGCTCTGTCAGAGTGACCATCAGGTTTTTAGTCACCTTCCTGACCATGGCCCTTCTTCCCCGATTTCTCAGTTTGGCCGAGTGGCCAGCTCTAGGAAGAGTCTTGGTGGTTCCAAACTTCTTCCATTTTAGAATGATGGAGGCCACTGTGTTCTTGGGGACCTTCAAGGCTGCAGAAATGTTTTGGTACACTTCCCCAGATCTGTGCCTCGTCACCATCCTGTCTTGGAGCTCTACGGACAATTCCTTCGACCTCATGGCTTGGTTTTTGCTCTGACATGCACTCTCAAATGTGGGACCTTATATAGACAGGTGTGTGCCTTTCCAAATCATGTCCAGTCAATTGAATTTACCACAGGTGGAGTCCAATCAAGTTGTAGATACATCTCAAGGATGATCAATGTGTTAGGTTCTATTATTAGAGTAGGAACTCAACTGACACTGTGAAAGCTTAAACCAAGTTTATTCTTCCCAGAGGGTCAATCCAGCTGCATTAGACAAAGACATGGCTTCAGTCGTGGTGGTATACATACCCCACATTGGGTGGAGTCTCCTCCTCATCGCTAAACAGTGCATCATTTTTTCTGATCAGGGAGCTGAGTGATATGGGCCTTAAACGGTTCCTCCCCTTATCAGTACAGCCACATGTGACCGTGTTCCCTGCACTCAGCCCCTCCCAAGCTTCATTATGGCTCCCCTCGTGTCTCTTTATAATGATTAATAATAGTTCAAGCTCAGAGACCAAACCTATCAAATGGAAACAGGATGCACCTGAGCTCAATTTCGAGTCTCATAGGAAAGGGTCTGAATACTTATGTAAATAAGGTTGTTTCATTTTTTATACATTTCTAAAAAGCTGTTTTTGCTTAGACATTATGGGGTATTGTGTGTAGATTGATGAGGAAATACATTTATTTAATTCATTTTAGAATATGGCTGTAAGGTAAGAAATGTGTAAAAAAGGGAAGGGTCTCTATATACACTGTATGTCCATATAATGGTAAGCCCTGCACAAAACAAAGAGTAGGATACTCACAGACACACTGGTCCCCGTCCAGGACGTGTCTTGCCTCGCACTGGTCACACAGGTGTCCCCTGACCCCGGCTTTACATTCACACTGGCCCGTCAAAGAGTCACACGCTGGATGGAGAGAACCTGCAGTTCTACACCGACACTCTTCACACTTCTCACCTGAAGCTGACGGGTTCCCATAGTAACCCACTGCACACCTGAGACAGGGGGAGAGAGAGGCGGGGGAAGGGAGGGGGGGCAAAGAAACAGTGAGAGGGAGAAATAATGGAATAGAGAGATAGAGGAAGAGAGGGAGAGAGCGAGAGAAATAAATAAATAAACAGATAAAGAGAGAATCAAATGGTTGTCTTAGAGTTGTATTGATGGAATCTAATGAAACACTTGACATTCAACAGGCGACACTGTAATACTCTCTCTTACCTCTCACAGTAGCGCCCCTCATAGCCGGGCTTGCAGGCGTTACAGCGGAAGTCTCCCATCACTCCCTCTAGAGCACAGGTAGGACTGAAGCTGACACACAACAAGACACCCACTATGTCAGACAGTGTTATACGGACTACAATATCTCCTCATTGCCCCCTGCTGGCTAAGACCTCTATTACCAGAGGACACACTCACTGCCCCCTGCTGGCTAAGATCTCTATTACCAGAGGACACACTCACTGCCCCCTGCTGGCTAAGATCTCTATTACCAGAGGGCACACTCACTGCCCCCTGCTGGCTAAGATCTCTATTACCAGAGGGCACACTCACTGCCCCCTGCTGGCTAAGATCTCTATTACCAGAGGGCACACTCACTGAATCCTGCTTGAACTCCACTGTAGACCAAATTAGCTTCAGCATTCTAAGGAAAACCCATTTACTTATGAGATTTAATATGTGCTCTTTACAATAGTGTGTAATCAATATGTGTGTATCAATCTCTTTAAAATACACTATGTGTGGAATGAGACATTCAAACTCAAGAACACCTCACTTATCAGAACAGGTGTGGCTGAGAGGAGAGTGAGACAGGTACCTGTTCTCTTTGAGGGGGCAGGCACACAGCGAGCAGTCACTGACGGAGCCTTTCACGTCGCCATAGTACCCTGAGGAACACACGCTACAGTGCTCCCCTGCTGTGTTGTGTTGGCAGCCCAGACATTCTCCCGTGTCCAGGTCACAGGCCTGGCTGTGGTTGTTACAACGGCAGGGCACACACGGCTGGATCAGGGGTCTCTTCCCCAGCATGTTAAGCTCAGTCACTGGTTGGCGGTAGTAGCCCGGGGCACACTCCTACACACAACACAAGTTAGCAACAATGGACAACACCACAATCCAGAACATACACTACATGGTCAAAAGTATGTGGACACCTGCTTGTCAAACATCCCCCCCTTTGCTACTATAACAGCCTACGCTCTTCTGGGAAATCTTTCCATTAGATGTTGGAACATTGCTGTGGGGACTTGTTTCCATTCAGCCACAAGAGCATTAGTGAGGTAGGCCTGGCTAGCAGTCGCCGTTTCAATTCATCCCAAAGGTGTTCGATGGGGTTGAGGTAAGGACCTCGCTTTGTGCATGGGGTATTGTCATGTTGAAACAGGAAAGGACCTTCCCCAAACTGTTGCCACAAAGTTGGAAGAACATAATAGTCTAGAATGTCATTGTATGCTGTAGTGTTATAATTTCCCTTCACTGGAACTAAGGGGCCCAGCCTGAACCATGAAAAACAGCCCCAGACCATTATACCTCCTCCACCAAACTTTACAGTTGGCACTATGCATTGGGGCAGGTAGAGTTCTCCTGGCATCCGCCAAACCCAGATTCGTCCGTCGGACTGCCAGATGGTGAAGCATGATTTATCACTCCAGAGAATGCGTTTCCACTGCTCCAGAGTTTAATGGCGGCAAGCTTTACACCACTCCAGCCGAGGCTTGGCATTGCGCATGGTAAACTTAGGCTTGTGTGTGGCTGCTTGGCCATGGAAACCCATTTCATTAAGCTCCCCCCCAAAAAGTTATTGTGCTGATGTTGCTTCCAGAGGCAATGTGGAACTCGTTAGTGAGTGTTGCAACCAAGGACAGCAGATTTCTGTGCGCTACGCGCTTCAGCACTCGGCGGTCCCGTTCTGTGAGCTTGTGTGACCGTTGTTGCTCCTAGACGTTTACACTTCACAATAAAAGCACTTCCAGTTGACCGGGGCAGCTCTAGCGGCGCATAAATTTGACGAACTGAAAGTCACTGAGGGAAGAAAGACTGGTGGTAAGGGAAGAAAGACTGGTGTTGAGGGAAGAAAGACTGGTGGTAAGGGAAGAAAGACTGGTGTTGAGGGAAGAAAGACTGGTGGTGAGGGAAGAAAGATTGGTGTTGAGGGAAGAAAGACTGGTGTTGAGGGAAGAAAGACTGGTGTTGAGGGAAGAAAGACTGGTGGTGAGGGAAGAAATACTGGTGTTGAGGGAAGAAAGACTGGTGTTGAGGGAAGAAAGACTGGTGTTGAGGGAAGAAAGACTGGTGGTGAGGGAAGAAAGACTGGTGGTGAGGGAAGAAAGACTGGTGGTGAGGGAAGAAAGACTGGTGTTGAGGGAAGAAAGACTGGTGTTGAGGGAAAAAAGACTGGTGTTGAGGGAAAAAAGACTGGTGTTGAGGGAAAAAAGACTGGTGTTGAGGGAAGAAAGAGTGGTGTTGAGGGAAAAAAGACTGGTGTTGACGGAAGAAATTGTGGATAAGAAGATAAGATGTCTGTCAAATCACAGACGATCGTGCAACCCCAAGAGAGATGTGGAAAAACTGTCTTAAAGCAGTCTGACCTGGCAGGACAGTCCAGCGTAGCCAGCTGGACACTCACAGGTCTCAATCAGACTTGCCAACTCCATATCCTCCAACCCTTGCTCCGCCTCTAGGGCCGTATCCATAGTGATATTGGATATTCTAACGAAAGACAAAAACAATATTGATATGATAGTCATGTAATAGTGTTGACACAAAAATAGTATGTATGTGTGTGTATGTGTGTGTGTGTGTATGTGTGTGTGTATATGTATGTATGTGTGTGTGTGTGCATGTGTGTGTGTATATGTATGTGTGTGTGTGTATATGTATGTATGTATGTATGTGTGTGTGTGCATGTGTGTGTGTATATGTATGTGTGTGTGTGTGTATATGTATGTATGTATGTGTGTGTGTGTGTGTGTGTGTGTGTGTGTGTGTGTGTGTGTGTGTGTGTGTGTTCTAACCTGCTCTGCTGCAGCCCTGTACCATACGAGGCCTTGATGGTGATGTACTCGATGTTGCTCAGGACTGCCATGAAGTCAGAGTGACTCACAGCTTTCTCTGACACAGAGTTGAAATACTTCCACTTGTGCTGCTCAAGAGAAATCAAAGCATTATATTAGTTACATTATAATATATCATTTTTAAATAATGATATGATATTATTAATGATATTATTAGTAGGATTTGTAGGCTTTAGCTCAGCCGGATAAAACATTATTTTAGCATGCAGGCCTTGTGGGTTCGAACCCCAGATAATCAGACTACTCCAGCTTTAGGCATTCTGGTCTCCTTTTTACCTCGGTCAGTGGGACTTCCTGACGGGTTGTTACCCCGTTGTCAGGGGCAGGCATGTCTATGTAGATGACCTGCTTCCCCAGATGACCCCCCCTCATCAGGACCTGAGGCTCGTAGTTGGCCAGGCCGGCCCCATCCATAGCATAGAACGCCACCACGTAGGACAGCTTCCCTCCGTACGACAACAACTAGAAAGAGAAGAGAAGAAAGGACGCGTATATTTGAGATATTATATGTACCAAATGGAAAGGGTTTGTACTTTTGTGACTATTCCATTGGTTCTATTGCACCAGGCAAGCTCAGTCAACTGCAGCTATTTGAAAGACAACAAATACTATTGGAACCCAGGTCTGAAGTCTCATATACAGTGCTCTCCGCTAATATTGACACCCTTGGTAAATATGAGCAAAACAGGCTGTGAAAAAATATCTTATCTTCTTGGTCTTTCATTCAAAAATATTCACAAAAAATGTAACCTTTAATTAAAGTAAAATAATTGAAAGAAAAAATAAATGATTAGCATAAAACAACTATTTTTCTCAAATATATGTGTGCCACAATTATTGGCACCCCTTCATTCAATACTTTGTGCAACCTCCCTTTGCCAAGATAACAGCTCTGAGTCTTCTCCTAGAATGAGTAATGAGGTTGGAGAACACATGGCAAGAGATCTGAGACCATTCCTCCAAACAGAATCTCTCCAGATCCTTCCGAGGTCCACGCTTGTGGACTCTCCTCTTCAGCTCATCCCACAGGTTTTCTATGGGGTTTAGGTCAGGGGACTGGGATGGCCATGGCAAAACCTTGATTCGGTGGTCAGTGAACAGTTTTTGTATTGATTTTGAGGTGTGCTTTGGATCATTGTCCTGCTGGAAGATACAACCACGGCCCAGTTTAAGCTTCCTAGCAGAAGCAGTCAGGTTTTGATTTAATGTCTGCTGGTACTTGATGGAGTCCATGATACCATGTATCCTAACAAGTTGTCCAGGACCTTTGGATGAAAAACAGCCCCACAACATCAAAGATCCACCACCATACTTCACAGTGGGGATGAGGTACTTTCTGTATATCTATATTTTCTGTTTACACAAACCCACCTCTGGTGTTTGTTTCCAAAAAGCTCTATTTTGGTCTCATCTGACCATAGAACCTGGTCCCACTGAAAGTTCCAGTAACGTTGGGCAAACTGTATGCGCTTGAGTTTGCTGTTTGATGACAGCAAAGGCTTTTTTATGGCAACCCTCCCAAACAACTTGTGGTTACGTAGGTGACGTCTGATCGTAGTTTGGAGACTTTCTGACCCCAAAACCCAACTAACGTCTGCAATTCTCCAGCTGTGATCCTTGGATATGTTTTGTCCATTCGAACCATCCTCCTGACTGTGCGTGGGGTCAATATAGACACACTTTCTCTTCCAGGCCCATTGTTAACATCTCCACTTGCTTTAAACTTCATTATTGCCCTGATAGTGGAAATGGGCATTTTCAACCATTGAGCTATTTTCTTCTAGCCATTTCCTGATTTGTGCAGCTCAATAACCTTTTGTCTCACATCATTGCTGTATTCTCTGGTTTTTCCCATAGTGATGGATGATTATGGGAACTTGGTCTGTGTCACCTCATATTTATACCCCAGTGAAACAGGAAGTCATGGCTTACCACTTAAGTGTTCCTAATCACTAACGTGAACTTAAAATCGTAAAATATGAATGGGAATATACTTCAGTTAGATTTTACTCATAAACATTTCTAGGTGTGCCAATAATTGTGGCACACATGTTTCGGAGAAAAATATTTATCTCACATTTATTTTTTCCAATCATTTTACTTAAATTAAACATTTGATATTTGTGAATATTTTGAATGAAAGAGCAACAGGATAAACAGCAAAGACATTTTCTTCAAAGACATTTTCTTCACAGCCCATTTTGCTTATATTTACCAAGGGTGCCAATATTAGTGGAGGGCACTGTAGTCACTTCATGAGGTAACAGTGATGTGAGGTGTAGTGCACCTTGTTTCCCTGGTAGTGTTTAGGCAGCCTCCAGTAGTAGGGTCCAGCCAGGCTGGGGGTCTCTATGTCCCTAGTGTCTAGCAGCATGTCTGGGTTCTGGTAGTAGACCCCCACTACACTGCCCTGGAGGTCACTCTGACTGACCACACGCAGCAGCTCTGGGTCAGAACCCAGTGTGATCTGTATGCAGATAAATACACACAAACACATGAGTAAGTGCATAGACAAACACACACTCACAGATGCAGACCCCCCCCCCCCCCCCACACACACACACAGATGCAAACATACATATTTGCTTCACCTACTGTCCTCCATCAGGAGATGAGGTCTACAGCACAGGAGGTTGATGGAATGGTATCAAATACATCAAACATGGTTTCTATGTGTTCAATGCCATTGCATTCGCTCCGTTCCATCCATTGTTATGAGCCAACCTCTCCTCAGCAGCCTCCACTGATTTACAGCCAGCTCGGCTGTGCCATCTTTTATCACTAATTATGACCAGGAAATAGATAGCCCGGCTACCTACATCTGTGGTCTTTCAGATTCCTCTGTCTGAGGGGGCCGGGGGGGAGGGGGGGTGCTACACAGGGCACGTGTGTCCTTGAGCCGGGCTGCGAGCAGCGGGCACCGTACGTGGCATCACTAAGCGGTCGCCACCACAACAGATGGGCATCCTATTGGGTATCTTTCTAGGCATTTCATTTCCTCTCTATTGTGTCCAATTAAAATGAAGCTAATTAGGAGCATTGAGCGAGTAATGAGGATACAGATATTGTTCTTCATCCAGACAGATGAGATAGTATACAGCTGGAGAAGTATCATTTAGATTTATTTAACTAGGCAAGTCAGTTAAGAACAAATTCTCATTTACAATAACGGTCTAGGAACAGTGGGTTAACTGCCTTGTTCAGGGGCAGAACGACAGTCACGCCCTGACCTTAGTATTCTTTGTTTTCTTTATTATTTTGGTTAGGTCAGGGTGTGACAAGGGGTGGTTTGTTTAGTTTTGTCTTGTCTAGGGGTTTTGTATGTTTATGGGGTGTTTAATAGTCTAGGTGTTTGTATGTCTATGGTTGCCTAGATTGGTTCTCAATTAGAGGCAGCTGTTTATCGTTGTCTCTGATTGGGAACCATATTTAGGCAGCCATATTCTTTGAGTATTTCGTGGGTGATTGTCTATGTGATAGTTGCCTGTGTCTGCACTTTTCATATATAGCGTCCCGTTCGTTTTGTAAGTTTGTTTAAGTGTTCTTCGTTTCATTAAATGAGAAGATGTATTCATCTCACGCTGCCCCTTCGTCTCATCCATACAACAAACGTGACAATGACAGATTGTTACCTTGTCAGCTCGGGGATTTGATCTAGCAACCTTTCGGTTACTGGCACCAACGCTCTAACCACTAGGCTACCTGCCGCCCCTACACTCTAACCACTAGGCTACCTGCCTCCCATGGGCCAAATCATTGTCTGGTTACACCTGACCAAATAGCTTTGAACTGAGAAATAGATGATATCTTCCTGGTAATAACGCATTTTCAGGAAGAACTCCAGGCTCTAAGCACGATCCATTGTTAGATTTGATATGCAGGTTGTTTCTTGGCTAACAAGGTTATAAACAAGACAGAGAAAATGATTCTGAGATAAACCAGACAAATAGAAGCCAAGTTATTATACAGTATTGTTGTATAAAGAACATAAGAGTATCACTAAACAAAGGTATTGCAATCCCAGACAGCAACTAGAAAGAATAAAACTTATTTTGTTTCAAAGAATGTGCCATCATTTCATATAGACGTGGCAGAATGAAGCCCGCTCAACACCTTCAGACAATGGCAGACAGTTTCTCAATCCTGTTAGCATAGCCACAAGAGGAAGCAGATGGGCGGGACTAAAACAGGAAACCAGGGTAATATTCAGTAGCAGGCACACGTTTTAAAACGTTTTGCAATGGAAAATAAAAATCCAGAGGGTGCAACGTTATAAAACATTCAGGTAGAAAAAGCATTGTGCCAAATAGACATATTCATCTGTCAGGGCAAATAGTGAAGAGTGATCGTTCCCCACTGGGCAAAAAAATGGTTGAATCAACATTGTTTCTGCATTATTTCAACCGAAAAAAATGGAAAACTGATTGGATTTGCAAAAAGTCATCAACGTAAAGGGCATTTCCTATTTTTTCACCCAACTTTGAACCTAAATTCAATGACATGGTTACCTTTTAGTTGATTTCACGTTGAATTCACGTTAGTTGAAAACTAGACGTTGAACTGACGTTTGTGCCCAGTGGGTCTATTCAGCACATTTCTATCGTCAGAGTTCTGAATGTTTCAACTCACTGAACAGACCCCAGGGTGATGAGGGTTTGGATAAGTGGATTGTACTCACCGGCACCCGGACCATCCCACCCAGCTCCTCACAGTCTGAGGAGACCCCGAAACAGAAGCAGGGGTTGCAGCCGGCCGGGTTAGAAACAGATAGGCCCAAGGTTCCCTTCTTACACTCATCACAGCCACCTCCGCCCACATTGTCCTGGCAACCAGAGAATTCAAATAGACAACATACTTAGTACGGACACAATAAAACACAACACTATCATAGGCCATAAGGGATATGATATTCCATCATATGAACGATTACTGTTTGTTCACTCAACTAATGTCACCAACAGTTGAAGTACCTTGCACACACAGTTCCCTGGGGCCTCACAGCTGCACACGCCCACTTCCTCATCACAGAACTCCTCTCTGGTGCCGTTGATGTTGCAGTTGCACACCGTGCATTCTGGGTAGCCCCTGTAGCCCATGGCACAGCGGTCACAGTTCTGCCCAGCGAAATCAGAGCGGCACCGGCACTGCCCGTTGGTGATGTCACACTGGGTGGCATAGCTGCCCATCTCACTGCAGTTACATGACTAGGAACAAAGGGGCAAAGATTAGCTTTAATAAGCACCTTTTATGTTATATGAATTTGCTTGTTACAGTTATAACTTATGAAGCATCTATGTAGGCATTAAAAAGGTATATGTAGGGCTATGTAGGCCTTATAAAGGCTTCTACATTTCCAGTTGGAGAGGTAGGTTTTACCTTACAGCCTGTCACAGTGTCGTGACCCCAGTGACCTTCCTCACACAGATCACACTTCTCTCCTCTGGTGTGGGGAGGACAGATACACTCGCCTGTCGTCATGTTACAGTTGCCATGGGTGTGGGCACACTCACACTCTGATGGGGGGAGTAGAGAGAGAGAGAGAGATGGAGAGGGATGGAGAGAGAGAGATGGAGAGGGAGAACAAAAGAGAGAGAGATGGAGATGTAGAGAGAGAGATGACAAAAGAGAGAGATGGAGATGAAGAGAGAGAGAAAGAGAGATGGAGATGAAGAGAGAGAGAAAGAGAGATGAAGAGACAGAGAAAGAGAGAGATGGAGATGGAGAGAGAGAGAAAAAGAGATGGAGATGAAGAGAGAGAGAAAGAGAGAGATGGAGATGGAGAGAGAGAGAAAGAGAGATGGAGATGGAGAGAGCGAGAAAGAGAGAGATGAAGAGACAGAGAAAGAGAGAGATGGAGATGTAGAGAGAGAGAAAGAGAGATGGAGATGAAGAGAAAGAGAAAGAGAGAGAGATGAAGAGACAGAGAAAGAGAGAGATGGAGATGTAGAGAGAGAGAAAGAGAGATATGAAGATGGAGAGAAAGAGAGAGAGAGAGAGGGTGGGTGGGTGGAGAGAGCATTATGGTCAGTTCAGATCAGAATGAAACTCAGATGTAAATGTCTGGTAAAGTTTGGGTAATGTTTGTGCCCTTACGTGTACAGCCGCTGCCCTGGTAGTTAAAGTAACTGTGATGACAGCGGTCACACTTGTCCCCCGCCACCCCTGGGATGCATTGGCACCTCCCATCTTCCTCACAGGCCATGGACACAGATCCTGACTGGATACAGTCACATTCTCTGCACCCCTGTCCGTTGAGAAGACCGTGGAAGCCCACCTGGAAAACACAAACGAAAACACAAATTCTTAGCAAATTTCATCAACTAAGCAGCATAATTCTGAGAACCCTCTTGATCTTTCATTCAAACTTTATTAAGCTGTAACACATCAATACAAGTATATCCAGACATAAAATGTGCACATTACTCTGAGTCTGTTTCCTTGATAGTGAGCATGTAGCAGGAAGCCAAGCGACGTTAGACGCAACACTTCTATGTGTCCAATGACATCGTCACTATCAATCAGGGGGTCTCACTGTCACCAAACATGAACAGGCAGGAAGTACTTCCTATCTCCTGTTATATTACTCATCTGTCTCCATCAGTCCTCTCTGTCAAAACGGTCAACTCTCAGTCCAAGTTGGACCCAATGGAGAAGCAGGAACCAGACAGCAAGGCCTTGGGTCAGAATTTACCACAGCCAGAGCATCTGATTCTGGAATTAGAGAGAAACTGCTAACCCTCTTCCATCCACATCTATCAATATCTATATCCCCACATGGAATGCAAAAATAATTAAACTTTTTGAGAGAGAAAAGTCCAAGATTGCTCTACTGTTTTCTCTAGATAAGGATCTCTAGATGTTTTAAATCCATGTGTTTTGGTTACATTTGAACAGCCCCTGCCCAGCCAAAGAGCTCCCCTCCCCCCACCTCGAGCAAATAAGCCCCGCTACTGCCCTAAAAACAATCTACAAAATATGTCTCTGTCCCCCCCCTCTCTCTAACAGGGAGGCGATAGATAAGCTGACCCTGTTAATGAATATATCCAAAACATTGGACTGCCTTCCGACCAGCTGGGCTCTATTGGAAGGCGAGTGTGGGAAGAAGGACACGGAAAGGAGATAAGCGGGAGACCTTGGACACCCACCGATAACTAAGCGTTCCAATGGACTGGGCTGGGTAAGGGTTAGTAACTTAGTATCTGCTTCCAAATTCCAAATACTCATTCCATGTAGAGGTGTGGGAGTGGAGAGTTGGGAGGAATTACAGGGAAAATAGACTAGGAGGGTAGAAGAGACTGGCCATGTGACTCGACCATATAGCCAGAAAAACTCTTGGCCCTTTGGTACGTCAGCACAGAGAATGCTATACAAACTACATACCTGACACTGGTCACACTTCTCTCCCACCACGTTGGGTTTGCAGGTACACTGTCCAGTGAGCAGGTCACACACTCCCGAGTACGACCCTTTTTCATGGCAACCACAAGCTACACGCAGTGGAGAAATAGGTAGCAAAACATAGTTGTAACATACATGTTAATAACACCAGGACTCATGCTCTTTGTGTTGAAAAGAATACCGGTGAGGTGAGAGTTCACACAGTTCTCAAAGATCCATCGTGATGATAGAATACTGTTTGTTTTTCATGTAGTTTAAACAATATGCAGACTTTTTAGCAAGTTTAGTGAAATGAGGCTGAACGGGTGAAGGTATGTAAGACTTACAGTATTGCGATGTTCCTCTAGATGTCCCTCTATCCATTATAAAGAGCTATTCTACAGTTGTCTTTCATGAGAATGAAACACACACATCTGAAGTAAAATTGCACATCCATCATAATATTTTGAACCATGTTTGATGGCCAAATAAGTTCCATTCTAGGTGATGACTGAATCCATCCACATTTCTCCCTGTAAATACAACATTCCTATTGTCATAACATAAATGTATTGTCAATGTTGTGGAACGCAGACATTGTCACAAAACCAGGTCTGGGAAGGAGAAGCCTGCAGTATTACCATACCCAAAGGCTAAGGGGATTATACAGCTTCATGTGATGGTTCTAAGACTTCATAAGCTGTTCATAAGCTGCCCTGAGAGGCCAGGTCCCATGCCATATCATATTCAGACAAGGATTTAACCTGACCTTTGACATCACAATGCCTGGGGTAACATGTCTGGGTCTGTATTCACAATGCGTCTCTGAAAGGGAGTGCTGATTTAGGATCAGTCTTACCTTTTAGATCATAATGAATAAGATTACATGGATAAGGTGGGACCTGATCCCAGATCAGCACTGCTACCCTGAGATGAATATGGTTCCTGACCCATAACAGACCTTATTGTTAGGATTAGGTCTAAAATGTGATGTTGGGGCCGGGGTGGAAGCAGATGTAGGGATTTCATCTGTGCTTGGTTGGCCACGTCCTTCACTCAGCATTCCTCTGACTTGCTAACTGCTACTCAGAAAAGTGCAAAAGTGTCTATTTTCTGTCTATTCTCACTGTGTCATTCTGTGATGTAGTTCAGTACATATCATAGACTACAGTTAGATAGATGCTGGTGTCTCTGTTAACTAGTATGTTCAGTACATGGTGGATGTTGCTTATTGTGTAACTATAACTTTGTGGGGATCTGTGGAAGAATCCACTAAAAGGGCAATAATCATCCTCCTCCTCTTCATCATCCTCCTCCTCACCATCATCACCACCACCACCATGGCTCTCTTACCCTGGCAGTTCTTGGCGGTGATGGCGTCACCGTAGTAGCTGTCCTCACACCTCTCACACTGGTCTCCGCTGGTGTGGCTGTGACACTTCAGACACATACCGCTGCTGGTGTCACAGTGACCCGGCTCCCAGGGGTCCACGTTACCGTTACACTCACACACCACGCACTCCTGGTCTGCCACCGTCGGGTCGCCATGGTAACCGTTAGCACACCTAGAGATGTCAAAGTTAGAAGATGAACAAATAATACGAAAAAACTATTAGTTAAATGGTTGAGACTAGTATTAATGTATTGTACTTGAGTTTCACGTATAATTTCCCCATGTAAACTGTTATTAAGTACAGTACCAGTCAAAAGTTTGGACACATCTACTTACTTATTTTTACTATTTTCTACAATTGCAAAATAATAGTGAAGACATCAAAACTATGAAACAACACATGGAATCACGTTGTAAACAAAAAAGTGTTAAATAAATCAAAATATATTTTATATTTGAGATTCTTGAAAGTAGCCACCCTTTGCCTTGATGACAGCTTTGCACACTCTTGGCATTCTCTCAACCAGCTTCACTTGGAATGCTTTTCCAACAGTCTTGAAGGAGTTCCCACATATGCTGAGCACATTTTGGCTGCTTTTCCTTCACTCTGCGGTCCAACTCATCCCAAACCATCTCAAATGGTTTTTAATGCCCTTAAGGGGGTGGAAGGGCTCCATGGCTGGGTAGTGAGCACCCCACACCCAGGCCAAATCAATAGGGGGTGCACATGGTCATATTACCATTGGGTTGAGGTCGGGTGATTCTTGGACAAAGCAAGTCTCTTCTTCTTATTGGTGTCCTTTAGTAGTGGTTTCTTTGCAATTCGACCATGAAGGCCTGATTCACACAATCTCCTCTGAACAGTTGATGTTGAGATGTGTCTGTTACTTGAACTCTGTGAAGCATTTATTTGAGCACTGAGTGGCCCAGCCAGAGCACTGACTTAAACCCGATCTAACATCTCTGGAGAGACCTGAAAATAGCTGTGCAGCGACGTTCCCCTTCCAACCTGACAGAGATTGAGAGGATCTGCAGAGAAGAATGGGAAAAACTCCCCAAATACAGGTGTGCCAAGCTTGTAGCGTCATACCCAAGAAGACTCAAGGCTGTAATCGCTGCCAAAGGGGCTGAGTACTGAGTAAAGGGTCTGAATACTTATGTAAATGTGATATTTCCTTTTTTTTTTTTTTAATACATTTGTAAAAATGTCTAAAAACCTGTTTTTGCTTCGTCGTTATGGGATATTGTGTGGGTTTGATGAAGGGGGAAAAAACGATTTAAACAAATGTAAAATAAGGCTGTAATGTAACAAAATATGGAAAAAGTCAAGGGGTCTGAATACTTTCCGAATGCACTGTATAACTGTTTATATAGTACAGGTTAAAGAAGTGAAGACAAGGTCAAACTGAGAATGTACGGTTTAATAACCTTTAGTCAACATACCTCTCACACTTAGTCCCAGTGTAGCCCTGCTGACACTGGTCACATGTCACCTGCCCAGGGCCCTCTAGGAAACAGGTGGGGCTGAAACTGAAGAAGAGAACAGGAGCGTCAGCAGGGAGGACCGTAATGATGACATCACATTATCTGGTAAGAGCTTTCTATTTATAGGGCTTTTCTAAAACTTTAAGCATTTCATATTGTATGAGTGGAGATCCCACCCCTTCCACCCCCTAACATTGAGAAACACCAGCACTCATTTTATGCTTGGTATCAGTTCACACAACAGCTAACCTAACTGTCATTAAAAAAAGCAATACAGTAAATGGTACAGTTGAAACATTCTGTTGTTGACATGAAACCTACAACAACCAATATCAGCCAGACTCTCCACCACCCAGTGTTCACACATATGTGACCCATCTATCACCATGGAGAGGGATTCTACAATCTGAATGAATGGCATGTTGGCACAGTCACTCACTTGTTCGTTGCCACTGTCAGCGGGCAAGCGCATCTCTGGCAGACCTCCGGGGTGCCCTCAGAGGGGTTGCCATAGTAACCGTGGAGGCATTGGTCACAGTGGGGCCCAGTGGTATTGTGAGTACAGTCCTGGGGAAAGATTTAAGGCGACAGTGCCCGATAAAACTTATTTCCGGTCTGACACACATGCCCTTACGCTGCCATAGACACACCATAGTAACCAACTGTCTTGAGATGTCTCAACATCCACTGTTAATGGGATAGTTAACATGGCAGTGGACGTTTTAGAGATGTCTCAACATCCACTGTTAATGGAATAGTTAACATGGCAGTGGACGTTTTAGAGATGTCTCAACATCCACTGTTAATGGGATAGTTAACATGGTAGTGGATGTTTCAGATTATTTCCCACTTTTTAAAAAACTGTTTGGATAAACACCCTAGGTAAGTCAAAAATAAAGCTCATAAAAAGTGAACTATCCCTTTAAGTGCACCCAACCGTTAAACCTAACCGCTAAACCTGCCTGCTAAACCTAACCAGTAATTCTAACCGCTAAACCAAACCGCTAAACCTAACCGCTAAACCTAACCGTTAAACCTAACTGCTAAACCTAACCGCTAAACCTGACCGCTAAACCAAACCGCTAAACCTGACCGCTAAACCTAACCGTTAAACCTAACCGCTAAACCTGACCGCTAAACCTAACCAGTAAATCTAACCGCTAAACCTGACCGCTAAACCTAACCAGTAAATCTAACCTCTAAACCAAACCGCTAAACCTAACCGCTAAACCTAACCGCTAAACCTAACCGCTAAACCTGACTGCTAAACCTAATCGCTAAACCTAACCGAAAAACCAAACCGCTTACCCAAACCACCAAACCTGACTGCTAAACCAAACCGCTAAACCTAACCGCTAAACATAACCGCTAAACCTAACCGCTAAACCTAACCGCTAAACCAAACCGCTAAACCAAACCGCTAAACCTGACTGCTAAACCTAACTGCTAAACCAAACCGCTAAACCTGACCGCTAAACCAAACCGCTAAACCTAACCGCTAAACCTAACCGCTAAACCTGACCGCTAAACCAGACCGCTAAACCAGACCGCTAAACCTAACCGCTAAATATGACCGCTAAACCTGACTGCTAAACCAGACCGCTAAACCAGACCGCTAAACCTAACCGCTAAATCTAACCGCTAAACCTAAACGCTAAACCAAACCGCATCAATGTGAAGAATTTTCACTATTGCAATTGAATGTAGTAGCTTTAGCATGTCTTTTGATTGTCATAGTATATTGACAGAACGGATGCCTGGCAGTATCCATTGGATAATCACTGCCATTTAAACGCCTAACACAGCATTAACTTGTCATCCAATAAAGCAAGGAATTCAATTGAAACACAGTCCAAAGTGTCATATCTATGTCTATGTCCCCCGCTGTCTAAACATGACACACTGCAGATAGTGGACTCACCAGATAGACTTCATTGACATATGTATGGAATTAATACATCCAGTATATTGTATATCTATGTGTCATATATCTATGTCTATGCTCCCGCTGTCTAAACATGACACGCTGCAGATAGAGGACTCACCAGACACACTCCGTTGATGTCACATTCCGTAGCATGGTTGTTACACTCACACTGGAGACAGTTGCCCCCGAACAGGATCCCCCCGACGCGATAGAACCCAGATGAACAGGACTACAAACACAGAGAGAACAACAATAACATCATTTGGCGGTCGCTTTTACCCAAAGTCACATACAGTAAGCACAGGTACTCAGATTGTGTGGCCATTTTGACATGATATAATCCAGACAGAGGAGGCTGGTGGGTGGAACTATAGGAGGACGGGCTCACTGTATTGGCTGGAATGGAATAATTGGAACAGAGTCAAACCTGGTTTCCATATGTTTGATACCGTTTCATTCATTCCATTCCAGTCATTAACAATGAGCCCGTCCTCCTATAGCTCCTCCCACCAGCCTCCTCTGAATCCATACACACAGTACTACAAACACAAAGACAACTATAACATAATCATTTAGCCGTTGTGTTGACCTGAAGTGACACATAGTAAACACGTATTCAAAAATATGTGGGCTATGTGGGAATTGAACCCACAACCTTGTTGCTAACACCATGCTGTTCTTCTACCTCTAACTAACCAAGCCAACTGAAAAGCACAATGAGCTTTGCTTTTACAATGGACACAGCTCAAATCATTAACAAACTAGACTAGACACCCTACAGTAATAAACAGTATCAATCTGGCCACCGTCACATGACCTGGGTTTTTACCTCACAGGATGTGCCAGAGTAGCCCAAGGGACACTCACACTGCTCCACATCCCGGGCCTGGACTGTGTTGGTAGAATTGATGTCTACCATGTCCAGAGATACAGTGCTCAACCTGAGTTCCCCCTCTGCGCTGGCATTGAGGTGACCTCTGATCCTCAGCCCGGCCACGTCGGCCAGTGCAGTCATCAGCTCGTCCCTGTCCACCCTCTGACCTGTGTGCAGGTCTACGAAGCCCTGTGGCAAGAGCTCCACAGAAACATGCTGCTCACGCAGGGGCGTCAGCAAGAGCTGCCTGGGGGGCATCTGACGCAAGGTCCTTCCGTTCCCCTGGTGGCACATCCAAACAAGGTAGTTAGCAACACATTTTGATTTACAATGATGACCTGATGAAGGTTCAGGGGTTGGTGTACTCAACCCTTAAGAATAGTTTTACATTTAGGCCGGGGTGATTCTGCAATCATCTATGTGACTCCTTCAGGTCTGCAATCACTGAAGGGCTAGGGGCTAGAGGTTTCTTTAAATCACCCACTGGGAAAAAAATGGTTGAATCAACGTTGTTTCCACGTCATTTCAACAACAACAAAACATGTATGCAAAAAGTCATCAACATACGGGAATTTTGTCTTTTTTTCCACTCGACTTTTAACGTAAATCCAATGTCATGGTGCATTTTTTGGAGGATTTCACATTGAACTCACGTTAGTTGACAACTCAACCCAATGTAAATAAAAAATAGACGTTGAACTGACTTCTGTGGCCATTGGGAAGGTTTTAGTTAGTCTTGCTTTCCATTGCACTTCCATACCGCGAACACCATAGCCAGGTTGAAAATGATAAGATCAGATCGCTTTATTGGTCAATTGCACACAAGGTCCAACTGACATTTGACTTCCACTTTTAACCCAAACCCTCTGAAAGACACACATACAGGACATACAGATACATATAGAGGTTTTGGAGAGGTGCGGGGGGCTGCCACACTGGGCGCCCGGGGAGCTGTTGTTGTGGGGGGGTTAAGTGCCTTGCTCAAGGGCACAATGGCAGGTAATGGCATCTAGGATTTTAAACCAGCAGCCTCTCTAAACGCTATTCTACCTGTAAGCCCAATAGTTAGCCCAATATCTATTAGCCCAATATTTAGTTAGCCCAATATCTATTAGCCTAATATTTAGTTAGCCCAATATCTATTAGCCCAATATTTAGTTAGCCCAATATCTATTAGCCCAATATTTAGTTAGCCCAATATCTATTAGCCCAATATTTAGTTAGCCCAATATCTATTAGCCCAATATTTAGTTAGCCCAATATTTAGTTAGCCCAATATCTATTAGCCCAATATTTAGTTAGCCAAATATCTATTAGCCCAATATTTAGTTAGCCCAATATCTATTAGCCCAATATTTAGTTAGCCCAATATCTATTAGCCCAATATTTAGTTAGCCCAATATCTATTAGCCCAATATTTAGTTAGCCCAATATTTAGTTAGCCCGATATCTATTAGCCCAATATTTAGTTAGCCCGATATCTATTAGCCCAATATTTAGTTAGCCAAATATCTATTAGCTTACCTCGATAATCAAATCAAACTGTGACGGCAGAGACTTGTCCACGTTGTCCACTGAAACATCATATGCCACGCTGTAGCTCAAAAACCCTCCGTACGATGTCAGCTTCACATTGCAATGACAAAAGGGAACAGAGAACATTGGAAAAAGGGAGAGAGTGTTACACTCAAGAAAACAGTACTTACAGCAAATATGCAATATTGGAAATTCGTCACACTAAATATTGCCATGAAATCTGTCCCTTCAGGATAAACACTGCCCCTATCTTAATCTCTCCCTCCCACCCGATATTAAGGACATGCCATAGATAATGACTCATTTTAATGAATGAATTAACTGTAATCACCTGAGGGACTAATGGGTAGCAAACTTATTAGACAGGCTTCTAACGAGTGGAACATCATTAACTCAGGGATGAATAAAGTGCCTGGCCCTGCTTGACTATAATTACAGGGCACCCTGTGTTAACACACAGTGGGAGGATAGAACAGGACGAGTGGAAATCTAATCGTTTCAGGGAGAGAGAGAGAGAGACAAAAATACAGTAGCAAGAGAAAGAGCGAGAGGGGGAGAGAGAGAGAAAGACAGAATGGATGAAAGAGAGAAATACGAGAGAGAGAGAGAGACAGAGACAGAGACAGAGACAGAGACAGAGACAGAGAGAGAGAGAGAGAGATTGTAAAATCAATTTGTTTGAAGCTAATACATGCAGGTCATTAGCTATCTGAACAGCAAAATGAGAGAGCTAATGCTAACCCCACTGGGACATTGAGCTGAAAAGGAATAGGGGCCTCCATAGGTACAGTATATGCTAACGAAACGTACCCTTTTCCCCAGGAAGGACTCTGGAGCGGCCCATGTTGAAACAAAACGGTACGATTGGATCATGGTGATGTTTGGAATGATGAGGTTGTTGTCTTCCTCTATGAGGGGTGCCGTGTAGACAGAGACGCTTTCAGAATTAAGCCATCCATTGGAGTGCACAGTCTGTGGGGCCAGGAGAATTCTTTGTTCTATACACTCGCCATGACAACATCACAGGCCGATCCAATTTACTGGTTATATGTTATTGAGTTCTACAGTATCAAAAAGTTTAAAGGCTCCCTCCAAAACTATGCTGAACCGTTGGAGTTGTTTGCTGCATCGTTTGTATATTCCTGTTTAAAGGAACATTTCATAATGAGGATGTATTTGGATGTGGGTGTGGCTGTATGTTACCTGAGACATAGACCAGGGTGAGCTCTCACACACGTCAGACACACCAAAGCAGAAACATTCAGTGCAGCCCTCTGGGTCACTGCCCTCCAGGTTGAAGAAACCCTGCTTACACAGGTCACAGACGGCCCCCATCACGTTCTCCTGCAACAGAGACACAGTGGAGGTTAGGGTGTTTGGCTTTATAGGAACATTATGGTTAATCATCATGCAAGTGCACCATTACACCCGCCCCCCTCCCACACACACACACACCCCACACCCCTACACACACATATACACACACAAACACACACAATCAAATTAGCCACTTGAACAGCACAGTTGACCCATAACAGTGTTGCGTTTCACAGCGCCGTGTTCCTCAGTATTACCTTGCAGATGCACTCTGTGCAGGGGTCGATGTTGAGGCTGCCCTCCAGACTGCACTCACAGCGTGAACACAGGGGGAAGTCCCTGTAGCCAAAGGCACAGCGGTCACAGCGCTCGCCCGCAAAGCCCTCCGTACACAGACACTGGCCTGGGTTCAGACCTACACAGCACAGTGAAGACGGGACAGTATAGTTAACAAAGACAATAGTATAGCCTCTAGTATAGTATAGCCTATAGAATAGTATAGCCTCTAGTATAGTATAGCCTATAGAATAGTATAGCCTCTAGTATAGTATAGCCTATAGTATAGAATAGTTTATAGAATAGTACAGCCCACATAATATTATAGTCTATAGTATAGCATAGCCTATATAATTGTATAGCCTATATAATAGCCTATAGTATAGCCTATAAAATAGTAAAGCCTATATAATAGTATAGCCTATAGTATAGTATAGCCTGTATAATAGTATAGCCAAAATAATAGAAGATAGTATAGCCTATGGAATAGTAAAGCCTATATAATAGTATAGCCCATAGTATAGTATAGCCTGTATAATAGTATAGCCTATAGTATAGTATTGCCTGTATAATAGTATAGCCAAAATAATAGTATAGCCTATAGAATAGTAAAGCCTATATAATAGTATAGCCTATATAATAGTATAGCCAACATAATAGTATAGCCTATAGAATAGTATAGTATAGTCTGGACCCTCTCTTTCCAAAATTATCCACCGCCATTGTTGCAACCCCTACTACCAGTCTGTTCAACCCTCTAAAACTGACTATTCTATCGATCCTCGACTTCGGCGATGTCATTTCCAAAATAGCCTCCAACACTCTACTCAGCAAACTGGATGCAGTCTATAACATATACCACCCACCACTGCAACCTGTATGCTCTCGTCGGCTGGCCCTCGCTACATATTCGCCGCCAGACCCACTGGCTCCAGGTCATCTATAAGTCTTTGCTAGGTAAAGCTCCACCATATCTCAGCTCACTGGTCATGATAACAACACCCACCCGTAGAACGGGCTCCAGCAGGTATATCTCACTGGTCATCCCCAAAGCCAACACCTACTTTGTCTGCCTTTCCTTCCAGTTCTCTGCTGGCAATGACTGGAACGAATTGCAGAAACTGCTGAAGTTGGAGACTTATATCTCCCTTGCTAACTTTAAACATCAGCTGTCTGAGCAGCTTACCGATCGTTGCAGCTGTACACAGCCCATCTGTAAATAGCCCATCCAATCTACCTACCTCATTCCCATATTGTTTTTATTTACTTTTTTGCTCTTTTGCACACCAGTATTTCTACTTGTACATCATCATCTGCACATCTATCACTCCAGTGTTAATTTTCTAAATTGTAATTACTTCGCAACTATGGCCTACTTATTGCCTTACCTCATCACGCCATTTGCACACACTGTATATAGAGTTTTTTTTATTGTGTTATTGACTGTACGTTTGCTTATTTAATGTGTAACTCTGTGTTGTTGTTTGTGTCGCACTGCTTTGCTTTATCTTGGCCAAGTTGCAGTTGTAAATGAGAACTTGTCCTCAACTAGCCTACCTGGTTAAATAAAGGTGACATTTTTTGTTTTTAAATAACCTATAGTATTGTACAGCCTATAGAATAGTATAGCTTATAGAATAGTATAGCCTATACAATAGTATAGCCTATACAATAGCCTATAGCATAGACTATATACTAGCCTATAGAATAGTATAGCCTATAGAATAGTATAACCTATAGTATAGCCTATAGTATAGTATGGCCTATAGTATAAAATAGTCTATAGTATAGTATATCCTATCGTATAGTATAACCTATAGTATAGCATAGCTTATAGTATAAAATAGCCTATAGTATAGTATATCCTACGGTATAGTATAGCCAATAGTATAGTATAGCCTATAGTATAGTCTAGGCTCTTACAGGACATGTGGTACATAGCCCTATAGTGTAATTTCAGTATGTATTGTTTTGCTATTATGTCCAAAACGTAGATGGAGAATTTGTGATACGTTACTGTCAGCTAAATATAATATACTCTGAATTACTGTACATGTAGAGTCTCAAGCCCCAAAATAAAAGTGTCCTCATCACCCATCTCCCATAATGATTTCGGTAGATATTCAGACGTATACTGAACTACGCAGGTTTGTTTTTAACACAAGCTGAAAACAAACATTATTGGGGTTAAAATCAAATGTTATTGGTGGCGTTAACATTATTTAACCGATGTTATGGCAGGTACTGTATAACTCTTCTGTTTCTAGCTCCAACAGTGCAGTAATACCTAACAATCCAATACAATACACACAAATCCCCAAAAATGCCATTAAGAAATTAAGAAATATCTGAACGAATAGAGTTTTTGTACCATTCTCAGACTTGGCGTGGTTGTCATCTCTGATACAGGCAGGAGTCAAAGACCCCTTCATGTCACAGCTGCACTCCACACATGGGTTCTCATTGTGCGGAGACACCTACACACACGCAGGCACACACACATGTGCGCACACACACACACACACACAACCATACACAGAAGGAAACAAGTACACAATTTACCATTCACATTCCACAAGTTTAATAAATCATCATTGATCCATCCAAGCAAGGGCCACCACATCCAAATAGCTGCATTCTACAGTAATTCTAGTCTTTCACTGAGCCACATAACCCAGACTAGGTAGTGTGTGTAATCAGGCACACACAACGATTTTATTAGCCAATCAAAAGACAATGGGCATGTACAAAACAGTGCATAGAAATGCCACTAAGGAAGACCACAGGGTCCTCAGAAACAGGGACCATATTGATGGATTGGATAACAGGGACCATAGGGACAGGAAAGGGACATTGGTTTATGGCAGGGGTCTTCAACTGGTGGACCGCGAGCCAAATCCGGTCTGCTAGCCATTTTGATGTGACCTGCCAAAATGTCTTACGGGGGACCATAGAGACACAAAAAGGGCATCGAATTACAGGGTCAGTGAGGGGACAGTACCTTGTTGGGTCTGTAGAAGCCATCTGCGCAGGTCTCACAGTTGACACCGGCCGTGTTCTGGGTACAGCTGATGCAAACGCCCCCGCCATGGAAGTCACCATGTGAGTTCATGCTCATCTTGAGGTTGGCCACCGTCTGGTTAAAGTAGCAGTCGTTGGCCTTGTCGTGGCAGTTACATTCTAGTGGAGGACGATCATACACTGGTCAGATAACTTCTAATGCACCTCAATGGGAGAGTAGTTGAAGGGTAGTTTATTACTGAGAATATATGCCAACTGTTCAGTTTTTTATTCTGTACTCGGAGTAAAGAGTATGTGCTATTTCGTCAAGGTGCTGAAACAACTGAGAGATGATGATTTAAAATACCACATTTTCATAAAAAGCTTGGAAAACCCCTTGGCTAAATCGGCTTAGTAGCTATTGATATAAAACATAATCTAAGTGAGTTAAAATCACCATAGGGATAGGAAACAAAAAACTCTGTCTTGTGTGTCAATGAATGGGTGAGACATGCGAGTGGATTTCATTGAAAGAGTGAAGAAGTTATTTCATCTGATCTGGAACACTTTAAACCAAGTCTAAATCCAGCATGTCATTTTCATGTCTTTGATTACTAAGTGACAACTGGCAAACGTTGACAGTATGATATTTTACTTAGGCCCATAAAGACCAAGTTCCGCTTACTCTCGCAAGTGTTGCCATCGGAGAGGGTTCCCGGTTGCCACGGTTCCTGGTGGTAGCCGGGGCAACACTCATTACAGCTCTCCCCACAGGTATTGTGCTCACATACACACTGCAACTTCTGAGAGGACGAAAGAGAGAGAGGAATGGGTGAAGAGGAAGCCGCAAGAAGCAACTGATTCAGTGCTTATGCTCTAGTCCTATTGTCACCTGGGACACACACACACACACACACACACACACACACACACACACACACACACACACACACACACACACACACATACTCTCCCAACATAGCTGGTCAAAGTAGAAGGTGTTAAGTATAGCCTATAGTGTAGTATATCATACAGTATAGTATAGCCTATAGTATAGTATAGTATATCAACATGTATACTATACTACTATACAAACACGATGTTTGTGTGTTTACCACTGTGTGAAACGTGAATGCATTTCTAAGTGGCGAGAGTTGAAGGGTCACAGGACTTTTCGGCTACACATAATACAACAAGGTGAACTTGTCATGTCTCCACGCCCTCTAAGTGTAAACACTGTAAACAGAATTGTCATGTATTTGAAAGCTAAAATTTACAGACATTTTCCTTATATTTTTTAGACTTGTTTTATTTAGTTTATACTTGAAATTGTAGTAACAGCCTGTTACATTGAGCAACTCCCCAGGGTATTATCAATGTGGCAATTTTCTTTTACCTCATATAGACATAATGACTTCCAAGACATTGATAAAATGAAGCCTGGTTTGTTCTAACGTAACTTTAATACGCTAGTATAAGCCTAAGCACTCCTATCTATACTGAACAAAAATATAAATGCAACATGCAACAATTTCAACTAATTCACCCAGTTACAGTTCATATGAGGAAATCAGTCAATTTAAATAAATTCATTAGGCCCTAATCTAGGGATTTCACATGACTGGGAATACAGATATGCATTTATTGGTCACAGACACCTGGGCCTCACAATGGGCCTCAGGAGCTCGTCACGGTATTTTTGTGCATTCAAATTGCCATCGATAAAAAGCATTTGTGTTCGTTGTCGTTGCTTATGCCTGCCCATACCAATCCCTCACCGCCATCATGGGGCACTCTGTTCACAACGTTGACATCATCAGCAAACCACTCTCCCTCACGACGGCATACACATTGCCAAATTCTCAAAAATGACGTTGGAGGCGGCTTATTGTAGAGAAATTAACACTACATTTTCTGGCAACAGCTCTGGTAGACATTCCTGCAGTCAGCATGCCAAGCGCACACTCCCTCAAAACTTGAGACATCTGTGGCATTGTGTTGTGTGACAAAATTCCACATTTTAGAGTGGCCTTTTATTGTCCCCAGCACAAGGTCCACCTGTGTAATGATCATGGTGTTTAATCAGCTTCTTGATATGCCACACTTGTCAGGTGGATGGATTATCGTGGCTCACTAACAGGGAAGTAAACAAATTTGTGCACAATATATGAGAGAAACATACTTTTTGTGCATCTGAAATATTTCTGCGATCTTTTATTTTTAAATACATTTATTTTACACTTTAGATGTGATATTTATATGTTTGTACAGTGTAGCTATGGTTCAGCTAAATGTCAACATTCAGCTAACAGCCACCACGTTGATGTGAGAAGTATGAAGAAATTATGTTCTTTAGCTAGCTAGCTTGCTAGCTAAAGTTACCTAGCTGTGTAGCCTAGCTATATTACAATTAAGCAATCATTTATTTTAATTTTATTTAACCTATATTTAACTAGGCAAGCTAGGCAAGGCACGGGGGTTGTGGCTGTCAGCCAATCAGCATTCATGGCTTGAACCATCCAGTTTATAATATGAATGACACTATCTGGTAATGTTACAATACTCTTATATTCGTATGGGAGGGGTCAATTATTGATATGCTAATGTTACTTGATCATGAAGCATGTTGTTAGTTAGCTAGCTATGTGTATTGACAGCTAATTTAATGTGTACGGCAAGAAAATAAACCCTTTAATTGTCTGCACATGCTTGTGAATTGTTGGATTATTTAAGTGTGATATGGTTTGGTTGCATTATTCAATAGTGTAATATGTTATAGAACAAAAGTTGATCAGATTGTTAAATAGTTTGTGCTTACTGGGTAGTAACTACTGTGATATTTATGGTCAAATTGAGCTGCGGACCAAGAATGTTGTGTTGGCAACGCAAGGTCAGGTAAGGATGTAATGTGAATTGAAAAGTAGAAATCTCTTTCGGCATTCCACTCCTCACACTCTCCTTCCATCTCTTGTAGTGGGAATTAGGGCCTTAGCACTTACTTTCTCATCCTCGCGTTAACTTGACATTCGCCCTTAATGAGGAAGGCAACCAATTCAACTGAGCAAATGTTGGACCGTACCATTCCTCCAGGGACTATAGGGGCGAGGGTGCTGGGATTGCTTATTTCACTTTATAAAACAAATTAGTTTGGCAAATATATTTCTAAGAAAGAAGTATTACTACCGTGCATTGCATAAATTTGATATAAAAGTACTCTTTATATTAAGTATGTACAGTAATTACAACAGATCAGCAATGAATCAATGTTGACTCCGATAAGAGGAGCTTAATTTAGTCAAAATGTGAAATGTTTAACACACAATATGTGAAAGGCAGTAAATCAGTTATACACTCTGCATTATTAAACAAAAGCTGAATGACAGCCACCGAACCGGAATGGGCAAAACTGAATACGGCCTGGTGTTACCTTGGCAACGGGGTCCCAAGGACAGCTCTGGGCGTGTCCGTAACAGATGCACATCCCACCCACTGAAATGTCCTTGATTGAATAGTAGTACTGCACAAGGAAACACAAACATACAACGCCAATCAAGTTAGAAAGACATGACTTCAACGGAATACAAAGCCAATCAAGTTATAACATTCAAATCAGCCAGGAGAAATGACAAATGACGTATCAACTAATATTTCAGACGTTCAGCTGCAAATAGCATTTTTGATAAAACCAACCATAAATATGCTAAATATACATTTTGACAAAGTTATTCAAGGCAACGCTCAAACCACGTATTTTGAATGAATGACCAATTTGTTTAAACACAGTGTTTAACTTAAACAGAAAACAGAACAGTCAGTGAGTGCTAGTGGCAGTGCTTTAACATGAAAGTGTATTAGTCGTACCCGTCTGGTGACAATGGGGTCCACCTCCTTGGGGTCGCGGTAGCTCAGGGTCATGAGGTCGGCGTTGAGCGTGCGGATTCTCTGCAGACGCAGGCGGATGTAGCGGGCTGAGGTGAAGTCCAGCAACTCTGGGGTCAGTTGGTCAGCACTGGGCCGCCCGTTGATCAAAGACGTGTGGATCTGAATAGGGGATAGACAAAGATGGACAATGATGTCAAAGGACCATCATGATCAAATATAGCTTAATAATACATCAAAGTCATGAGCATGCAGTTGATCATTTACACGTTTTCAATCAAAGACTAGTGACAAAAATGAACAACAGATGTCAAGGGTATTACTGCCATTTTTTCCCTGATATAACGCACAGACTGACTTGTCAGTCTGACAACAGGCAGCGGGGCAGAGATGACATAACACAAGGCTAAACAATGTAAGAGAAGATTGATGATCTCACTGTGAGCTTTGGGGTGCATTTCAACACTCTGACGTGGCTTCATCTCCTTGTCTCCCTTCCTTGTTATACTACTTAGATGCACCGTCAGGGGCTGTGGGTAACCACAGAGTATCCTAACCACAGACGTTCATTACGTCTCTGCCTCGGTTAGAGTGACACTAGCCCAGTAGGCTTTCATTGTCTGGAGGACATTTGAGTCATCCCCTGACTGGACTACAGGTACCAGAGAATGCCACATAGAGCGCACACCCAATTCTCTACCCAATTCAATGAAAGTTCTGTAATGTTGCTCATCCTGAACAGGCCCCATGTCTTGTAAATAAAAGTCGCACCTAGTAAAACAGTGGTTTCAAACGCCTGACCCGTGGGCCACCAAAGTGCAGCTCATGAGCCTGATACGGCAGGCGGACAGGGAGTTTCAGACCACTGTGGTGAAGGTCAAATAAATCGATAGCTACCTCTCCGTGCTCCAGGGGTACGAGCCGCGAGTAGTAAGAGGTACAGATAACCTCGTCGTCTCGTTTGTAGGTGGGGGGTCCGAGGCGGGGGGTGATGTTGTAACGGGTCAGACATTCTGTGTCGCTGATGGCGTAGTACTGCCAGGGTGTGTAATCCACACCGTCCATAGAACGCTCCAGCACCCAGTTACCAGGACGAGGAGAGTTGGCTGCCTTGATGATGACGTACGCCACCTGGAAAATCTGTTGCCACACACACACACAGACAGACACATTTTAATATTTAACTGAATCAATGATGAAACGTTAGTACAAAGAACACACACACACAGTTATTCTCCCACCCATAATATGCCTGAATCTCCATTTTGTTGTGCATGACTGAAATCTCAAGCTGTGCACCTTACATACATACAAGGCTTCATTTATAAGAGCACAAAGAAGTCTTTGACAGACAAGACACAAAGAGAACAGCAGGTAATACCCGTAATAACGGTGTCCTGAAACATTTAACCACTCTGGGGTTAAGGGCACCACAAACTCTGTGCAACCATCGTTCATGTGGAGTGGTCAAAATGTTAATTGCCAGTTTGATTGAATTACAGTCTTAGAGCATCTAGGCTGTAACCTTTCGGCATTTGACCCCTTATGACCCCTCACACAGTTAGAGCAAAGATGGTGGATAAATGAAGATAGTTTACTCAGGCCGTTTACCATTGTCTGCTTAAGGGGGTGGCTCTCCAATAGACACCAATGCGATAGAAGGTCTGCTTACTGTAGTTAATTGATTTCCATTGAAACAGAAAAAAATAGGGAGTGGGATGTCTTGCTTCCTCTTCTGTCTCTGGTAAGTATGTAGTCTGTATCTCAGTAATCAGTAAACTCTCCCCTGAACCCCACTGTAATCAAGTTAGGTTTCTCCAGAAATAAATAATTCTAAATAACAAACTGGCTTTATTTACAAATTAGTGAGAATGTCTCACCCCATGTTCAAGAACTGCCTTTTCTCGCTCACTCTAGGTTAAATTAAAACGAAATGTCCAAAATATCGTTACTTTTTAAACAAAGCGATTATTATTATTATTAATTTATTTAGAATTATATAAAAGCCCCTTAGATATTCATTTAGAATCCTCCAATCCTCTTAATGTAATTATTGGCAGAGAGTCACGTCATTGAAAAAAATATGTTTAGATATACTGTAGGCCTACCATAGGCGAAATGAATATTGGTTACAATACAATTAGGGTGTGGAAATGTTATGCCCCTTAGATATTAATTTAGAATTCTCCAATCCTCTTATGCTGTAGCCTACTCCCGACCATCACGTTGTACAGCGCAATATTTTCCATTCCAGACTAACAGAAACCCAGAGGGTTTCCTTTTTCTCGGAATAGAAACACCATAATATTAATCTAATTAATTAAGCCAAATTTCTTCAAATCAATCTGATGTACTATGTTAATACAAAAAAGGTTTTAGATTAAAAAGACTATCAATTGAAAAAGACTATCAATTGCTTCTCAAAGTTGCCCTCTAGTGGTCCAACTAGCACTAACTTGCATTAACGTAAAAAAATGGCTGACAATTAAATAACGTGCCATAGAATGCTGCAGCAGCCCACAAGATGTGCTGCAGTATGACGCAACTTTTAAAGGAGGAACCACTGTACCTCCACTCTCACTCACTGTCTCCTCAAAACTCCACTATGGCCTTTATACAGTCACAGGCAGTGGAGGCTGCTAAGGGGAGGACGATTCATAAAAATGGCTGGAATAGAGTCAATGGAATGATATCAACCACATGGAAATGACGTGTTTGATGTGTTTGATTCCATTCCATATGCTCCATTCCAGCCATTATTATGAGCCGTCCTCCCCTCAGCATCCTCCACTGGTCACAAACCACTACTAGACCACTACTGCAATGGAGATGCAATTTATTGCCTGGATGGCCTTTCTCATTCTCTCTTTCCCAACTCTCTATGACCGTCTCAGTGACACCAATAACAGTCTAGCCTGCCCCACACAAACAGAACCTGACATACCCGTTATCGGCTTCTCCTATTGGCTTGTCAACGCTGCGTTTCCCCAGGGAATAAGTGGAAACTAGACACCTGAGACAGGATGTTCACATCAGCGTGACGCCCCCCCCCCCCCCGCTCTGTTAAACCATCCCATTGTCAGCAGCTGTGTGAGGCTGTAAATCTACCTGCTGGCAAGTCGCCGCTGATTTACGGACGATTCATGACTTGTTCGACAGCGATTGAATGCGAGCGACGTGCCTGCTCAATCGTTAGCAGGTATCGTCGGCAAAGCCACATCGAGTCGTTCCAGTGGATCTAAATGTCAATCCCCCTCAGCTGGTTGACTTCCCTCAGTTACGTCTGATCCTTCAATTACAGTCTAGAATTATTCATCTGCATGGGCCTCTGGTAGCTAGACAAGACCCTCAAACATCTTTGGCTAAATGCCTTAGTCAGTATGGGAATGTTTGTTTGTTTCCTTGTCCTTGAAAGACAAGATAGATGGATGGAACAGGGGAAAAGGTTATCAGGTTATCATTCCTGTTCCAGCTGCTGCTTACTCTCTCTGAGGCTTCAATCTGTAGAATCCTTTTGTCAGGAAGCATCTTTATTCTCATCTAGGAAGCTTGGTCATCAGAGATTTTCTTTGGTCTCTGTCCCAGTCTAATCCAATGGGCCTTTCCTGCTCTTTGTTTATAGGGGGCAAGAGTGGAACGCGAAAGGTATGTGTTCGTGTGTACGTGTGTGTGTGTCAGTGGCCTCCCTCAAAGGAGCTTAGTGTTATCGTGGGGCGACGGGGCGGACAAACTCTGTGACCGGGCTTGGTTAGTGATTGAAACGCTGCCTAATCTAGATCCATGTGGACTCCCAAACATTCCAGTCCTGCGTGGAGACAGATCTGAACGGTTGTGGACTATCTGCCTCTGTGCCTCAACTTAACTAATAGCCAATTACTAGAGCACTCAGTTCAGAGGATACACCAGATATCACTTATTTCAAATGTAGAATTATTTCAAGCCGCTACTATCCATGTCAGAAGGTCATTGGTATAGAATAGCAGAGCGTTCAGGCATTTGTTAAACTGACCCGAGTGCCACATTTCAGAAATGTTTTGGACGTGGCTAGATACCGTGATGGCTAGAATACAAAGTGCTCTTCATGACTAGACGCTGAGGGCAAAGTTGTTCCCACTGTGTCTCTTAACCGTTCGTTACCAACTAAATCCTATTCCGCCCAGTAGGAGCCCAATCTGTGTGTAATGGCATGTCTCGGCTAAGCTGCCTGGTCACAGTGACTGGCTGGCGGATTTCATGTGAGCTAGCCAGACCTGGCTGCCAGTAGCCAATGGAAACAAGCCGTGGATTGTTTTTGCTGTGTCACCACAGTAACTAGCTGCCATTTTGGATCAGGTTGGGGGGGGGGGGGGGGTTGGCGGGTGTTGTCTCAAAGGATAAGTGAAAATGTCTGACTAGTGTGTTTGATGACTGAATCGTGTCAAAGGGTACACTGTGACCTACGAGACAAAATAAAAACACATACACTTACTAACACCTTTCCATTTGGCTTAACATTATAACTAATTCATCGAGCTGTGCTTCACGACGGGTAGCCGGACTCGCCTCTGTGCGGGGAAGATAACAAGGCGACAGTCAGGGGGACCCAGTCAATGGGAACGAGGGGAATCAGGCTTCAGGGAAGAGACAGGGGGATTACCCATCAGCCCCTAAGCCAACAAAAGTTCTCAGTTCTCACCAGTTTATCTTCTCCCTAGGCCGGGGCTGTGTCTGTGGGGCTCAAAGAACAGAGCAAAATCCTGCTCTCTGAGCCCCACAGCTAAGAAGGCTGGACCAAAACAAGGCCCCTGAAGGAAGATGGCGGCCACAGACGTTGAGCCGAGCTTTGTCCTTCTTTCTACTAATCACCTACTAATAAATACCTTGTCTTAACCTCTGGTCTGTTACAATACAGACCAAACTATCTGTGTGTGATAATAAGTTAGACCCACAGTTAGGCCCACAGTTAGACCAACAGTTAGACCCACAGACCCACAGTTAGACCAACAGTTAGACCCACAGACCCACAGTAAGACCCACAGTTAGACCCACAGTAAGACCCACAGTTAGACCCACAGACCCACAGTAAGACCCACAGTTAGACCCACAGTAAGACCCACAGTTAGACCCACAGTTAGACCAACAGTTAGACCCACAGACCCACAGTAAGACCCACAGTAAGACCCCCAGTTAGACCCACAGTTAGACCAACAGTTAGACCAACAGTTAGACCCACAGACCCACAGTAAGACCCCCAGTTAGACCCACAGTTAGACCAACAGTTAGACCCACAGACCCACAGTTAGACCAACAGTTAGACCCACAGACCCACAGTTAGACACACAGTAAGACCCACAGTTAGGCCCACAGTTAGACCAACAGTTAGACCCACAGTTAGACCCACAGTTAGACCCACAGTTAGACCCACAGTTAGACCCACAGTTAGACCCACAGTTAGACCCACAGTTAGACCCACAGACCCACAGTTAGACCAACAGTTAGACCCACAGACCCACAGTTAGACCCACAGTTATACCCACAGTTAGACCCACAGTTAGACCCACAGTTAGACCAACAGTTAGACCCACAGACCCACAGTTAGACCCACAGTTAGACCCACAGTTAGACCCACAGTTAGACCCACAGTTAGACCCACAGTTAGACCCACAGTTAGACCCACAGACCCACAGTTAGACCCACAGTTAGACCCACAGTTAGACCCACAGTTAGACCCACAGTTAGACCCACAGTAAGACCCACAGTTAGACCCACAGTTAGACCAACAGTTAGACCCACAGTAAGACACACATTTGATTTGATTTTATGTGATATTGTCAGGTGAATTTCTTAAGTATTGTGTAAAGATTTCCTTTCGCTCCCCTCTTTGTGATGTGTCTCTGACACTGAAAAGCAGTACATTCTCAGGCCTTGTCATGAACAATACCAAACTTTGACAGTATAAGCATTTAAGATATGCTGTGGTGGCAGTAAAGTAGGAATACAGACATTTGGAGTTCGATCACATAAAAGAGGCTGGCATTTGACAACAGGCCTTTTTGTCTGGAGGGGAGAGATGAGTTAGTCCTTTGTGTTGGTGGGAGATGGGGGAAGGGCGATGGGGGCCGGAGAGCCCCAGACAGGACAGGACTTGCGCTCAGAGAGGCTAGGACAGGACAGGACAGGGTGTCTATCTGCCAGTATGATGCCAGTGTAGTTAGGGAGCCACAGGCAAAAAGGCTCTTTCACCATAACAGTTGCCGTAAGTTATGAAGCACATCACAGAGTGGTTTCAAGGTTGGGGTCAGGGTCAATTACATATTGGAATATTTTTTGAAATTGTCCATTGGCTTCAATTATCCCCCCCCCCCCCCCCAATTCAGAATTTGTTCAATTCAACAATTGAATGTGAATTTGAACTGAATTGACCTATCACCAATCACAACCCATCACATACTACCTTCCTACTTCCCACATTGTCTACATGAAGTGTGGTCTTGAAAAGTCACGTAACATGTTGACATGGGGAAGGACCTTGGAGGTTGTATCTTGTCAGAGGGTGGTTACGATGGTTACGGTGGTGGTGACAGTATTGTCGCTGTGTAAGGGAACAGTGTAGGCCAAGTCTCTCGACTGGGTTTGATGAGCTGCCAGGGGGGCCACCGGAAGAGACCGCCCCAAATGGTGTCCCCTCTGTTTGTTTGGCTGGGGCCTGTTAATTGGATAAAGAGATTGGTTGGCCTCTCTCTCTCTCTGTGTGTGTGTGTGTGTGTGTGTGTGTGTGTGTGTGTGTGTGTGTGTGTGTGTGTGTGTGTGTGTGTGTGTGTGTGTGTGTGTGTGTGTGTGTGTGTGTGTGTGTGTGTGTGTGTGTGTGTGTGTGTGTGTGTGTGTGTGTGTGCGTGCGTGCGTGCGTGCGTGCGTGCGTGCGTGCGTGCGTGCGTGCGTGCGTGTGTGCGTGCGTGTGTGTGTGCGTGTGATTTTCTGGAATGGCATACACAGGCAGATTAGCCCATCTCAATCCTGACACTTTTTCCTGTCGGGTTTAAACTCCTGCTGGATACTGGTCAATACTAGTACTGTCTGCCAAGAACCACACTGGGGGTTCTAATCAAGATGGATGCTACAGGCACCAAACCAAAAAATGCATGTCTTCACCAAAGGCATTTCACTTATTCACATAACATAGAACGCGTAATATAGCTTAAATAATCATATACAGTGCATTCGGAAAGTGTTCAGACCCCTTGACGTTATCCACATTTTGTAACGTTACAGCCTTATTCTAAAATGAATTAAAACGTTTAAATCGTTTTTTCCCCCTCATCAATCTACACATAATGCAAAGCAAAAACATTGACATGAACTTTTACGGAAATACCACATTTACATAAGTATTCAGACCCTTTACGCAGTACTTTGTTGAAGCACCTTTGGCAGCGATTACAGCCTCGAGTCTTCTTGGGTATGACGCTACAAGCTTGGCACACCTGTATTTGGGGAGTTTCTCCCATTCTTCTCTGCAGATCCTCTCAAGCTCTGTCAGGTTGTATGGGGAGCGTCGCTGCACAACTATTTTCAGGTCTCTCCAAAGATGTTTGATCGGGTTCTTGCTGGGCGACTCAAGAACATTCAGAGACTTGTCCCAAACTTGTCTTTCCTGTGTCCTTAGGGTCGGTGTCATGTTTAACCATGGAAAGAGGTCTTGGAATACAGTTGAAGTCGGAAGTTTACATACATTTAGATTGGAGTCATTAAAACTTGTTTTTCAACCACTCCAATTATTTCTTGTTAACAAACTATAGTTCTGGCAAGTTGGTTAGGACATCTACTTTGTGCAATTGTTTACAGACAGATTATTTCACTTACAATTCACTGTATCACAATTCCAGTGGGTCAGAAGTTTACATACACTAAGTTGACTGTGCCTTTAAACAGCTTGGAAAATTCCAGAAAATGATGTCATGGCTTTAGAAGCTTCTGATAGGCTAATTGACATCATTGTAGTCAATTGGAGGTGTACCTGTGGATGTATTTCAAGGCCTACCTTCAAACTCAGTGCCTCTTTGCTTGACATTGTGGGAAAATCAAAAGAAATCAGCCAAGACCTCAGAAAAAAAATGTAGATCTCCACAAGTCTGGCTCATCCTTGGGATCAATTTCCAAACGCCTGAAGGTACCACGTTCATCTGTACAAACAACAGTACGCAAGTATAAACACCATGGGACCACGCAGCCGTCATACCACTCAGGAAGGAGACAAGTTCTGTCTCGTAGAGATGAACGTACTTTGGTGAGAAAAGTGCAAATCAATCCCAGAACAACAGCAAAGGACCTTGTGAAGATGCTGGAGGAAACAGGTACGAAAGTATCTATATCCACAGTAAAACGAGTCCTATATAACCTGAAAGGCCGCTCAGCAAGGAAGAAGCCACTGCTCCAAAACTTCCATTAAAAAGCCAGACTACAGTTTGCAACTGCACATGGGGACAACGATCGTACTTTTTGGAGAAATGTCCTCTGGTCTGGTGAAGCAAAACTAGAACTGTTTGGCCATAATGACCATCGTTATGTTTGGAGGAAAAGGGGGGGGGCTTGCAAGCCGAGGAACACCATCCCAACCGTGAAGCACGGGGGTGGCAGCATCATGTTGTGGGGGTGCTTTGCTGCAGGAGGAACTGGTGCACTTCACAAAATAGATGGCATCATGAGGTAGGAAAATTATGTGGATATATTGAAGCAACATCTCAAGACTTCAGTTAGGAAGTTAAAGCTTAGTCGCAAATGGGTCTTCCGAATGGACAATGACCCCAAGCATACTTCCAAAGTTGTGGCAAAATTGCTTAAGGACAACAAAGTCAAGGTATTGGAGTGGCCATCACAAAGCCCTGACCTCAATCCCATAGAAAATGTGTGGGCAGAACTGAAAAAGTGTGTGCGAGCAAGGAGGCCTACAAACCTTACTCAGTTACACCTGCTCTGTCAGGAGGAATGGGCCAAAATTCACCCAACTATTGTGGGAAGCTTGTGGAAGGCTACCCGAAATGTTTGACCCAAGTTAAACAATTTAAAGGCAATGCTACCAAATACTAATTGAGTGTATGTAAACTTCTGACCCACTGGGAATGTGATGAAAGAAATAAAAGCTGAAATAAATCATTCTCTCTACTATTATTCTGACATTTCACATTCTTAAAATAAAGTGGTGATCCTAACTAGCCTAAGACAGGGAATCTTTACTAGGATTAAATGTCAGGAATTGTGAAAAACTGAGTTTAAAAGTATTTTGCTAAGGTGTATATAAACTTCCGACTTCAACTGTATGTCTGAATATAAACAGTGTAGCTATTCCCTCCGCAAGGCAATCAAACAAGCGAAATGCCAGTACAGGGACAAGGTGGACAGCTCAGACATGAGACCTATGTGGCAGGGTCCACAGGAAATCACGGACTACAAAAACAAATCCAGCCTTGTCACGGACCGACGTCACTAAACACCTTCTTTGTCCACTTTAAGGATAATACAGTGCCACCGTTGCGGCCTGCTAACAAGGACTGCACCCCCCTCTCCTTCTCCGTGGCTGACGTGAGTAAAACATTTAAACATGTTAACCCTCGCAAGGCTGCGGGCCCAGACGGCATCCCTAGCCGCGTCCTCAAAGCATGCGCAGACCATCTGGCCGGTGTGTTTACGGACATATTCAATCACTCCCCCCAGTCTGTTGTCTCCACATGCTTCAAGATGGCCACCATTGTTCCTGTACCCAAGAAGGCAAAGATAACTGAACTAAATGACTATGGCCTCGAAGCACTCACTTCTGTTATCATGAAGTGCATTGAGAGACTACAGGTCCACAGACGACGCAATCGCCATCACACTGCACACTGCACTATCCCATCTGGACAAAAGGAATACCTATCTAAGAATGCTGTTCATTGACAATAGCTCAGCATTCAACACCATAGTGAATGCTCTAACAACAGCTCTGGTGGACATTGCTGCAGTCAGCATGCCAATTGCACTCTCCCTCAAAACTTTAGACATCTGTGGCATTGTGTTGTGTGCCAAAACTGCACATTTTAGAGTGGCCTTTTAGTGTCCCCAGCACAAGGAGCACCTGTGTAACGATCATGCTGTTTAATCAGCTTCTTGATATGCCACACCTGTCAGGTGGATGGATTATCTTGCTCACTAACAGAGAAATGCTCACTAACAGGGATGTAAACAAATTTCAGAGAAATAAGCTTTATATGCGTATGGAACATTTCTGGTATCTTTTATTATATTCTATTTATGTTCAGTACATTTGGGCTCTGTAAACTAATGTGAAACCCTCTTTCGAACCGTCAGAAATCAAAGCCATCCGTTTTTAATAAAGATATACCCTAGATGCAGTATAATGCCAATTTTATATTTCTTAGTGTACCAGTTGCATTCATGTTACTGTTGTGAAAATCAGTGTTCTCCCACGTGAAGACGTTGGTATTGAGATGTAGCAGTTAGTTTGCGACACAAAGTATCTGAGCTCCTTTCCAAGGCCAAGCACCGTTTCAATGATGTCAGAGGAGAAGATACTAGGCTAGCACTAGCTGATGGGAAATCAGAAGTTTTTAGAAACATACAAAATCAGTCAGACAAACCTCCCGTTGAGAAGCTAATCTTTCCATGTAGATGTGTCTCTCTTTGCTCGTGAAACCATTTTAAGTAAACCGCTCTGGTTTTGAGAAGTCTCAGTCATTTTGGCTTGGTTTATTATATTGTTCTTGACATCTGGTATTAATAATGTACATTTATTGACATGACACACTTTGTTTTCTTTTAATCACTTAATAATTTTTTTGTTTGATCTAGTGTGAGAATATTGCATTATTGTGTTGAGTCACTGACGTGATCTTCCTGTCCGGGTTGGCGCCCCCCTCAGGTTCGTGCCATGGGGGAGATCTTCATGGGCTATAGTCGGCCTTGTCTCAGGGTAGTAGGTTGGTGATTGAAGATATGCCTCTAGTGGTGTGGGGGCTGTGTTTTGGCAAAGTGGGTAGGGTTATATCCTGCCTGTTTGGCCCTGTCCTGGGGTATCGTCGCACAGGGCCACAGTGTCTCCCGACCCCTCCTGGCTTAGCCTCCAGTATTTATGCTGCAATAGTTTATGTGTATTGGGGGCTAGGGTCAGTCTGTTATATCTGGAGTATTTCTCCTATCTCATCCGGTGTCCTATGTGAATTTAAGTATGCTCCCTCTAATTCTCTCTCTCTTCTCTCAGAGGACCTGAGCCCTAGGACCATGCCTCAGGACTACCTGGCCTGATGACTCCTTGCTGTCCCCTGTCCACCTGGTTATGCTGCTGCTCCAGTTTCAACTGTTCTGGTGCGGCTATGAAACCCTGACGTGTTCACTGGACGTGCTACCTTGTCCCGGACCTGCTGTTTTGGACCCTCTCTCTTCCGCACCTGCTGTCTCTAACTCTGAATGATCAGCTATGAAAAGCCAACTGACAACCACTGTGATTATTATTATCTGACCCTGTAGGTCATCTATGAACATTTGAACATCTTGGCCATGTTCTGTTATAATCTCCACCCGGCACAGCCATAAGAGGACTGGAACCTCAGAGCCTGGTTCCTCTCTAGGTTTCTTCCTAGGTTCTGGCCTTTCTAGGGAGTTTGCATTGCATTGCTTGCTGTCTGGGGTTTTAGGCTGGGTTTCTGTACAGCCCTTTGTGACATCGGCTGATGTAAAAAGGGCTTTATAAATAAATGTAATTGATTATTGTTGTATGATCATGTATAATGTAACATCTTGAATAATTTGTCGTATACTGTGTATTCAGCCCCTAATACATTTCCATCACTCACTGCTACAACAGTGTTAAGTCTTGACAACTCTCTTGAGTAGCAACGATAGAACATATATACTTATTAAAGTTATCACACAGGAATAACCCACTGGGAATGTTAATGAAACATCAGTCTGTAATCACGATTTTTCCCAACCTTTGATTTTCCCGTTTCTGCATGCGTCTTCACACAATTTCCCTTAGTAAAAATCAGCTAAGTCTAGAGAGAGGATAAACTGTAATCAAGACTGACAGAGCGTTGAAAGGTAGGCGAGAGGCAGCACACAGTCTTGTACAGCTAACCTTGTGGGGACACACAATTCAGTCCCATTCAAAATCCTACTTTCCCTAACCCCCAACCCTAAACCTAGCCCGTACTCTTACCGTAACCGTAACCCTAACCTTAACCCTAACCCAAAAACCTAATCTTAACCCTAAACCTAACCCTAGCTCCTAACCATAATCGGAAAACTAACACTAGCTCCTAACCCTAAAACTAATTCTAAACCTAACACTAATTCTAACCTTAACTCTAAACCCCCTAGAAATAGCATTTGACCTTGTGGGGACTAACTTAATGTCCCCAGTTGGTCAAATTTGTGTTAGTTTACTATCGTTGTGGGGACTTCTGGTCCCCACAAGAATAGTTAAACACGTCCACACACACACACACACACACACACACACACACACACACACACACACACACACACATACTTTGAAGATTGTGTTTTCACATGAAAACAATTACTGGGATGTCTACCTCCAAATGAGTTCCATTTTTGCATTCCTGAGGTCAATATAAATTGCCAGAACTCCCAAGGGGAAGTGGGGAGGGGACACATCTAAGCATGAGAAAGATATTCAGTCTAATCCCTAGTGGTGTACAGCGCCTTCAGAATGTATTCACACCCCTTGAGTTTTTACACATTTTGTTGTGTTACAGCGTGAATTTAAAATGTATTAAATTGAGATTTGTTTGTCACTGACCTACACACAATATCCCCTAATGTCAAAGTGGAATTATGTATATGTCACGGCCGTGGTAAGGAGGAGACCAAGGTCCAGCGTGGTATGCGTACATTGTTCTTTATTTAAGAATGAACACCGAACAAACGAACAAAATAACAAAACAAACCGTGAAGCTAATATGAGTAGTGCAGACAGGCAACTAAACATAGAACAAGAACCCACAAACACCAAAGGGAAAATGGCTACCTAAATATGATCCCCAATCAGAGACAACGATAAACAGCTGCCTCTGATTGGGAACCATATCAGGCCACCATAGACATACAAATCACCTAGACCTACAAAAGCCCTAGACATACAAAAAACCCTAGACAACACAAAAACGAACGTACCCACCCTAGTCACACCCTGACCTAACCAAAATATAAAGAAGACAGAGATATCTCAGGTCAGGGCGTGACAGTATACATATCTTTTTTGAAATGCTGAAATGTCTTTGGTCAATAAGTATTTAACCCATTTGCTATGGCAAGCCTAAATAAGTTCAGGAATAAAATGATTCCTAACAAGTGACATAATAAAGGGTTCAACGTGATTTTAGGGTTTAACATAATTTTTGAATGACTTCCTCATCTCTATACCACACACATACAATTATCTGTAAGGTCCCTCAGTCGAGCAGTGAATTTCAAACACTGATTAAACCACAAAGACCAGGGAGGTTTTCCAATGCCTCACAAAGAATGGCACCTATTGGTAGATGGGTAAAAAAAAAGCAGACATTGAATATCCCTTATCATTACACCCAGTCACTACAAAGATACAGGCGTCCTTCCTAACTCAGTTGCCGGAGAGGAAGATAACCGTTCAGGGATTTCACCATGAGGACAATGGTGACTTTAAAACACTTAGAGTTTAATGTCTGTGATAGGAGAAAACTGAGGATGGATCAACAACATTGTAGTTACTCCACAATACTAACCTAATTGACAAAAGAAGGAAGCCTGTAGAGAATATAAAAATATTCCAAAACATGCATCCTGTTTGCAACAAGGCATTAGAATAATACTGCAAAAAATGTGGCAAAGCAATTCACTTTTTGTCCTGAATACAAAGTGTTATGTTTGGGCAAATCCAATACAACACATTACTGAGTACCACTCTCCATATTTTCAAGCATAGTGGTGGCTGAATCATGTTATGGGTATGCTTGTAATCGTTAAGGACTGGGGAGTTTTTCAGGATAAAAAAGATACGGAACGGAGCTAAGCACAGGCAAAATCCTTGAGAAAACCTGGTTAAGTCAGCTTTCCACCAGACACTGGGATATGAATTCACCTTTCAGCAGGACAATAACCTAAAACACAAGGCCAAATCTACACTGGAGTTGCTTGCCAACAATACAGTGAATGTTCGTGAGTGGTCAAGTTAGTTCACTTAAATCTACTTGAAAATGTATGTCAATACCTAAAAATGGTTGTCTAGCAATGATCAGGAAAGAATTTAACAAAGCTTAGAGAATTAAAAAAGAATAATGGGCAAATGTTACACAATCCAGGTGTCACGTTCTGACCTTAGTTTCTTTTTATGTCTTTGTGTTAGGTTGGTCAGGGCGTGAGTTGGGGTGGGTAGTCTATGTTCTGTTTTCTATGTTGTTGTATTTCTATGTCTGGCTTGATATGGTTCTCAATCAGAGGCAGCTGTCGATCGTTGTCTCTGATTGAGAATCATATTTAGGTAGCCTGTTTTCCCCATTCTGGTTGTGGGTGTTTGTTTCTTGTTTTTGTGTTTGTGTGACTGCAGTTCAGTCTAATCCCCAGAGATATACTGTGTGACTGCAGTTCAGTCTAATCCCCAGAGATATACTGTGTGACTGCAGTTCAGTCTAATCCCCAGAGATATACTGTGTGACTGCAGTTCATTCTAATCCCCAGAGATATACTGTGTGACTGCAGTTCAGTCTAATCCCCAGAGATATACTGTGTGACTGCAGTTCAGTCTAATCCCCAGAGATATACTGTGTGACTGCAGTTCAGTCTAATCCCCAGAGATATACTGTGTGACTGCAGTTCAGTCTAATCCCCAGAGATATACTGTGTGACTGCAGTTCAGTCTAATCCCCAGAGATATACTGTGTGACTGCAGTTCAGTTTAATACCCAGAGATATACTGTGTGACTGCAGTTCAGTCTAATCCCCAGAGATATACTGTGTGACTGCAGTTCAGTCTAATCCCCAGAGATATACTGTGTGACTGCAGTTCAGTTTAATACCCAGAGATATACTGTGTGACTGCAGTTCAGTCTAATCCCCAGAGATATACTGTGTGACTGCAGTTCAGTCTAATCCCCAGAGATATACTGTGTGACTGCAGTTCAGTCTAATCCCCAGAGATATACTATGTGACTGCAGTTCAGTCTATTCCCCAGAGATATACTGTGTGACTACAGTTCAGTCTAATCCCCAGAGATATACTGTGTGACTACAGTTCAGTCTATTCCCCAGATATATACTGTGTGACTGCAGTTCAGTCTATTCCCCAGAGATATACTGTGTGACTGCAGTTCAGTCTAATCCCCAGAGATATACTGTGTGACTGCAGTTCAGTCTAATCCCCAGAGATATACTGTGTGACTGCAGTTCAGTTTAATCCCCAGAGATATACTGTGTGACTGCAGTTCAGTTTAATACCCAGTTTGTGTGTGTGTTGATTCTTCTATCCTTGTGAGGACCTAAAACAAGGGGAATTCTCCCTCATGGGAACATTTCCCACATTTCCCATGTCCCCATGAGGACAAAGGCTATTTTAAGCTTGGGGTTAGGTTGAGGGCTAGGTTACAATTAGAGTTAGGGTAAGGGTAAGTGGCTAGTGGTAAGATTTATGGTTAGGAGTTTGGTTTAGGGTTACGGGTTAAGGTTAAGGTTAAGGTAAAGGTAAAGGTTAGGTTTAGGGTTAGGAGTTACGTAAAATAGGATTTTGAAAGGAAATACATTTTAGGTCCCCAAGAAGATAGAAGAACATAACATGTGTGTGTGTGTGTGTGTGTGTGTGTGTGTGTGTGTGTGTGTGTGTGTGTGTGTGTGTGTGTGTGTGTGTGTGTGTGTGTGTGTGTGTGTGTGTGTGTGTGTGTGCGTGTGAGAAAGTGTGTGTGTGGATCAATGAAAGAATCTTGTTTTGAGTGCCTGTTGAAAAATGGTTTTAAAAGTAGCTGGCTCAGCTCAGTCAACCCCCCAGGGTGAAGGAGGGAGGGAGACAGACAGAGTGAGAAAGAGACAGAGATAGAGAGATACTGTAGAAGACAGTGAGTGAGACGGAAAGAGTGGAGCCAGAGAGTGTGAGAAAGAAGAGGCAATAAAAAGAGACAGAGGGAGCAACAGGCCATCCAGTTAGTAAATAGGACCTCCATTGCAGTCGTGGTCTAGTAGTGGCCTGTGACCAGTAGAGGATGCTGAGGGGAGGACGGCTCATAATAATGGCTGGAATGGAGCATATGGAATGGAATCAACCATGTGATTTCCAGACATTATTATGAACAGTTCTCCCCTCAGTAGCCTCCGCTGCCTGTAACTGTGTAAAGGCCATAGTGTTGAGGAGACAGTGAGTGAGAGTGGAGGTATGGTCTCACAGTGGTGGGGTTCAAGGTGAGTTTCCTGATTGCTGAACAACACTCTTAGAAAAAAGTGCTCTGAAAGGCCTCTTTGGCTGTCCCCATAGGAGAACCCAGGTAGAACCCTTTTTGGTTCCAGGTAGAACTCTTTTGGGTTCCATGTAAAATCCTTTCCACAGAGGGTTCTACATGGAACCCAAAAGGGATTCTACATGAAACCAAAATAGTTCTACCTGGAACCGAAAAGGGTTCTTCAAAGGGTTCCTCTATGGGAACAGCTGAAGAACTGTTTTAGGTTGTAGATAGCACATTTTTTCTAAGTGTACAGACCACAGACACACACTAACTAACCATTATCTGGGAATCATGTGACCGTGGGTGTGTGTTCACAGCCCGTAGCTAAAGAAAGCAACGTTAAACCAGTGACATTGCAGTCCTGGAGGTTCCTACCTGGTGTAAATCTAGTGTGAGGGTCACCCAGTGGAACTGTCTGCCATTTTTAATGCTGGGGCTTTGCCACCACCCGTTGGTGCCGTCAATGGCGTTGGTGATTGGATGTTGCTCTGCATAAAATCAAGAGAAAGCAATAAAATGAATGCCTGGAATCCACGCAAGGAGTACAGTATTTCAGACAGATGCTGTAACTCAAAGATAGTGGGACAGTAGAAAGTCAAACTGTCTGAAGCACTAGCTAGTAGGCATAACAGAGTTAACCCCCCAGACATTGCTCCCCTCCCCTTCTCCCTACGCCCAGAGGGTCCTAACTCCAGTACCTTTGGGGTTTTGACTCTGGGCGTTACAGGTCCGACACTGGGAGTTGCGGATGCGTCGTCCTGGTACGTGTTCCACCAGTTTACAGTACATCTCTGGCTCAGGCTCTCCACAGGTGGCGTTGGTGGTGATCTCTGCATTACTGGCCAGGTTGAAGATGGCGGGGAAGAGACCTGGGGGAGACCCAGTACGGTTTAAGACCATGACATCTACACACACAGTACATGGTCTGTTTACACACACACACACACACACACACACACACACACACACACACACACACACACACACACACACACACACACACACACACACACACACACACACACACACACACACAAAAGAGGAGTTGAATCGCTCCCTTTCAACCCCTCCTTACCTCCCACCACCAATTCAGACCCATCCTCATAATTTCTCCTCTGTGTTCTGTCTGCAGGGCATGTCTTTGAGCAGCCCCCCCCCCCCCCCATCCCCCGACACTCCGCCCACGTGTTTACATGGACCATTGATGGGTGCTGTTGTGGGCTGCTCTGTGATTACCACCCTCAGACCCTCTGGGCTACAAGGCCTTTTGTCCCAAAGCATCTCTCCACCACTGTCTCCTTACAGAGGTATCAGGAGGCTTATGGTAACAGATTTTAAACTGAAGAAGTCAGAAAATCTGCCCGTTTCCAAGGTCTGATTATAAGATGATTATCATTTTATTATTTTTTAACCTTAAGTATAAACTTTAAAGGCCTGTTGGTCATGATTAATAAATCAAATCAAAGTGTATTTGCCACGTGCTTACTTACAGGCTCTAACCAATGGTGCGGGAAAAAAAGGTGTGTGTGTGTGTGTGTGTGTAGGTAAGTAAAGAAATACTGAAATAATTGAAAAAAGAGTAGCAAGCCTATATACAGACACCTGTTAGTCAGGCTTATTGAGGTAGTATGTACATGTAGGTATCGTTAAAGTGACTATGCATATATGATGAACAGACAGTAGCAGAAGCGTAAAAAGAGGGGTTGGAGGGTGGTGGGACACAATGCAGAGAGCCCGGTTAGCCAATGTGCGGGAGCACTGGTTGGTTGGGCAAAATGAGGTAATATGTACATGAATGTATAGTTAAAGTGACTATGCATAAAAGATAAACTGAGAGTAGCAGCAGCGTAAAAGAGGGGTTGGGGGGGGCACACAATGCAAATAGTCCGGGTAACCATTTGGTTACCTGTTCAGGAGTCTTATGGCTTGAGGGTAAAAACTGTTGAGAAGCCTTTTTGTCCTAGACTTGGCACTCCGGTACCGCTTGCCATGCGGTAGTAGAGAGAACAGTCTATGACTGGGGTGGCTGGGGTCTTTGACAATTTTTAGGGCCTTCCTCTGACACCGCCTGGTGTAGAGGTCCTGGATGCAGGAAGCTTTGCCCCAGTGATGTACTGGGCCGTACGTACTACCCTCTGTAGTGCCTTGCGGTCGGAGGCCGAGCAATTGCCGTACCAGGCAGTGATGCAACCGATGTTGCAGCTGTATAAACTTTTGAGGATCTCAGGACCCATGCCAAATCTTTCCTGAAGGGGAATAGGCTTTGTTGTGCCCTCTTCACGACTGTCTTGGTGTGTTTGGACCATTCTAGTTTGTTTTTGATGTGGACACCAAGGAACTTGAAGCTCTCAACCTGCTCCACTACAGCCCCGTCGATGAGAATGGGGACGTGCTCGGTGCTCCTTTTCCTGTAGTCCACAATCATCTCCTTAGTCTTGGTTACGTTGACGGATAGGTTTTTATTCTGGCACCACCCGGCCAGGTCTCTGACCTCCTCCCTATAGGCTGTATCGTCGTTGTCGGTGATCAGGCCTACCACTGTTGTGTCGTCAGCAAACTTAATGATGGTGTTGGAGTCGTGCCTGGCCATGCAGTCGTGGGTGAACAGGGAGTACAGGAGGGGACTGAGCACGCACCCCTGGGGAGCTCCAGTGTTGAGGATCAGCGTGGCAGATGTGTTGCTACCTACCCTCACCACCTGTAGGCGGCCTGTCAGGAAGTCCAGGATCCAGTTGCAGAGGGAGGTGTTTAGTCCCAGGATCCTTAGCTTGGTGATGAGCTTTGAGGGTACTATGGTGTTGAACGCTGAGCTGTAGTCAATGAACAGCATTCTCACATAGGTGTTCCTTTTGTCCAGGTGGGAATAACTGCTTTATGCATGTTTACTAATGCATAACAAATTATGCTTACACTGTTTATTAATAGTTAATAAACAAGCTGTTCATGAGCAGAACTTCATTCCAGACACAATTAAACCTTTCTGACAAGGGATGTTTACTGGCATTTCAAAGACATCAATACATCTCCTCTCTAAGATCTAAAACATATGTACGCTTCCCAGGAGAAGGTGGCCATTGTGAGCTTGGCCTACGACTTAATCCTATTGAATTGAATGGTCCCAAAGCATTCCTGAGAACAGTGATGAGAACAGTGATGGTGAGGCCTACAGAGGCCCTCCAGGGGCCCTCCAGGAAACTGGAGTTGTTAGCCTAATGACATAGCAGCACTGAGACATCTGACCAGACGAGTGGTAGACTGTCTCGGAGTCAGACCCCCTGATTGGTAACGAGACAGTACAGTACGGGTGAGACATCTGGGCAGACGAGTGGTAGACTGTCTCGGAGTCAGACCCACTGATCGGTAACGAGACAGTACAGTACGGTTGAGACATCTGGCCAGACGAGTGGTAGACTGTCTCGGAGTCAGACCCACTGATCGGTAACGAGACAGTACAGTACAGTTGAGACATCTGGCCAGACGAGTGGTAGACTGTCTCGGAGTCAGACCCACTGATCGGTAATGACACAGTACAGTACGGTTCGGCAAGACAGTGTGAAATTGGTATGACTGACTGTCTGTCCATCTGTCTGCATGTCTGTCTGCCGTTCGGTGGCTGCTGATTTCTCATTGACAGAGAGGCTTGACCCCTGTGCTCTGTGGGCTGTAAAGGGGAAACGCAGGGAGAGTGGATTGGAAAGCAATTATTCTTTTCATGCCGACTATTTATTAGCTTGTTATAATGTTTTTAACAGTTTGCCTTAAAAAATATTTTATTCAATCTTACAAAACATCCTGCGATAGGTCATGGTTTGTCATGAAAGAAACCTCGCCCATGTTCTCCGACCATCAAAGTCACAATGTTTTTGTTGTTTAAAAATCAGTTGCGTTAATTGATTTTAAACATCAGAGCCAAATCTCAAATCCCAATGGATTTGATCCTGTGAAAGTGAAACACAATCTTTCATATTTTGGCTCATGGTAGTCTTAATCCCGGAGAGGGCTATTTTACAATACCTAGCTTTGACATGATCTAACCAGGTGCAGATAACTGTGGGAAGGCAAGTGACACAGTGAGAGCCCGGGGGGATGTTATTGACACAGCAACTGGTTGCGGACAGGGACCATCAGTCAGGTCCAGGTATTTCATCAATAAATCACCACCTAGTCGCAATGTAACACCACACTGCTAATCAGCGCTACTAAATGGCTGACTGACACATAGTCAGACACTGATGTAACCCATAGATGTGGTGATTTGTGGTAATTGCAGGCTTCTTAAGCCTATTACCTGGGGCTCCTTTGCACTGGGGATGCTTTAATCATCTGTCTGCATCTGCCGACCAAATCTGGGCTCCGTGGTGAACCCTTGCATGTGGCGGAAAATCAAATCAAAGCCAAACTAGCATCCTTGTCCTACTTGTCAGTTTTATTTAATTATGGGCTTTAATATCCTCATGTCTTATTAGCGTTAACTGCAATATTAGCCCCATAATTATCTTCATCAGCTTATCTGACATCATACATTATACAGCTTTTTGGACTAAACTGCTTGAGATGATGTGATGTGAACTAAATGGCTATATCCCCACAGTTGTAGCAACTACGGTGGACGCGTAACCAGGTCAGTGGGTACAGTGGGGAGGCAGGTAGCCTCGAGGTTAGAGCATTGGGCCAGTAACCAAAGGTTGCTGGTTTGAATTCTGGAGGCGACAAGGTGAACCAATCTGTCGCTCTACCCTTGAGTAAGGCACCCTAATTTCTCCAGGGGCGCTGTACAATGGCTTCCCTGGCTGTGACCCCACTCCCTGCGGGTGTATCATGGGGAGTTGAGATATCCCCCCCCAAAAAAATCCATTAAAAGACAAATATAAGCACCCCTCAAATGATTATACAGCTCAGCTCATTAGTGTGAAAGGGACATCAGTCAGTCAGTGAGGCCTGGTCAATGTTTGGATAACAAGGTCCCGTGATTGACTGGCCTAGATCTGAGCAGGCCCCCAATGGTCAGAGGTCATCTCATCAGCCTTACCCAGGAGCGGCTTCTGCTGAGCGGCTGCCATCTTTGGAATGCCACTGTCACTGAACACAAAAGACTAACATTTCAACAGTTCACTGGTAGATAGCATCTGGGTTGATAAGGTAAAAATGCTGTCCGTGGCTGAAGATGTTAGCCAGCTACCAGTTCAGCATTTCAGGTAGCGTTACTCAACGCTCAGGGCACTCTGCTTAGCAAAGAATGTTGTGTAAATAGTGATGGTGAATTGATTAAACAGTACAAATATGTTAACTGATCAATGCATTCTCTGTGTGGAACATATGAGTAAATAATATATTTTAGTAAAAATACTAATCTTAAGACAAGGAGTTTATTTGGAAATGTCTTGTTCGTAATATTTTTTGTAAACCTCCCCCTCACAGTCAATAGTCTCCAAAACCCGACACAGTGACTATGGTTTGGTTTCATTGACTCACTCTTTTGGCGACTTTGAGAAAAGAAAAAAAAGGAATTTGAGGTTATGGTAATTTGCATGGCCAATGTAACAGGATCACCGAGCGGGGGGGGGGGCATATCAGACTCAAAAGAAACACGTGGATTTTCTCTTCAACTTCACTATTTCCATTACACTTCATTATTATCAGTAGCATTTGATATTATTCAAGTTATTATTACCTCTAAATATTAGTCTAGTATACAAATTATGAAATGTCAGATTGGAGAGGCTTGTCACGTTTTGGTATTGTGTCTGACTTTTACAGTGTGTCTTGTCAGGTAACAAAGTTAGCACCACTTTGACATAAAACATTTTGGTAGAAGGCAGTGTGAGGGGGTCCATTTAGCATCTTCACCCTGCACCTGAGAGCAAGATGGATTTTCACTTATAGCACCGCACCACTATGGGATTTTGACTTTAACCAAAGCCTACATGTTTTATTCGCTCCTATGGCCTATTTATTGCCTACCTCATGCCTTTTGCACACAATGTATATAGACTCATTTTGTTTTTTTCCTACTGTGTTATTGACTTGTTTATTGTTTACTACATGTGTAACTCTGTGTTGTTGTCTGTTCACACTGCTATGCTTTATCTTGGCCAGGTCGCAGTTGTAAATGAGAACTTGTTCTCAACTAGCCTACCTGGTTAAATAAAGGTGAAATAAATAAAAATATATATTTTTTAAAACATTGACTTCTACTCCTCCAACCTCATCCTAATATAGAGCCAGGTGTGTCTAAATCCAGCAGTAGAAACAGTAGAAGCTCACATTCTTGGTATTGACACAACTTAACGCATAGGCTATCAGACTCAAAAGAAACATGTGCAATTCCACTATTGCATCTGCCTATAGAGTAAGCCATTTATTTCAAATACTGAAGCCTTGAAAATTGAGATGAGAGGGTGGTTTGTGACATTACATTTATAATCCTACTTTATAATCCTACTTTACTTCAAATAATTAGGCAGATCAGACCAAGCAGTCCCAGTAGTCCGATCAGCAGCAGTAAGGACAGTAGTTTCAGCCTACGAGGTTGATCATTTCCCTGAGGGAAAAGTGTTAGGGAACACACACCACACCGAATGTTGATCTGCTTGTTCATCTGCCGTTCATTCAGTGTGGTGTGTTTTAGGGACCACCCGCTGGTGGACATCTGACTGTTGACATTTTCTCTGGATTCTATAGTCGGTTTCCAAATCATGGACAGCACTCTGTTCAAAGGTGCTGAGTACTCCTCACGGCTAGCAAACACTACCGGTGTGTCCATGCCTTTATGTAACACAGCTCACTTTTGAGTGCAACACACAATGCATTTGGTGCTCTCGGTCTCTGCGGCTAGCAGCTGCTGTAAAGCTAGCCTTATGATTCCGATCTTACGTCACTGTAAATACATCTTCCCTGTAAGTTCAGAATGCCTGGCTGCCATGATCAGGACAGCGCGGTGCTGGCATTAGATATGGCTGGGAAAACGTACTTCAATCCAGGGATGGCGATGGTGCTGTATTCCTAATTATCGCATCCTCCAAAATGATACATCAAGAAGATTGAAATACATTTTGGAATGCACGTGACGTCGCGTTGAACAACAAAGGATAGTCAGCCAATAAAGTTACAATTTCAAAATGGCTGCTGTGGCTTCTGATTTCTCGCATGAGGACGAAAAAGGCAGTTTAATGAAAAACTAGTAGTCTTTCAATCTTCTCGATGTATCATTTTGGAAAAAGGGATAATTAGGAGAACATTGCCATCGTTGTGGGTGATTTCCACGTGGAGTGGAGAAATAACAAGTAGGGAGCTATCAGTGTAGCTAACTAGCATGCTAACCTTATCTAGCTAACTAATGTTATCTGTTGCTTCACCTTATTCAAAAGATTAGCCAGCTAGGCTATGGCTGGTTCTGGAGCTGTATTTGCCATAAGCATGTAGGGAAAACTGCGCCACAAATGGATAGGTGAAACCACTATCTTTAAATTTGCCATCTATTGTAATCTCCAAAGGTTTGGTATCTTCCAAAATTGGGGCCGCAAATCCGCCATAGAAATAAAAAGAATAAGATGAAGCTCTGGTAATATGAATAGCCTAACTATTGAACGGTTTGGACAAGAGACGTGTTTTTCAACATTGTAATGGACACGGTGCAACCTTTGGTAGGCTCATGATGCTATGGTTCTCACAGCTAGGGGAAGTGCAATGATAGGCTACAATGACTTTGCTCACGATGCATGCCGCAAATGACGTAAGCACATCCGACATGAAACGAAACACTTGATGTAACAACAGCACAAAATAGATAAACAACTTTGTGGAATCTTCTTTCGCGGGCGCTTTTACATTATAGGATAGACACTTGTGATTTCTAGCTGCACCAATCAAAGCAGTTGAACGCGGTTAAAACCCTTCATCTTGAGGTGACAGGGTTGGCGGGGTTCCAAAATGCAATCATAACACACGCAATTTTACCATTTAAAAAATTGACATATTTTTTGGGGGGGGCTAGCGCAAAAACTTGACAAATTATCCAATGGATTATGATAATTTGACGGTGAAAAAACATAATTCAACAATAGGTTGGTCAAAACATGCATTGTGAATTGTTGAGACACGTTCTAAGCCATACTAAAAAAACTGTTTAGCATGGGTTAGCCTATGAAGCAAAAATGGGAATATTGTTTTCTGTTTTATGGATATAAATACATACACATAGAAATGTCAATAGAAAAACAGGTCAAACTAAATTAAATGCGGGGGGCGCTAGTGAGCAAGCCACGTAGTAGGTCATGTTTTTCCAAGCTCCTGCTGAAATTGCATTTATTTAATACTCATTTTGCGCTTTGACCCAAATAGAACTAGGAAACACTGCCTTTGAATGACGTGCTTTACTTTGTTCAACTTTTATTTTTGTTTTAATGCATAAATGGCATATAACCTGCAAAACTTTAAGTTCAGCGGAGTCACTGACAAAAGAGAAAACACTTAGGCCCAAGACAAGGAGCTCGAGTTCTTCAACAAGTGGCAGCAGCGGCTCTTCCCCTCGGAGGATTTGAAGGCCGAGATTGTTGCTGCCCTCAGAGTGGACATTTAATCTATAATCAAGTCAGAACTCAAGGAGGCACTCAGTGAGGAATTACATTTTATTAAGTTGGAGTTACAAGCAGTCAAGAAGGAACTCGCAAAGCATACAGCAATGGTTCGTAGGGAACTGGAAACAGTAAAGAAAACTGTCTCCGACATGGAACAGGGCTTGACAACATGCTCACACTAAAAACCATGGTTAAGAAGCTTGAAACTTATGTGGCTAGCCTTAAGGAACAATGCATACATTTACAAGATTACATGCAAAGATCCAATATCAGGATCATGGTGGTAGCTGAGGACCCGGGATCAAGTTCTACTTTATCGGTCTCAAAGTTATTGAAGGAAGCCCTCAAATTGGATAAAGACGTCCTTGTAGACGGCTCACATCGAGGCTCTCAAGCAGGAAAGCCTGGAAGAAAAGCTTGCGTCATTGTGGCTAACCTACACTACTATCAGGATTGTATTGATGTTCTTTGGCGTGCCAGAGAATTTGGCCTACTTCAATGTAACAGAGCACCCATCTCTATCTTCCCTGATTATGTCCACAGCGTTGCTTGTGACCGTGTCACTTTCAACGATATCAAGAGTCTGCTCGGTGGACGGACCGACGTTCAGTATGGTGTGGCTTTTCCTGCATGACTCCGTATAACATACGTTCCAAGACCCCCATAAGGCAATGGCCTTTGTAAATCTGAACATTCTACAGAAGTCGGACGAAGCAAATGGCTGAATGCTCATCTATTTGGCGATTAGGGTAATGGACGAATGTGTCTACCACTGCAGACTCAGTCTCTCTTTTGTAGATACTGTATAGCGTTGCCAGTGGCATCAGCTGATATTGTTATTATTAGGTAACGTTAGTGCCTTAGTTCTGGTGAGTCAATTCTCCTTTTGGTTTAACGTTTTATTTTATTACCATGAAGCTGCTCATTTCTATTTCTCGATGGTACCCGTATCCAGGGTAGATAAAGCACAGTTCTATTATTAGGTTATGTCAATTCTTTAAAGACGTTGCTGCTAACTTAGTGGTATTGCTGTAATATGTGATTTATCAAATGTTTTATACTTTCTTTTAAAACAGCCTAGTTTTGGGATGTAAATAAGTATTTCTTATTTATTTACAATGCACAATTTGTTTGAAATCCTTTCACTATTTCAGCAGGGCTCTCTACTCGATAGGTTTAATGTGTCCCACTACAAGCACATTATGTGTGGATTTCTTTGCGTGGGGATTAGTGGTTACCTTATTCTATTAGGTGACCGGGGGGTGTTTCTTTTTCAAACCAGACTTCAGGTTTTTGTTCGTTTGTTTTTTATTCTTCTTCAACTTTTGGGGTTTTATTTTCTGTTTTATAGAAGAAAAAAAAAATTGATATATATTATTATTATTATATTATGCTATTGTAATCTGTCATCTATCATTTTCCCACCTGACTTTACATGGATAGGCCTAATATCATGAGGGACAGCTGGTTGCTCGGTCACTTTTGCTAGCTATGTTTTTTTTTTTACTTAAAAAAAAAATAACGTTTTATTTTATAATATATATTTTTTACTATTTGATTATATTACTCATTGTATATCATGTCTGCTTTAAGTATTTTTATTTTATTTTATTTCACTTTTATCTAACCAGGTAGGCAAGTTGAGAACAAGTTCTCATTTACAACTGCGACCTGGCCAAGATAAAGCAAAGCAGTTCGACACATACAACACAGAGTTACACATGGAGTAAACAAACATACAGTCAATAATATAGTAGAAAAACAAGTCTCTTTACAATGTGTGCAAATGAGGTGAGATAAGGTAGGTAAGGCAATAAATAGGCCATGGTGGCAAAGTAAATACAATATAGCAATTAAACACTGGAATGGTAGATGTGCAGTAGATGAATGTGCAAAGTAGAAATACTGGGGTGCAAAGGAGCAAGATAAATAAATAAATACAGTAGGGGATGAGGTAGTTGTTTGGGCTATTTACAGATGGGCTATGTACAGCTGATGCTTAAACCTAGTGAGGGAGATAAGTGTCTCCAGTTTCAGTGATTTTTGTAGTTCGTTCCAGTTATTTGTAGCAGAGAACTGGAAGGAGAGGCGGCCAAAGGAGGAATTGGCTTTGGGGGTGACCAGTGAGATATACCAGCTGGAGCGCGTGCTACGGGTGGGTGCTGCTATGGTGACCAGCGAACTGAGATAAGGCGGGGCTTTACCTAGCAGGGTCTTATAGATGACCTGGAGCCAGTGGGTTTGGCGACGAGTATGAAGCGAGGGCCAGCCAACGAGAGCGTACAGGTGGCAGTGGTGGGTAGTATATGGGGCTTTGGTGACCAAACGGATGGCACTGGGATAGACTGCATCCAATTTGTTGAGTAGATGTGTTGGAGGCTATTTTGTAAATGACATCGCCGAAGTCGAGGATCAGTAGGATGGTCAGTTTTACGAGGGTATGTTTGGCAGCATGAGTGAAGGATGCTTTGTTGCGAAATAGGAAGCCAATTCTAGATTTAATTTTGGATTGGAGATGTTTGATGTGAGTCTGGAAGGAGAGTTTACAGTCTAACCAGACACCTAGGTATTTGTAGTTTTCCACATATTCTAAGTCAGAACCGTCCAGAGTAGTGATGCTGGACGGGCGGGCAGGTGCGGGCAGTGATCGGTTGAAGAGCAGGCATTTAGTTTTACTTGTATTTAAGAGCAGTTGGTGGCCACGGAAGGAGAGTTGTATGGCATTGAAGCTCATCTGGAGGGTAGTTAACACAGTGTCCAAAGGGCCAGAAGTATACAGAATGGTGTCGTCTGCCTAGAGGTGGATCAGAATCACCAGCAACAAGAGCGACATCATTGATGTATACAGAGAAGAGAGTCGGCCCAAGAATTGAACCATGTGGCACCCCCATAGAGACTGCCAGAGGCCCGGACAGGCCCTCCGATTTGACACACTGAACAATGTCTGAGAAGTAGTTGGTGAACCAGGCGAGGTAATCATTTCAGAAACCAAGGCTGTTGAGTCTGCCGATAAGGATGGGGTGATTGACAGATTCGAAAGCCGTGGCCAGGTCGATGAAAGCGGCTGCATAGTATTGTTTCTTATCGATGGCGGTTATGATATCATTTAGGACCATGAGCGTGGCTGAGGTGCACCCATGACCAGCTCTGAAACCAGATTGCATAGTGGAGAGGGTATGGTGGGATTCGAAATGGTCGATAATCTGTTTGGTGACTTGGCTTTCGAAGACCTTAGAAAGACAGGGTAGGATAGATATAGGTCTGCAGCAGTTTGGGTCTAGAGTGTCTCCCCCTTTGAAGAGGCGGATGACCGCAGCTGCTTTCCGATCTTTGGGAATCTCAGACGACACGAAAGAGAGGTTGAACAGGCTAGTAATAGGGGTTGCAACAATTTCGGCAGATAATTTTAGAAGTCTGGTTTTGGGGTGGGGCTCTGTTAGAGCATGGGGGTGTTGAGGTCGGTTTGATTTGGTAGGCGATCCGTGTGTGTTCTGCCCTCTACCTGTTCTGTCTGTTATCTGTATAATATATATATTTTTTAAATGCAGCTACTTTCCTGTTATTATAGCTGCACGGATTGACATGACTGTGTTAGCCGAAGTTCGCTAGCTAGCAAGCAAGGGATAAAAGCATTGCCAGCCAGCATGGCAATGGAACATTTAGAACGAACGACTAGGTCAAAAAAACAAAAAGACTTAGCAACTGGGTCTCTGGCAACCTAACCAATAGAATGAACGGCCAGCCGGCTTGGCTAGCATACATAAATGTGTTGGGACTCTGCCTCGTACCTATGACCGCAGCACAGGAATGCTAAAAAAGTAACTTAGCACGCCCTCTTGTGTACAATTGCTTTAGTTTGCTCCATGGCTCAAAAGCTGTAGTGCATTTGAAAAATATTCAGACCCCTTGACTTTTTCACATTTTGATATGGTACAGCCTTATTCTAAAATGGATTAAATAATTTTTCCTCATCAATCTACACGCAATACCCCATAACGACAAACCGAAAACAGGTTTTTAGAATTTTTTGCTATAAAAATTAAATACCTTACTTACTTTGACCCTTTGCTATGAGACTCAAAATTGAGCTCAGGTGCATCCTGTTTCCATTGATCATCCTTAAATCATCCTTGATTTAGTCCACCTGTGGTAAATTCAATTGATTGGACATGATTTGGAAAGGCACACACCTGTCTATATAAGGTCCCACAGTTGAGAGTGCATGTCAGAGCAAAATCCAAGCCATGAGATCGAAGGAATTGTCTGTAGAGCTCTGAGACAGGATTGTGTCGAGGCACAGATCTGGGGAAGGGTACCAAAATATTTCTGCAGCATTGAAGGTCCCCAAGTACACAGTGGCCTCCATCATTCTTAAATGGAAGAAGTTTGGAACCACGAAGACTCTTCCTAGAGCTGGCCGCCTGGTTAAACTGAGCAATCGGGGGAGAAGGGACTTGGTCAGGGAGGTGACCAAGAACCTGTTGGTCGCTCTGACAGAGCTCCAGAGTTCCTCTGTGGAGATGGGAGAACCTTCCAGAAGGACAATCATCTCTGCAGCACTCCACCAATCAGGCCTTTTTGGTAGAGTGGCCAGATGGAAGCAACTCCTCCGTAAAAGGCACATAACAGCCCGCTTGGAGTTTGCCAAAAGGCACCTGAAGGACTCTCAGACCATGAGAAACAAGAGTCTCTGGTCTGATGAATCCAAGTTTGAACTCTTTGGCCTGAATGCCAAGCGTCACATCTGGAGGAAACCTGGCACCATCCTTACGGTGAAGCATGGTGATGGCAGCATCATGCTGTGGGGATGTTTTTCAGTGGCAGGGACTGAGAGACTATTCAGGATCAAGGGAAAGATGAAGTACAGAGAGATACTTAATGAAAACCTGCTCCAGGGCGCTCAGGACTTCAGACTGAGTGAAGATTCACCTTCCAACAGGACAATGACCCTAAGCACACAGCCAAGACAACGCAGGAGTGGCATTGGGACAAGTCTCTGAATCCTTGAGTGGCCCAGCCAGAGCCCGGACTTGAACCTTATCGAACATCTCTGGAGAGACCTGAAAATAGCTGTGCAGGGACTCTCCCCATCCAACCTGACAGAGGTAGAGAGGATCTGCAGAGAATGGGAGAAACTCCCCAAATACAGGTGTGCCAAGCTTGTAGAGTCATACCAAGACTCTAGGCTGTAATCGTTGCCAAAGGTGCTTCAACCAAGTATTGAGTAAAGGGTTTGAATACTTATGTAAATGTGATATCATTTTTTTTTTATTGTACATTTGCAAAAAGATCTAAAAACCTGTTTTTGCTTTGTCATTATGTGGTATTGTGTGTAGATTGATAAGGGGGAAAAAACTATTTACTCCATTTTAGAATAAGGCTGTAACGTAACAAAATGTGAAAAAAGTAAAGGGGTCTGAATACTTTCTGAATGCACTGTACCCATTCATCATCTTTGCTATAGACAAAGATTATCTGTTGCTCAGTGACTGGCGGACTTTACAGGTGTTTCTGATTAATAAACAATGCCATGCTGGTGGGTGGTACCATTCTAATAAAACCCAGCCCTAAAAACGAAATGTAGCATAAAAATAATTCACACCTCATTTCATAGGAAAAGACAAGGCATCGGTACAAATTTGCACCAGTTCGGGTTTGTCACTTCAAGCCCAAGTATATCATACTTTGACTAAAACTATGACTGGTTGACTTTCATTGTTGTGCAACACCATGGGTAAGCTCTGGCCATCGTCTTTAAGTTTGAAAAACTGGTGTTGCCATTTAATTAGGGTTAAATTTGAAAACAATATATATATATATTATTAGTACAGTAGTTAACTACAGAAAAACATGCAATTAACTTGATTTAAAAAATGTATTGTTTGACAGCCCTACAATTTAATATATGTAATTGTGGCATATGGAGATCCCCAACATGTTTATGCCAACAAGTATAGGTAGAAGCTTCTCCAATTACGTTTGAGAAGAAGCCTTTTACAAGCAAGCGAGTATTCAGTATTCAATAATATCAATTCAATTAAAAGTGTTTCTTAAATGTATTGAATTGAATGGTTACACAGCACAGCACAAGTTACTCAGCACATCAACATCTGATCATGATTAAAATGTAATGTTAAAAAAAAAAGCCAAACCATAAGGGAACGTAATGAAAGCTAGTCTATTTGAAGCCTAAAATCTGCACCTCAAACATTTTCTACTGATGATTGTTGTTACAATTAGAGGAATTGAATTCGGCCTTGAGGCGACCCTAGCATGTTAGCGTGACTGTGCTTTGGAGAAAGAGGCGTCAGCAAATGTAAAACATTTCAATGACAATGGCCCGGAATTTCTCTCAAGGTGAGAACTAATAACGGTTTAACAAAGTAACGATCATGTAGATTGGCCAGTGATATTAGTTTCCTGGTGATGCAACTGGTTGTATTAAAAATGGATAGCATAGTTTGTAATGACTTAGAATCCTCCTGTTTGTAATTGTAAACTAATGGCTGAATTATTGTCTGCAATTTCAACACCAACACACCTATTACTTTTCACTCAATTTATGCAATAAATATTAGGCTATTTCTGTTTTAAACTGGCAAATGTAAAGAACAGGAAAATAGTAATTACTCAAAATGCGTTCTATCATAAATTAAAGTGCATATCCCATACATTGCTTTAAGAATAAAAAATGCTTTGCCTCGGAAGCATTGAGACCTCGTGCTGAATGAGTGAAAATGCAGTCAATAGGAAAGAGATTATTTCCAGCTCACCTCTTTGCTGGCACTCCGCGGAGGAAGCCCATAGCAGCACAATTGCACAGCAAAAGAGCCTCATCTTTCACAACACATGTGGACTTCGGCTTCTAATAAATGTCTCCAATATTAATTTGGGATATATTTTCTAATGTTTACAGGAATGTATAGCCTGAAGTTGTCATGCACATTCGTTTCGCCTATGGTCTCTCTCTGTCATCTGTTCAGCGTGTACCCCTCTTTCACTCTCCTCTCCCCTCACTCATCCAGCTAACTTTTGTCTAAACGTTTTTCTTTCGTCCCGCTACAAAGTCGCTGGCTGGACCGCACCATTTGGTGAGGAGTAGGGGGGTTGACCAAATTTGTCGAGATTTTATCATTGCTGCCTTTTACTCTCAACTACTCTTTACAAATTAAGATTGTTTTGACTTTTACAAATGTACACTGTTTTGTGTTTAAGGATCATTTTATTTTAGAAAGGTTTAGAATAACAAAAACGTTGCACCAAATTTGAAACTGTTTAAAATATTTTTTTAAATGAAGGCTACTTTAAAAAAAAATGTAGTCTACCTAGCAGCCTATAGTCTATTTGATGATTTAATTATGTCAACATCCTACATAAAATATATCATGCAGTTTGAATATTCACCTATGCTTCACAATTTGGCAAGCAGTCGTTATAATTGGATTATTACACCAAATTGTACAACTTGTAAAAAATGTAGCCGTTTAACCTCTATACAAGCAGAGAGATACGCTGTGCGATTTACATAGCAGTAGCCTACAGTACTCCAGATACTGTTATTCTGCTGATAAGACACTAAAGCCCATGTAAATATTGAACCATGATTGTGATACTGGAATGGAAAGCGAAGGTGCCCTATTCCATCAAAGTTATGCAGGGCATTCAATAATCACAACCAACTGTACTAAACATTTAATACAAGCCTATGTTTGTATGAAACATTGGAAACCTGTCTTCCAGACTAATTTCAACAAAGCAAAACTAAACGAAGCAATTTATACCTGTGGATATCACAACGATAACAAAATGAACATTTGATCCGTTTACCTATACATCTTCTCCCCAAAAGTTACTTTTTAACCAATATTCAACTACTGCTTTAGTCCTTGAGTTGTTGTCATTCTGCATGGCCAGCTACCAACAATGACAAGAAACCGCCATGTGGAGAATTTATAAGTGACTTGTGCCAGCTAAATTGAGTGTCATTATCTGGTCAGGAGTGTGTGTATACTGCCCTCATGTGGATATAATGAAAATGGGTGGGAATGTACAGTACTCCAGTAATAGACAACTGAATCAACTATTCAAGTCGAGCCACATTCAAATTCTATAATTACAGACAGCTCCTCCCATGAGTGCATGCCTGTCAGACTTGTATTAAATGATTTTATGGAAAGGATCTCTGCAATGTTTTAACGAGGCAACGTCCTCACCCTTTTTTGTAGAATCAATGACTTTAGTGACTTTTTTCAAAGTCCCTTTTCAAGAAGAAAGGCCTTGCCATTGTACATGGCGAAACCAGAGGACAGAGACATAACAGGCATGATTATTAATTGTACAGATCAAATGAGGCTGCTGAGGGCGGAACGGCTCATAATAATGGCCGGAACGGAGCAAATGGAATGGCATCAAACACCTGGAGACCTTGTGTTTGATGTATTTTATACCGTTCCACTAATTCCAGCCATTACTACGAGCCCATTCTCCCCAATTAAGGGACGACCAGCCTCCTGTGGTATAGATTATCACGTGTAATAATGTCCTATTTTACTTCTGTGCATAGACAATGAGTGACTAATAAGCCTGCAAAACATGAACATACCCCTATGACAACACCTATTCCTGTAACTATTCCTGTAAATATTCCTGTAACTATTCCTGTAAATATTCCTGTAACTGTTCCTGTAAATATTCCTGTAACTATTCCTGTAAATATTCCTGTAACTATTCCTGTAAATATTCCTGTAACTATTCCTGTATATATTCCTGTAACTATTCCTGTAACTATTCCTGTAAATATTCCTGTAACTATTCCTGTAACTATTCCTGTAACTATTCCTGTAAATATTCCTGTAAACCAGGGCATCATATAATGGGTTAGGCTTTTATTGAACAACACAGGAGCAGCCAACACCAATATACTGTATGGTTACAGTTAAATAAATATTAAATAAAATAATACATTGTAACGTGAAACTCCCTTATAGAGTTAAGATATCCAGTGATTCCAGTCTATGAACTTCACCAGCTTCTTTAGTATAACCAGGCTCCTCCTTGGTGGAGATACTAGGGGAACCAGATGGACCGTTTTAGGGATGCATGTTTTAACCAGGTTGTTTAGTATAACCAGGCTCCTCCTTGATGGAGATACTAGGGGAACCAGATGGACCGTTTTAGGGATGCATGTTTTAACCAGGTTGTTTAGTATAACCAGGCTCCTCCTTGGTGGAGATACTAGGGGAACCAGATGGACCGTTTTAGGGATGCATGTTTTAACCAGGTTTTTTAGTATAACCAGGCTCCTCCTTGGTGGAGATACTAGGGGAACCAGATGGACCGTTTTAGGGATGCATGTTTTAACCAGGTTGTTTAGTCTGTATCTGTATCTACAGCAGCGTCTGTCAGTGAGGAACTTATTAGGCCAGACTGAGGAAAGGTCAAGGTAGCAGGTGTATGAATAAATATGAGGAGCAATGAACATAACCCCTATTGACACAGACAGGACAGGACAGACAGGACAGACATGACAGAGACAGGACAGACAGACAGGACAGACAGGACATGACAGATAGACAGGACAGACAGGACAGACATGACAGAGACAGGACAGACATGACATAGACAGGACAGACAGATAGACAAGGCAGACATGACAGATAGACAGGACAGACAGACAGACAGACAGAACTATTGGTTATATTGTTAAAGGGATAAGGGGTGGAAGCAAGTGTACTATATCATTGCTCCAACCAGAAGAGACATCTATGTTAGGACTTCAGGGCGTGGTCATCTACAAGCGACTGGAACATTCAGTTTATAAACAGCAGAAGGTCAGCGAGAGTTTGGATAGGCCTTATCTGTCATACAGAGGAGATGGATAGAGGCATGCAAGCTCCAAAGACACAGTATTATTCTGATATTAGAATAGCATTGTAGAATGTAGTTCAGAACCAATGAGTTACTGAGAATAACCCCTGTTACTTGGAAGTATTGTTATCTGCAGTATCTATTGATACCAATACAATCATTTTTTTTGTTTTCTCTCAGGGTTTGTCTAACTAAAATCATGTTATTGTCATGCCCTCTAGTGTTAACAAAACCCTCTAGTGGTAATCTAATCACCTGTCATCTCCTGTCTAGACTACTGCAACTCTCTGTTGGCTGGGCTCTCTGCTTGTGCCATCAAACTCCTGCAACTTATCGAGAATGCCACAGCCCGCCTGGTTTTCAACCTTCCCAAGTTCTCCCATGTCACCCCACTCCTCAGCACACTCCACTGGCTTTTAGTCGAAGCTCACATCCACTTCAAGGCCATGGTACTTGTCTACAGAGAAGCAAGAGGAAGTGCCCCTCTCTATCTTTAGGTTATGTTCAAACCCTACACCCTAACCCAAGCACTTCATTCTGCCACCTCTGGTTTCTTGACCTTCCCACCCCTATGGGAGGGCAGCTTCCGCACAGCCCAGTCCAAGCTCTTCTCTGTCCTATGACCCCAATGGTGGAACCAGCCTCCCCTTGAAGCTAGGACAGCAGACTCCCTGCCCATCTTCCGAAAACTTTTGAATCCCTACCTCTTCAAAGAGTATCTTAAATAATCCACTTCCGCTTAGGAAACGTTTTGCAACCGAATCGGTGTAATGAATACCGCCCTGGATTTCTTTACCCTGATTGTTATAGTCCACTCACCTGCTGGTGTCCCAGGTCTTAATTAGTCTCTGAATTTTGTATTTTTTTTACCGTTATTTTACCAGGTAAGTTGACTGAGAACACGTTCTCATTTGCAGCAACGACCTAGGGAGTAGTTACAGGGGGAGGGGGATGAATGAGCCAATTGTAAACTGGGGATTATTAGGTGACCATGATGGTTTGAGGGCCAGATTGGGAATTTAGCCAGGACACCGGGGTTAACACCCCTACTCTTACGATAAGTGCCATGGGATCTTTAATGACCTCAGAGAGTCAGGACACCCGTTTAACATCCCATCCAAAAGACAGCACCCTACACAGGGCAGTGTCCCCAATCACTGCCCTGGGGCATTGGGATATTTTTTAGACCAGAGGAAAGAGTGCCTCCTACTGGCCCTCCAACACCACTTCCAGCAGCATCTGGTCTCCCATCCAGGGACTGACCAGAACCAACCCTGCTTAGCTTCAGAAGCAAGCCAGCAGTGGTATGCAGGGTGGTATGCTGGTGGTATTAAAATAAAGAATGGGAAATAGCAGGGCTATAATGGTTTTACATATATATATATATTTTTTTTTTGTAAATATTAAATGTTTTATTTAACTTGATAAAATAAAGAACAGTAATACATTTTGTCCTCTGAAGAGATGTCGGGCTTAAAATAAAAATATATCCTTTCAAGTACAACAGACAAATGCCTCATGAAATTACAATAAACACTTATAGTTTAGGCAAAAAGTCAAGTGTTTTAATTTAATAAAAAATGTACCAAAAATATTATTGAGACATACAGTACTCAACACTGAGCCATACAGTACACAACACTATGGCTTACAGTACTTAACACTGAGACATACAGTACTCAACACTGAGACCTACAGTACTCAACACATTTACATTTTAGTCATTTAGCAGACGCTCTTATCCAGAGCGACTTACAGTAGAGTGCATACATTTTATTACATTTTTTTTTTTACATTTCATTACATTTTACATACTGAGACAAGGATATCCCTACTGGCCAAACCCTCCCTAACCCGGACGACGCTATGCCAATTGTGCGTCGCCCCACGGACCTCCCGGTTGCGGCCGGCTGCGACAGAGCCTGGGCGCGAACCCAGCCCAGCCTGGGCGCGAACCCAGAGACTCTGGTGGCGCAGCTAGCACTGCTATGCAGTGCTCTAGACCACTGCGCCACAACACTGAGACATACAGTACTCAACGCTGAGACATACAGTACTCAACACTGAGACATACAGTACTCAACACTGAGACATACAGTACTCAACACTGAGGCAAACAGTACTCAACACCGAGGCATACAGTACTCAACACTGAGGCATACAGTACTCAACACTGAGACATACAGTGCTCAACACTGAAGCATACAGTACTCAACACTGAGAAATACAGTACTCAACACTGGGACATACAGTACTCAACACTGAGGCATACAGTACTCAACACTGATACATACAGTACTCAACACTGAGACATACAGTACTCAACACTGAAGCATACAGTACTCAACACTGAGAAATACAGTACTCAACACTGGGACATACAGTACTCAACACTGGGACATACAGTACTCAACACTGAGAAATACAGTACTCAACACTGAGACATACACTACTCAACACTGAGCCATACACTACTCAACACTGAGGCATGCAGTACTCACCACTGAGACATACAGTACTCAACACTGAGGCATACAGTACTCAACACTGAGAAATATAGTACTCAACACTGGGACATACAGTACTCAACACTGAGAAATACACTACTCAACACTGAGACATACAGTACTCAACACTGAGAAATACAGTACTCAACACTGAGACATACAGAACTCAACACTGAGGCATACAGTACTCAACACTGTGGCCTACAGTACTCAACACTGGGACATACAGTACTCAACACTGAGACATACAGAACTCAACACTGAGAAATACAGTACTCAACACTGATACATACAGTACTCAACACTGATACATACAGTACTCAACACTGAGACATACAGTACTCAACACTGAAGCATACAGTACTCAACACTGAGAAATACAGTACTCAACACTGGGACATACAGTACTCAACAAAGGGACATACAGTACTCAACACTGAGAAATACAGTACTCAACACTGAGACATACACTACTCAACACTGAGCCATACACTACTCAACACTGAGGCATGCAGTACTCACCACTGAGACATACAGTACTCAACACTGAGGCATACAGTACTCAACACTGAGAAATATAGTACTCAACACTGGGACATACAGTACTCAACACTGAGAAATACACTACTCAACACTGAGACATACAGTACTCAACACTGAGAAATACAGTACTCAACACTGAGACATACAGAACTCAACACTGAGGCATACAGTACTCAACACTGTGGCCTACAGTACTCAACACTGGGACATACAGTACTCAACACTGAGACATACAGAACTCAACACTGAGACATACAGTACTCAACACTGAGAAATACAGTACTCAACACTGGGACATACAGTACTCAACACTGAGACATACAGTACTCAACACTGTAGCCTAGAGATACAGCTTACTATTATTACCTACCGACTTTGTCTTCAGTTTCCAGAGCAACTTGTTGATGTACTTTCCATGCGGCCTTGTCTCTCTCTGTGTCCTGGTCATGTTCCCTGAATGAATCTCCTGTACCAGGAATGGCCAGAGTCAGCTCTTCAGAGATTAGTAACTGAGAGGGCGAGATCATAAGGCTATGGTGCAACTGCTTAGGTGACGCTAGGCCTCTCAAGGATCCACACAGGGGACACAACGGCTGAGGTGTCATTGCTTTCTTTAGCGGTTTGGACTCTTGCTGGACAGGTTTAGGGAAACTGTGAGTCCTCATTTCTAGGTTTGAGGGGAAGTTGTTTTGAAGGAAATACACGGACCAAGATCAAACTATTTTCTCTGATCTGCTGCGCCATCTTGTGGTGATTTGGGATGATATGTTGCCTTTCTCAATGATGACATTCATTGAACAGTACTTGACAGCCTTTGAACAAGATGACTTTTAAAAGCTTAAGAACGGTCTATCTGACTCTTTTCTCTTTCCCTACCTTGTCTTCTTTATTGAAATCTAATCAAATCTGTCCCTACCCTAGCTCTGTCTCTGTCCGGGGGGGTGATTCAATTAGAGAGAATCAGAGAGCCATAATGAGTCCGGCTGAGGCTAGGAGGCTACTCTTCCATCTATTCCATTAGCCATGGAAGCAGCAGCTGAAGCCCATTTGCAGATCCTCACAGTTTACCATTACCCTGCTCTGATACAAGTCCTGCCTGCCTGGCATGGGCACCAATCGACAGACCGCTGCTAATGGAATGGCACTAGGGCAGGAAGTGTGTGAGCAGAATGAGCCCAGGTACCTCAAGCCATACAATTCTGTGGCTAAAGTGACTGTTACAACCCCAGGAGCAAATGCTCTGTCTCATCTGAGAGATTACAATGTCTGTCAGGTCATTTATTGAACCCTTATTTTACCAGGTAAGTTGACTGAGAACACATTCTCATATACAGCAACAATCTAGAGAATAGTTACAGGGGAGAAGAGATGAATGAACCAATTGGATACCGGGGATGATTAGATGTTCATGATAGTAATTTAGCCAGGACATGGGGTTAACACCACTACTCTTACAAAAAGTGCCATGGGATCTTCAGTGATCACAAAGAGTCAGGACACTAGTTTAACTACCCATTCGAAAGACGGCACCCTACACAGGGAAATGTCCACAATCACCACCCTGGTGCATTGAGTTATTTTTGGGGGGACCTGAGGAAAAGTGCCTCCGGCTGGCCCTCCAACACCACTTCCAGCAGAATCTGGTCTTCCATGCAGGGACCAACCAGGACCAACCCTGTTTAGCTTCAGAGGCAAGACAGCAGTGGGATGCAGGGTGGTATGCTGCTGGCGGTTGAGATTATGGAAGTCTTGTGCAGAGAGACAGAGACAGTCAGAGAGAGAGAGAGAGATACATTTACATTTTAGTCATTTAGCAGACGCTCTTATCCAGAGCAATTTACAGGAGCAATTAGGGTTAAAGGGATACTGGGCCTTTAATCTTCTCCGCCAGTGTCAGATGAACTCGTGGATAACATTTTATGTCTCTGTGTCCAATATGAGCGAGCCAATGCTAACTAGCGTTAGCAAAATTAATGGAAGTCTATGGGTATCTCCTAGCATGCAACTTCCTTCAAATCGCACACAGCGACATAAAAATTGTATCCCTTTAAATACTTGCTCAAGGGCACATCAACAGATTTTTCACTTAGTCGTGTCTGGAATTTGAACCATCAAACTTTCGGTTACTGGCCAAATGCTCTTAATCGCGAGGCTACCTGCTGCCTAGATAGATAGATAGATAGATAGATAGATAGATAGATAGATAGATAGATAGATAGATAGACAAAAGGAAATTATCTTAACAGAGAAAAATGTCCTCCTGTGTGCTACCTATATCCCCCCACTAGAATCCCCATACTTTAATGAAGACAGCTTCTCCATCCTGGAGGGGGAAATCAATCACTTCCAGGCCCAGGGACATGTATTAGTCTGTGGCGACCTAAATGCCAGAACTGGACAGGAACCTGACACCCTCAGCACACAGGGGGACAAACACCTACCTGGAGGTGACAGCATTCCCTCCCCCATGTGCCCACCTAGGCACAACTATGACAACATAACCAACAAAAACGGGTCACAACTCCTGCAGCTCTGTCGCACGCTGGGTATGTACATAGTCAATGGTAGGCTTCGAGGGGACTCCTATGGTAGGTACACCTATAGCTCATCTCTTGGCAATAGCACTGTAGACTACTTTATCACTGACCTCAACCCAGAGTCTCTCAGAGCGTTCACAGTCAGCCCACTGACACCCCTATAAGACCACAGCAAAATCACAGTCTACTTGAACAGAGCAATACTCAATCATGAGGCATCAAAGCCAAAGGAACTGAGTAACATTAACAAATGCTATAGATGGAAGGAATGCAGTTTGGAAACCTACCAAAAAACAATTAGGCAACAGCAAATTCAATCCCTTTTAGACAACTTCCTGGGTAAAACGTTCCACTGCAATAGTGAAGGTGTAAACTTGGCAGTAGAAAGTCTTAACAGTATATTTGACCTCTCAGCTTCCCTATCAAATCTAAAAATCTCAAATAGAAAACCGAAGAAAATTAACAACAATGACAAATGGTTTGATAAAGAATGCAAAAATCTAAGAAATAAATTGAGAAACCTGTCCAACCAAAAACATAGAGACCCGGAAAACCTGAGTCTACGCCTTCACTATGGTGAATCACTAAAACAATACAGAAATACACTACGGAAAAAGAAGGAACAGCACGTCAGAAATCAGCTCAATGTAATTGAAGAATCCATAGACTCTAACCAATTCTGGGAAAATTGGAAAACACTAAACAAACAACAACACGAAGAATTATCTATCCAAAATGGAGATGTATGGGTAAACCACTTCTCCAATCTTTTTGGCTCTATAACAAAGAATAAAGAGCAAAAACATATACATGATCGAATACAAATCCTAGAATCAACTATTAAAGACTACCAGAACCCACTGGATTCTCCAATTACCTTGAATGAGTTACAGGACAAAATAAAAACCCTCCAACCCAAAAAGGCCTGTGGTGTTGATGGTATCCTTAATGAAATGATAAATTATACAGACAACAAATTCCAATTGGCTATATTAAAACTCTTTAACATCGTCCTTAGCTCTGGCATCTTCCCCAATATTTGGAACCAAGGACTGATCACCCCAATCCACAAAAGTGGAGACAAATTTGACCCCAATAACTACCGTGGAATATGCGTCAACAGTAACCTTGGGAAAATACTCTGCATTATCATTAACAGCAGACTCGTACATTTCCTCAATGAAAACAATGTACTGAGCAAATGTCAAATTGGCTTTTTACCAAATTACCGTACAACAGACCATGTATTCACCCTACACACCCTAATTGACAACCAAACAAACCAAAACAAAGGCAAAGTCTTCTCATGCTTTGTTGATTTCAAAAAAGCCTTCGACTCAATTTGGCATGAGGGTCTGCTATACAAATTGATGGAAAGTGGTGTTGGGGGTAAAACATACGACATCATAAAATCCATGTACACAAACAACAAGTGTGGGTTAAAATTGGCAAAAAACACACACATTTCTTCACACAGGGTCGTGGGGTGAGACAGAGATGCAGCTTAAGCCCCACCCTCTTCAACATATATATCAACGAATTGGCGCGGGCACTAGAACAGTCTGCAGCACCCGGTCTCACCCTACTAGAATCCGAAGTCAAATGTCTACTGTTTGCTGATGATCTGGTGCTTCTGTCACCAACCAAGGAGGGCTTACAGCAGCACCTAGATCTTCTGCACAGATTCTGTCAGACCTGGGCCCTGACAGTAAATCTCAGTAAGACCAAAATAATGGTGTTCCAAAAAAGGTCCAGTCGCCAGGACCACAAATTCCATCTAGACACCGTTGCCCTAGAGCACACAAAAAACTATACATACCTCGGCCTAAACATCAGCACCACAGGTAGCTTCCACAGAGCTGTGAACGATCTGAGAGACAAGGCAAGAAGGGCATTCTATGCCATCAAAAGGAACATAAATTTCAACATACCAATTAGGCTCTGGCTAAAAATACTTGAATCAGTCATAGAGCCCATTGCCCTTTATGGTTGTGAGGTCTGGGGTCCGCTCACCAACCAAGATTTCACAAAATGGGACAAACACCAAATTGAAACTCTGCATGCAGAATTCTGCAAAAATATCCTCCGTGTACAACGTAGAACACCAAATAATGCATGCAGAGCAGAATTAGGCCAATACCCACTAATTATCAAAATCCAGAAAAGAGCCGTTAAATTCTACAACCACCTAAAAGGAAGCGATTCCCAAACCTTCCATAACAAAGCCATCACCTACAGAGAGATGAACCTGGAGAAGAGTCCCCTAAGCAAGCTGGTCCTAGGGCTCTGTTCACAAACACAAACACACCCCACAGAGCCCCAGGACAACAGCACAGTTAGACCCAACCAAATCATGAGAAAACAAAAAGATAATTACTTGACACATTGGAAAGAATTAACAAAAAAACAGAGCAAACTAGAATGCTATTTGGCCCTAAACAGAGAGTATACAGTGGCAGAATACCTAACCACTGTGACTGACCCAAACTTAAGGAAAGCTTTGACTATGTACAGACTCAGTGATCATAGCCTTGCTATTGAGAAAGGCCGCCGTAGGCAGACATGGCTCTCAAGAGAAGACAGGCTATGTGCTCACTGCCCACAAAATGAGGTGGAAACTGAGCTGCACTTCCTAACCTCCTGCCCAATGTATGACCATATTAGAGAGACATATTTCCCTCAGATTACACAGATCCACAAAGAATTCAAAAACAAATCCAATTTTGATAAACTCCCATATCTACTGGGTGAAATTCCACAGTGTGCCATCACAGCAGCAAGATTTGTGACTTGTTGCCACCAGAAAAGGGCAACCAGTGAAGAACAAACACCATTGTAAATACAACCCATATTTATGTTTATTTACTTTAACTTGTGTGCTTTAACCATTTGTACATTGTTACAACACTGCATATATATATAATATGACATTTGTAATGTCTTTATTGTTTTGAAACTTCTGTATGTGTAATGTTTACTGTTCATTTTTTATTGTTTATTTGACTTTTGTATATTATCTACTTCACTTGCTTTGGCAATGTTAACACATGTTTCCCATGCCAATAAAGCCCCTTGAATTGAATTGAATTGAATTGAATTGAATAGATAGATAGATAGATAGATAGATAGATAGATAGATAGATAGATAGATAGATAGATAGATAGATAGATAGATAGATAGATAGACAAATAAGCAGTCAGACAGATAAACAGATAGATAGGCAGGCAGACAGATAAACAGATAGATTGACAGGCAGGCAGACAGGCTGACAGAGAGGGAGAGGTAGGCAGACAGACACAAATATAGATAGATAGGCAGGCAGACAGATAAACAGATAGATAGGCAGGCAGACAGATAAACAGATAGATAGGCAGGCAGACAGATAAACAGATAGGCAGAAAGGCAGACAGACAGACAGACAGATATAGTTGAAGTCGGAAGTTTACATACACTTAGGTTGGAGTCATTAAAACTCGTTTTTCAACCACTCCACAAATTTCTTGTTAACAAAGTATAGTTTTGGCAAGTCGGTTAGGACATCTACTTTGTGCATGACACAAGGAACTTTTCCAACAATTGTTTACAGACAGATTATTTCACTTATAATTCACTGTATCACAATTCCAGTGGGTCAGAAGTTTACATACACTAAGTAGACTGTGCCTTTAAACAGCTTGGAAAATTCCAGAAAATTATGTCATGGCTTTAGAAGATTCTGATAGGATAATTGACATCATTTGAGTCAATTGGAGGTGTACCTGTGGATGTATTTCAAGGCCTACCTTCAAACTCAGTGCCTCTTTGCTTGACATCATGAGAAAATCAAAAGAAATCAGCCAAGACCTCAAAAAAATATATTGTAGTCTGGTTCATCATTGGGAGCAAGTCTGGTTCATCATTGGGAGCAATTTCCAAACGCCTGAAAGTACCACGTTCATCTGTACAGACAAAAGTATGCAAGTATAAATACTGTGGGACCACGCAGCCGTCATACCGCTCAGGAAGGAGAAGCATTCTGTCTCCTAGAGACATTGGTGCGAAAAATGCAAATCAATATCAGAACAACAGCAAAGGACCTTGTGAAGATGCTGGAGGAAACCGGTACAAAAATATCTATATCCACAGTAAAACGCGTCCTATATCGACATAACCTGAAAGGTCGCTCAGCAAGGAAGAAGCCACTGCTCCAACACTGCCATAAAAAAGCCAGACTACAGTTTGCAACTGCACATGGGGACAAAGATCGTACTTTTTGTAGAAATGTCCTCTGGTCTGATGAAACAAAAATAGAACTGTTTGGCCATAATGACCATCATTATGTTTGGAGGAAAAAGGGGGAGGCTTGCAAGCCAAAGAACACTATCCCAATGGTGAAGCACAGGGTGGCAGCATCATGTTGTGGGGGTGCTTTGCTGCAAGAGGGACTGGTGCACTTCACAAAATAGATGGCATCATGAGGGAGGAAAATTATGTGGATATATTGAAGCAACATCTCAAGACATCAGTCAGGAAGTTAAAGCTTTGTCGCAAATGGGTCTTCCAAATGTACAATGACCCCAAGCATACTTCCAAAGTTGTGGCAAAATGGCTTAAGGACAACAAAGTCAAGGTATTGGAGTGGCTATCACAAAGCCCTGACCTCAATCCTATAGAAAATTTGTGGGCAGAACTGAAAAAGCGTGTGCGAGCAAGGAGGCCTACAAACCTGACTCAGTTACACCTGCTCTGTCAGGAGGAATGGGCCAAAATTCACCCAACTTACTGTGGGAAGCTTGTGGAAGGCTACCCGAAACATTTGACCACCCAAGTTAAACAATTTAAAGGCAATGCTACCAAATACTAATTGAGTGTATGTAAACTTCTGACCCACTGTGAATGTGATGAAAGAAATAAAAGCTGAAATTGATCATTCTCTCTACTATTATTCTGACATTTCACATTCTGAAAATAAAGCGGTGATCCTAACTGACCTAACACAGGACATTTTTACTCTGATTGAATGTCAGGAATTGTGATAAACTGAGTTTAAAAGTATTTGGCTAAGGTGTATGTAAACTTCTGACTTCAACTGTAGATAGGCAGGCAGAGAGAGAGGGAGAGAGGCATTCTATGCCATCAAAAGGAACATAAAATTAGACATACCAATTAGGATCTGGCAAAAAATACTGAAATCAGTAATAGAACCCATTGTCCTGGATGGTTGTGAGGTCTGGGGTCCGCTCACCAACCAAGAATTTACGAAGTGGGCCAAACACCAAATTGAGACTCTTCATGCAGAATTCTGCAAAAATATCCTCTGTGTACAACGTAAAACACCAAATAATGCATGCAGAAAAGAATTAGGCCGATACCCGCTAATTATCAAAATCCAGAAAAGAGCCGTTAAATTCTACAACCACCTAAAATGAAGCGATTCCCAAACCTTCCATAACAAAGCAATCACCTACAGAGAGATGAACCTGGAGAAGAGTCCGCTAAGCAAGCTGGTCCTGGGGCTCTGTTCACAAACACACCCCACAGAGCCCCAGGACAGCAACACAATTAGACCCAACCAAATCATGAGAAAACAAAAAGATAATTACTTGACACATTGGAAATAATTATTTAAAAAACAGAGCGAACTAGAATGCTATTTGTCCCTAAACATAGAGTACATAGTGTCAGAATACCTGACCACTGTGACTGACTCAAACTTAAGGAAAGCTTTGACTATGTACAGACTCAGTGAGCATAGCCTTGCTATTGAGAAAGGCCGCCATAGGCAGACCTGGCTCTCAAGAGAAGACAGGCTATGTGCACACTGCCATCAAAATGAGGTGGAAACTGAGCTGCACTTCCTAACCTCCTGCCAAATGTATGACCATATTAGAGACACATATTTCCCTCAGATTACACAGATCCACAAAAAATTTGAAAACAAACCCGATTTTAATAAACTCCCATATCTACTGGGTGAAATACCACAGTGTGCAATCACAGCAGCAATATTTGTGACCTGCTGCCACAAGAAAAGGGCAACCAGTGATGAACAAACACCATTGTAAATACAACCCATATTTATGTTTATTTATTTTCCCTTTTGTACTTCAACTTTTTGCACATTTTTATAACACTGTATATATACTTAATATGATATTTGTAATGTCTTTATTTTTTGGGAACTTCTGTATGTGTAATGTTTACTGTTCATTTTTACAGTTTTTCTCAGTCGCTTTGGTGCATTTTTCACATCATCCCTAACATGTGCAAAATAATAAGTGCATTTCTCAGGACAATTGGTACAAACTGCAATATACAATAGATATGTTTCTAAAGCTAGTCAGTCACTAAAAATCCTTAGTACATCTCTCAAAAGTAAATATTCATGCCAATGATCATGTCAGTGTCATCAGAATGATAAGTCATTGAGTCATTGTTCACAAACAAGGTCGTCAAAATGTTTAGGCATGTTGTCAATGTAACTGTGTACTTTGACAGTATTACCTGATGTAAACTTAGGCTACAGTTTGGATGACAGTTACTGTATTGAAAATGCACAAGGCTGCACTTCTATGGCATATATCAATTTCAACAGTACTATTTACATATTACTGTATGTGGGTTATTGATTGAAAGAGACTGGACAACCCAAGGGGCACAAAGGGAACTAAAAAAACTAAATTAGAAAGAAACACAGGAAACCACCCCTAAGGCACAACTTTGCAGACGTTCCTGTCTGTCGGCCCACATATTCTCATCCACATCACACCGGACATTTTCCCTTCCAATGCAACGTGGAAAGAATCTTTTGGAATGCCTTATCCATCCTCTGCAGGCGTCTACTGTGATGTCCTCACATGCTGCATCCATTGCAGCCAGCAGGGTCATCTGTGTGTGTGTGGCTGACGATCGTACACCTTCCACCTCCATGCTGAAAAGAACTCCTCAATTGGGTTAAGGAATGGTGAATAAGGTGGGAGGAATTCTATGAGCATCCTTGTGTGGGTCACAAACCATTGCCTTATGATGTTTGATCGATGGAAACTCACATTATCACAAATGACCACATACTTTGGCAAATCCTCTCTAAACAGACCCCTCTCATCATCAGGGATGAGAGCCCTGTAGAGAGTCTCTAAAAATTTGAGTAGATTCTGGGTGTTGTATGGCCCTATAAGGGGGATATGGGTAAGGACACCATGCTCCGAAATAGCAGCACACATGCTGATATTTCCTCCCCGTTGGCCTGGCAAATCCACAGTAGCTCTGTGACCGATGATATTCCGACCCCGCCTTCTGCATTTGGTCAGGTTGAAGCCAGCCTCATCCACGTATACAAAGTTGTGAGAGGGTTCACTTGATTCCAACTCCATTATACGCTATATCCCAGAACACACAGTTGAATTTGTTTTGGTAAGGAAGAGTGACATAAAATGTACATATATTGCATGTTCCTTCCACAGCAATGGAAATGTGTGCAGTTTATGCTTACTGTACTATGTATCACTATAAAATGTTGCTGTAAAGTAGTTACATAGATATACGTTTTACCTGTACATACTGGTACCGTAGCTCCTTAACTCTGTCCTCATTCCTTTGGAATGGTACACGGTACAGCTGTTTCATACTCATCTGGTTTCTATGCAGCACCCTGTCGATGGTTGAGATGCTAACCGTATGGATGTTTTCAAAGACATCGTTGTCTTCTATAAGGGTCCTTTGTATTTCCCTGAGTCTCATGGCATTGTTTGCTCGGACCATGGTGCAAATAGCCTCTTGTTGAGGTGTGAAAAGGCGTCCTCTGCCACAGGTTTGAGGTAATCTTGCAGTCCTATGTGGGGAAAAATGCAGTGATGCATCGCACACTTTCACATAGACAAACTATGCCAACACACATTTTACTGTAAAACATACAGGTGGGTGCATGTAAGGTGCAGCATGTATCTGTATAGAGTATATTTCTGTATGCTGTGAAATACAAGTGGACTACTGTAATATGAAGCATTGTAGGAAGTATACAGTATACTGCTTATATACAGTAACAGTGCACTGTACATTGGTGGACATACCTGTTCTCTCTTCGAAACGTTTGAACTATTGAGGACACGGTTGATATCCCAATATTCGGCTGCACCCTTCGACCCGCCTCAGCCATTGTGAGGCCATGATTGACAACATGGTCTACAATAGTGGCCCTTATGTCATCAGATATGCACCTATGTCCTCTTCTGCCTCTTCCTCTGTTTTGCCTTCCACCACACATCCTTGCTCCTCTTCTTCCTCCTCTTGGCTGTTGACCCTGTTCGTTTCCTGGTCCATCCATTATTGGAAAATTGCAACTCTGTGTTGTGGTCTGTCTATATATGCTTGCCAATTGATTCTTCATGAGATGCACCTTTGAGCAATTTAGACAACTGGTTGATTGTTGGTTGAACTAACACTTTACATTCCTTCATGAGTGAGGGTCAATTTCACCTGCACGATTCATCAATTCACGTTTTTGTACAAAAGGTCTAATAGAAATGTGTAAAACTATGCTTGACAGTTTATGACAAATAGTTCAACAATTTTGCATGTAATGGCTTATGCAAGGAACTAATGCCTAGATGTTTTGAGGGGTAAGACTATTCAACAGAGAACCATCTACTATATTTTGATCAACATGACATGAGCAATTGATAATGTGGAAAAAAGCTGACACTTGTACATTATCAATTGCAATTTGTTCAAAGGAATAAGAAATTGCTTTAATGATGTGCACAAGTGACTAGATGATTTGGAATTTGTACAAGTAGTATCAAGAATTGCACTTTTGATCTAAGAAATGCACCAAAGCGACTGAGAAAAACTGTATTGTTTATTTCACTTTTGTATATTATCTACTTCACTTGCTTTGGCAATGTTAACTTATGTTTCCCCTTGAATTGAATTGAATTGAGAGAGAGAGAGAGAGAGAGAGAGAGAGAGAGAGAGAGAGAGAGAGAGAGAGATTGGCAGGCAGACAGACAGATAGGCAGGCAGACAGATAAACAGATAGGCAGACAGATAAGCAGATAGATAGGCAGGACGATAGACAGATAGACAGATAGGCAGACAGATAAACAGATAAACAGATAGGCAGGCAGACAGATAAACAGATAGGCAGACAGATAAGCAGATAGATAGGCAGGAAGATAGACAGATAGACAGATAGGCAGACAGATAGGCAGACAGATAAACAGATAAACAGATAGGCAGGCAGACAGATAAACAGATAGGCAGACAGATAAGCAGATAGATAGGCAGGAAGATAGACAGATAGACAGATAAACAGACAGATAGACAGCTAGGCAGACAGATAGACAGCTAGGCAGACAGATAGACAGATAGGCAGACAGATAAACAGATAGACAGATAGGCAGGGAGACAGATAAACAGAGACAGATCAATATAATGAATAGTGGTAAAACACAGTACATCTATCTACCTTCACTCTCTGGTGAGGCTCTATGCTCTGCTGTGTTTGTAATGTGTGTCTCTCCCCAGGTGGGGCCTAGTTAGGCTGCACAGCAGTACTTCATCATGGAGAGCGCCTGTTGTCAGAAGCGCAATTGTTTTTTATCCTCAGATGCTGTTTCAGCAGCCCAAACCTGATTTTGGTACTTTGTAACTGCATTAACCGTATACTGTGGTCATACGTCACCTTCCCCCACCACCTCTCAGGGAACATTACAAATGGCATCTTTATGTTGTGTAATAGCCTGTGGGGTTGATATCCTCCTACCTATTCATCATATTGTTCCACTCTATGTCCACATTATTTTTTGTGGGTGAGTTTAAACATTATATTTGCCACTTGTTCCGGCTGCAGAGATAGATGAACAAATTACATTTCAGATATTAAATAGTCCCTTGTTGAATACGGAATATATAATTGAAGTCATAGGAGGCTGTGGAAAATTGAAAATATACATTTACCCGGAGACTCTGAGCCATTACAGGAACTAAGACCCATTGGCACAACAGTACAACCACTAGGATCAACACCAAAAATAATGTTCTTCATTCTGTAAGGGAATAAAACAGGCTGTACTATTTATTGATCACTTCATTGATTTGATCAATACTCACATGTCCAGGTAATACAGTCCTGTTTTCAGTTTATGTTTGTGTCTACTCAGAGTGTAACCCGACAACTTACTACAGGCTTTTGGCATAAGGCCAAAAGACGCTGACTGATGGCGAGACATAATCACCCTCAATTACCATAAAACCTGGTAGAATACCGGGGGCTATTGTAACAGTTTTTGTATTTTACTCTATTGCTCAGAGACCACTTGAACTAGAACAGCCATTTTTTTAAATGTAAGAAACTTACATCTGTCTCATAATCATTCATTCCATTTATATATCTGTACGTAAGACGGTCGTTTCACAATATTTGTTACGGCTGTCGCTCTCCTCATCCTCGGATGAGGTGAGGAGAGAAGGATCTTCAGACCAAAATGCGGTTTCAGGGAAATAAGCCATCTTTTATTTTATAACAACGAAAACTGATGATGATGGCAACACGAAAACAAACACTTTAACAAACTTACAAAATAACAAAACGACGTAGAACGAAACCTGAACATGAACTCACATCACTAAACGTAAACTCACGGACAGGAACGTTACATCAAAACACACGAACAGCCAAACAGCCCCGAAAGTGAATAACATCGACAACGACGAAGACATCACAGGAGACAATCACCCACCAACAAACAGTGAGAACGCCCTACCTAAATATGACTCTTAATTAGAGGAAAACGCAAACCACCTGTCTCTAATCAAGAGCCATACCAGGTAACCCAAAACCAACATAGAAACAGATAACATAGACTGCCCACCCAAAACACATGCCCTGACCATAAACACATAAAAAACAACATAAAACAGGTCAGGATTGTTACAGAACCCCCCCCTCAAGGTGCGAACGCCGGGCGCACCAGCACAAAGTCCAGGGGAGGGTCTGGGTGGGCAGTTGACCACGGTGGTGGCTCCGGCTCAGGACGCTCTCCCCACACCACCATAGTCACTCCCCTCTTCTGTCTACCCCTTCCACTGACCACCCTAAAACTACCTTCCCCTAAATAAACAGCCAGCACCGGGACAAGGGGCAGCACCGGGACAAGGGGTAGCACCGGGACAAGGGGCAGCACCGGGACAAGGGGCAGCACCGGAACAAGGGGCAGCACCGGAACAAGGGGCAGCACCGGGACAAGGGGCAGCCCCGGGACAAGGGGCAGCACCGGGACAAGGGGCAGCACCGGGACAAGGGGCAGCACCGGGACAAGGGGCAGCACCGGGACAAGGGGCAGCACCGGGACAAGGGGCAGCACCGGGACAAGGGGCAGCACCGGGACAAGGGGCAGCACCGGGACAAGGGGCAGCACCGGGACAAGGGGCAGATCCCGGCTGAAAGACTCTGGCAGGTCCTGGCTGAGGGACTCTGGCAGGTCCTGTTTGGACGGCTCTGGCAGGTCCTGGCTGGACGGCTCTGGCAGGTCCTGGCTGGACGGCTCTGGCAGGTCCTGGCTGGACGGCTCTGGCAGGTCCTGGCTGGACGGCTCTGGCAGGTCCTGGCTGGACGGCTCTGGCAGGTCCTGGCTGGACGGCTCTGGCAGGTCCTGGCTGGACGGCTCTGGCAGGTCCTGGCTGGACGGCTCTGGCTGGTCCTGGCTGGACGGCTCTGGCTGGTCCTGGCTGGACGGCTCTGGCTGGTCCTGGCTGGACGGCTCTGGCTGGTCCTGGCTGGACGGCTCTGGCTGGTCATGGCTCGCTGGCGGCTCTGGCAGATCCCGTCTGGTTGGCGGCTCTGGCAGATCCTGTCTGGTTGGCGGCTCTGGCAGATCCTGTCTGGTTGGCGGCTCTGGCAGATCCTGTCTGGTTGGCGGCTCTGGCAGATCCTGTCTGGTTGGCGGCTCTGGCAGATCCTGTCTGGCGGGCGGCTCTAGCGGCTCCTGTCTGGCGGGCGGCTCTAGCGGCTCCTGTCTGGCGGACGGCTCTGTTGGCTCATGGCAGACGGGCGGCTTTGCAGGCTCATGACAGACGGGCGGCTTTGCAGGCTCATGGCAGACGGATGGCTCAGACGGCGCTGGGGAGACGGATGGCTCAGATGACGCTGGGGAGATGGATGGCTCAGATGGCGCTGGGGAGACGGATGGCTCAGATGGCGCTGGGGAGACGGATGGCTCAGATGGCGCTGGGGAGACGGATGGCTCAGATGGCGCTGGGGAGACGGATGGCTCTGTAGGGAGGAGAAGGAGAGACAGCCTGGTGCGTGGTCTAGGCACTGGCTGCGCTGGAGAGGAGGAAACAGCAGGAGAGAGAACCCGGAGAGACAGCCTGGTACGGGGGGCTGCCACCGGAGGACTGGTACATGGAGGTGGCACCGGGTCTACCGGACCGTGAAGGAGGACACGTGCTCTTGAGCACCGAGCCTCCCCAACCCTACCAGGTTGAATGATCCCCGTAGCCCTGCCAGTGCAGCGAGGTGGAATAGCCCGCACTGGCCTATGCAGGCGAACCGGGGACACCACCTGTAAGGCTGGTGCCATGTACGCCGGCCCGAGGAGACGTACTGAAGGCCAGATACGTTGGGCCGGCTTCATGACATCCGGCTCGATGCCCAACCTAGCCCTCCCAGTGCGGCAAGGTGGAATAGCCCGCACTGGGCTAAGCACGCGTACTGGGAACACCGTGCGCTTTACCGCATAACACGGTGTCTTACCAGTACGACGCCTTCTACCTCCACGGTAAGCACGGGGAGTTGGCTCGGGTATCCTACCCGGCTTTGCCACACTCCTCGTGTGCCCCCCCCCCAAGAATTTTTTTGGTCTGACTCACGCGCTCCCAACCGCGTCGTCGCGCTGCCTCCTCATACCAGCGCCTCTCAGCCTTCGCTGCTTCCAACTCCTCCTTTGGACGGCGATATTCCCCTGGTTGAGCCCAAGGTCCTCTACCGTCCAGGATCTCCTCCCAAGTCCAGGAGTCCTTGTTGCTCCGTAGAGCATTCCCATACCGCTTGGTCTTAGCGTGGTGGGTGATTCTGTTACGGCTGTCGCTCTCCTCATCCTCGGATGAGGTGAGGAGAGAAGGATCTTCAGACCAAAATGCGGTTTCAGGGAAATAAGCCATCTTTTATTTTATAACAACGAAAACTGATGATGATGGCAACACGAAAACAAACACTTTAACAAACTTACAAAATAACAAAACGACGTAGAACGAAACCTGAACATAAACTCACATCACTAAACGTAAACTCACGGACAGGAACGTTACATCAAAACACACGAACAGCCAAACAGCCCCGAAAGTGAATAACATCGACAACGACGAAGACATCACAGGAGACAATCACCTACCAACAAACAGTGAGAACGCCCTACCTAAATATGACTCTTAATTAGAGGAAAACGCAAACCACCTGCCTCTAATCAAGAGCCATACCAGGTAACCCAAAACCAACATAGAAACAGATAACATAGACTGCCCACCCAAAACACATGCCGTGACCATAAACACATAAAAAACAACATAAAACAGGTCAGGACTGTTACAATATTGATTTTAATCCGAAGTCCAGACATTACATTTGCCTCAGTTTCAGGGGCAATTGTAACACTAGCTGGGGTCAAATATAACATCTAAAAAATAAACCAAATACATTCACTTAAAAAACATTAATGTTCATGAATTATCATAGACATATGCAATGATTTTGCACAAAATATGAGTATTTCTACGTAGCTATGTGTTTTAGCATGGCCATTCGGTTCCTCTCAAACATGTCAATAGTCTGATGGAGTCCAGAGTATATCTGTTTACAACTTCTTTGGCACTCTACAGGACTTCAAGGCTATTTAAAATGACTATTTGTATAATCCATGTATAATTCATTCAATCTTAAAGCTCAAATCAGTTGTTTTCATGATCTGGCTGCTTGGCTCAGGGTCATTACAATTGCCCACAGCTGCCATGACAACACCTATTGTGCATAACAAGAGACTAGTGATACTTCATTTCTGTCAATGTTCAAACAACAGATAGTGATGAAAATGATGCTAGTTTGAATTATTGGACATTAATGCTTAGGGCAGTATACAAACAATACAGCTGGTGGGAAAAAAACACTTTCACCCCTAAACAACTAACATTTGCCCATAAAACGAGCAAATTGTGAGATATTTCACTGTGACTTTTCATGCATTGGAGAGAACCAAGATGGGAATGTACTGTGTGTTTCATCACTGTAGCTTGTTTCTGTTTGGAGAAATTCAATATGCTACAATTGCCCTCAGTCTCCCCTATGTTTTACTTTCACCGGCAGGGCAGGATGTTGTCACGCCTGCTCCCGCTCTTCCCCCCTGGCGCTCGAGGGAGTCAGGCTGCCCTGTTTTACGCACTCCTGCCACCATCATTTACGCACACCTGCCTTCCCTCGTCACACACATCAGCAATATTGGACTTACCTGGACTCACCCAACCATCTGTTTATTACCTCCCCTCTATTTGTCAGTTCCCCTGCTCTTTTCCCCGCTGCTGCATTGATTGTAATTTGTCTGTGTTACCCGTGTGCTGACGCTGTTCCTGTCTCGTTCTATGTCCGTTCCCTATTAAACAGATGACAGATGCTCATTTCCTTAAAACAAAAACAAGAACAAATGTGCCTGGGGCAGCCAGTGTCGCTGTTTCGCCTCTCGTGGCCCTCAGCTTTAATGTAGAAAGACTGGTCGACTATGGCAACCTCAAGTTTGCTTGCTTGACTTTCTTCTCACTACTTGGCCTTGACACTCTCCTCTTGCGTCTTCCTCAGACTCATTTGTATTTCTCATCAGGTCTTCGTCTCACCAGAAGGCAAGCCCTAGGGTTCAAACACAGAAGCTGTTTAGTAGCCAACTCTGCTTGCTTGTGAATGCATGACCAATCTCCAAATCCCAGAAACACAAAGCAACAACCAAACTTTCCCCCAACGTTGGCAAGGAAACCTATGCAAATGAGGTCCACAGTCAAGACACTGCACGTGGATAATTGGCATTCATAACTTCCGACAACATAATCCGCTCTTCTTCGTCTTTTATCTCTTTCGCCGGATAAAAACGGCGGAACAGGGTAGTTTGTGATTAGCCGCCAGTGATGATGGGTAATCTGATCCCGGCATGTACGAGGTCGTCACTACTAGTTACCACAGCCACAAAGGCATAAACCCCACCTATTTCTACAATCTCTATCTTCTTAAAATCTCAATTTAAAACCTAACCTTAACCCTAATTTTGACTTTGTGGCTGTGGTAACTAGTGACAATCCATGTGGTCGTACGCCACCAACATAAACCATGCATGAATAATACTTTTAGAGCGACCAATCTCTCGTCTGGTGACATAGTTTATTTCAGTCTCTCCAATCGGAGCCAGGAGCCAGGGAATGGGGTGCTGCTTCTTCCAAAATCCTCCCCTAGGGAAAACCATGATCCGCCTCTGATCACAGGATTCCCCAGGGCCGGGAATAATCCGTCCTGCTTTTTTTTCCATCAGAGAGGGGGCATCCCGGGGTTATCAGTTGCACAATGCCCAACGACAGCCCATGGGTCTGTGTGATAAGGCTCCAGCACCTGTCTCTCACTGTCACTCTGCGTCGATACAGGACCCTACCTGCACACTGCTAGTACTTTCGTGGCATAAACTAAAAATGCATTTTTTTTGGATATAGACAGCGATGTTGTTGTTGTTTTAGCACAGTGTAATCTGATTGAGTTGATCTGATGATTGATCATTTAAGTGATAGTGAATGTGGTGAAATTAAATCGGAAACTGGTATCCGCCGTTTTCTCATCAAGGAATAAAAAAAGAAAATGGTAAAGTTGTGACTGATCATCTTAAATTGTAGTCACTGGATTAGGTATTAATGGATGAACATGAGCCACATATTAACATGAGTACAGTCCATATAGAGTCGCCTTAGCCCCGACACCTTGCTTTACTAGTTCAGCTGGCGGTGTATTCAGACACTAGACTGCCTTGTTCAACTGCAGGGATTACAAGTCAGTAAGTCAAATGAGTTTATTTTTTACACATCTGTTTTGGTTTGAGGGGGAGGAGGTGGGCGTGGGGGGGCTAAGGGGGTATATTTTTAGGCTGAATGAGGCACTCAGTTTGTGGGTCAAATTGTTAAGTGAGTTGCGTTACCCGAGGAATTCCACTAACACCGGTACCCGTGTCCTTTGAGCTTTTGACACACACTGAGTGAAAGAAAATAACCCATTTAAAGCATGCATTCCTCAAACATGCATTTTGTAAGCCTATAGAAAGCTGATTGGTACAGTACAGCATTGTGGTGTCAAGTGCTTTACAGGTCTCCAATGGCATCTAAAACGACGGCAGGACCCAGTCTGATATTTAGACTAATTCTACTGGGCACAGACAGTCAGTTCAACGTCTATTTTTGATTTACATTTGGTTGAGTGTTCAACTAAAGTGAAGTTGACATTTCACCATGACATTGGATTTAGCTTAAAAGTTGGGTGAAAAAAGACAATAAATTCCCTTACGTTTGAAAATCCAATCAGTTTTCCACGTTGACTCCATGACACCACATGTAAAAAAAAAAGATATACCGAAATCCTGTTAGTCTACACCAGTTATTTACGAAGCATGTGACTAATACAATTTGATTTGATTGATTTGTCCACTTGTGTAACACACTTAAGGCGTAGTGGGTGCGGAGTCAGGCGCAGAAAGCAGAAGGTACAGAACAATGTTTTATTCCGGCACAGAGAAAAAAAATTAGGCCAATACCGGGCGCACATACAAGACCGGCCCAAAACCAGGACCCAACCAGTCCGGAAGAAAAACAAAGGGAAACGCACTACCACAAACATACACAGAGGAAAAATAAGCCCACACAAAGAGCAGGCGGGCCTTACCGCCTTAAATAGCCCAAATAAAAACCTAAACAAGAAACAGGTGTAACCAATAAGACAAAACCAACAGAAAAGCGAAAAGGGATCTGCGGCAGCTAGTAGACCGGTGACGACGACCACCGAGGGCCGCCCGAACAGGAAGAGGAGCCACCTTCGGTGGGAGTCGTGACAATTTGTGTCTCAAACAATCAGTAACCCCTCAAGAACTTCTTCTTTTTTGAGAGCCTCTCCATGGCTGCTTAATTCACATACCAAACGCCATCTAATACTGTGTGAACTAATGAAAGACATGGGGAAGGCACAAGGGTAACGGAGCCAATACATTTAGGAGACATGAAGCAACACTGTCTGCCATTATAAAATATAATCGTGACTATCTGTGTATCTAAGAAAGCTATAAATAACAAGTGTTAAGAGACGCTAGAAGGAGAAAGAGAGATCTAAAAAGAAAATGATATTGTATAACACACTGATAGCATTTCCACAAAGGGTGTTTTGTTTTGACCACGGTTGTGGTTATAAATAGACTCATGTATAACCGTCTTGATGTATGCTTGGTGTAAGAGGATACAGTAGGTTCGTGACAAGAACAAATTGATCCCACGATCAAGCCAATGACAGTATGGTAGTCAAACACCACCGTTTGAAGGTGATTAAGGTCATTTATGTGGTAGTCGTTCGAATGAATAACACCATTCAGGGTCAAGGTTTGTGTGTTGGGCGGCATGGGCCTCCATCCTTGCGCCCTCTGCGCAATCAAGGTTAGTTATCGCCCAGGCCGGAGTGCACAAGTGACAGGAGCAGCTGAAGGGGGAGGAGGGATGTGGTTGGTGCTGGCGGGGGTTGACTTAGTCAGTGTGGCTGGGGTCGGGTGTTGCTATCCAGTCTGTGTGGGCTGGAGTTGATTTCAGCCCCGTGCTCCCTCCCCTCTTGTCAGCACACATTTCTCAAATCAGTCCCCTTGACAAACACACGTCTTTACTGCTCTGCGACACTCCGCTACACTTGGCCAGCCCTTCCAGGGTGGATATCCAGCAGCATTTCACATCCGACACACACTAAGTGAGCATGTACACAGTTCCTCTGTTGACTGTCGACCGTTCCAGCACAGACCAAAGCTGCTTGTCTGTCGCTCTCCACCCTATCGGTTTAGGATGTTTTGTGGCCAGTGCTTCTGGGTAATGCTCTTGAGCGTCTTGTTGTCTTGACATTGGTAATCCTGCTGAAGGAGCACCAATGGGACACAAGCAGTCCAAGGAAGAGGAGAGGAAGAGGAAGGCGAGGAAGAGTGCCGGTCGTGAGGACAGCTTGACGTCGGCAGAGCGGATCCGCAACCATGCGTACAAACAGTGGGGCTACAGCATACTGAGCCTGGCCCGCCGCGGCCTCAAGGAACCCCCCAAGGAACTGTGGGAGCTGACGGAGCTCGAGAAGCTCAATCTGTCGTTGAACTGCCTGCGGGCTCTACCCCCCACCCTTAGCATCCTCAGCAACCTGGTGGTCCTCAACCTGTGGGGAAACCAGCTGACCAGCCTGCCCCCAGAGATCGGCCAGCTCAGACACCTCCGCGTCCTGTTCTGCTACCGCAACCACCTGACCGAGGTTCCAGAGGAGCTGGGCAACTGCACCAGGCTGGAGGTCCTCAGCCTGGCCAACAACGAGATATCTGGCCTCCCTGCCTCCTGTGCCAACCTGACCTGCCTGAGGAAGCTCAATCTCAGCCACAACAAGATTGTTCACATCCCCGGCTGCGTCTACACCATGAAGAGACTGGTATTCCTCCACCTGGCCTGCAACAGGCTGGAGTGCATCGCCGAGAGCATCGCGGCGCTGGTGGAGCTTAAGATCCTCATCGTGGAGGGGAACGAGATCCACTCGCTGCCCAAGATGATCTGCTGCCTGACGCGGCTGGAGCTACTCAACGTGGACTTCAACGACATCCAGAACGTGCCCCAGGAGATGCACCAGCTCAGCAGGCTGGAGAAGCTGGCCTTCCACCCCCTGGATAAGGGGCTCCACATCATGCAGAACCCCTTGCAGAAGCAAATCAAAGAGGTGCTGGAAGGAGGCCTCATCGCCCTCTTTAATTATCTGAAATCTAATTAAGACTCCTCCACAGAATTTATTCTGGGGACCCATTGCTGTTCTCCATGAAGGAACTAAATGTACATCCATTGTTGTTGCTCATGAGGAGGATGCGATTTTGGAGTGATCCTCAACATGCACGAGAAAAGTATGAGAAAAAGCTAAGATTGTTGTTTTCTCATTTACTGTACATAACAAGACGATGCAACTGTGATTTTGCAAAAATGATTAGGCTACTAATTGAATGACAGTAGTCATGATGCTTATGTAGAGTTGTACCTGACAACTCTATTTGTGTTTAACATAATTGGGACACGTCTGTCATTATAAACTTCTAAAAGCAATGCTCAGTGGGGCTAAACACATTGCATGGAAATAGACTAGGACTGTTGGGAGGAAATCATCTAACTTGTAGCAAAGCTCTGCTGTCAGGATCCTCACATTGTTTCCCAGAGGTTATCTAGAGAAGAGGCCATGTTTCAGGAGGGAGCCTTGTCTCTAACACGAGTTGACCTCCATCCTCTCATTCGATTACAACCTCTCTTAGTCTTGGAGCAGGTCGTCGGGATCAAGATCAGGAGGCTTCCATTACATCAACAGAAAGGTCAGCCTTGAGCCTATCCGTGTTTGCTGCTGTAGTTACCTACCCAACTCGTTTTAAAGAACAACAAGCAAATTCTGTTGCCAGTCTCCAACTCCATTCCGCTAAAAGGATCACATGCTATAATGCACACAGTCAATGGACCTACAGTCTTAATCATGTCTATTTGGGTTGGAATAGCATTTAAGTTTGTTTGCCACACATGCTGAATGTAGAACCTCTTTGCACCTGAATGTAGCATTTCAAAAACCAAACGGGTTATGTGTACATGTCAGCTGGTGTTGTTTATTCTGCCTGACCGTAAAGTTGCCCATTTTAATATGTCCTCTTATTATGCAGGATTACTTATTGCTGTGTTAGTTTGAGGGAAAAATGCGCTCATTACTATTTTATTGACCTGTTCAGTAATAACTGAAGTCTAAATAAATATTAGATATTCATCCCCCAAAAAAACTATGCCTCAAATTTTTCCTGTGAACTTGTTACTCTTACAGAACACAACGATTAAATCAGTCAAGATTTTGTGTGATTGGTGGTTCATGTCACAGTTCATTGTCCAAGTCAAAGGTCATGAGAAACAAGACCTGCGGGTATCAGAATAGGATTCTGCTCTGAAATATTCTATATCATAGACATTTCAGACATTTATGCAAAATCCTGCAAGCATGTGTGTCTTTTAGAAAATTCCTATCAACATTACATAAGCCTCAAAGGACCCACAGTCCACTTTGTATGTAGCTTTTATGTCTGTTTCAGAGACATTCTACCTGTATGATGTCACTGCATCTCAGACCATCCAATAAAGGCAGCACACAGTGTGTTTGTCACGTGTAGCGTTGCAGGCTGAATTACTGGGAACGTTCAGAGTTTACCAGTAAACTACCAGACATGTTGTGTCTTTCAAGGATTTTATGTAATCTCTCTAAAAGACATCTAGTGGCCCTTTTGAGTCCTTCAGATTATCACAGGTACAGTGGGGCAAAGAAGTATTTAGTCAGCCACCAATTGTGCAAGTTCTCCCACTTAAAAAGATGAGAGAGGCCTGTAATTTTCATCATAAGTACACATCAACTATGACAGACAAAATGAGAAAAAAAAATCCAGAAAATCACATTGTAGGATTTTTAATGAATTTATTTGCAAATTATGGTGGAAAAGTATTTGGTCAATAACAAAAGTTTATCTCAATACTTTGTTATATACCCTTTGTTGGCAATGACAGAGGTCAAACGTTTTCTGTAAGTCTTCACAAGGTTTTCACACACTGTTGCTGGTATTTTGACCCATTCCTCCATGCAGATCTCCTGTAGAACAGTGATGTTTTGGGGCTGTTGCTGGGCAACACGGACTTTCAACTCCCTACAAAGATTTTCTATGGGGTTAAGATCTGGAGACTGGCTAGGCCACTCCAGGACCTTGAAATGCTTCTTACGAAGCCACTCCTTCGTTGCCCGGGCGGTGTGTTTGGGATCATTGTCATGCTGAAAGACCCAGCCACGTTTCATCTTCAATGCCCTTGCTGATGGAAGGAGGTTTTCACTCAAAATCTCACGATACATGGCCCCATTCATTCTTTCCTTTACACGGATCAGTCGTCCTGGTCCCTTTGCAGAAAAACAGCCCCAAAGCATGATGTTTCCACCCCCATGCTTCACAGTAGGTATGGTGTTCTTTGGATGCAACTCAGCATTCTTTGTCCTCCAAACACGACGAGTTGAGTTTTTACCAAAAAGTTATATTTTGGTTTCATCTGACCATATGACATTCTCCCAATCTTCTTCTGGATCATCCAAATGCTCTCTAGCAAACTTCAGACGCGCCTGGACATGTACTGGCTTAAGCAGGGGGACACGTCTCGCACTGCAGGATTTGAGTCCCTGGCGGCGTAGTGTGTTACTGATGGTAGGCTTTGTTACTTTGGTCCCAGCTCTCTGCAGGTCATTCACTAGGTCCCCCCGTGTGGTTCTGGGATTTTTGCTCACCGTTCTTGTGATCATTTTGACCCCACGGGGTGAGAACTTGCGTGGAGCCCCAGATCGAGGGAGATTATCAGTGGTCTTGTATGTCTACCATTTCCTAATAATTGCTCCCACAGTTGATTTCTTCAAACCAAGCTGCTTACCTAATGCAGATTCAGTCTTCCCAGCCTGGTGCAGGTCTACAATTTTGTTTCTGGTGTCCTTTGACAGCTCTTTGGTCTTGGCCATAGTGGAGTTTGGAGTGTGACTGTTTGAGGTTGTGGACAGGTGTCTTTTATACTGATAACAAGTTCAAACAGGTGCCATTAATACAGGTAATGAGTGGAGGACAGAGGAGCCTCTTAAAGAAAAAGTTACAGGTCTGTGAGAGACAGGTCTTGCTTGTTTGTAGGTGACCAAATTCTTATTTTCCACCATAATTTGCAAATAAATTCATAAAAAATCCTACAATGTGATTTTCTGGATTTCTTTTTCTCATTTTGTCTGTCATAGTTGAAGTGTACCTATTATGAAAATTACAGGCCTCTCTCATCTTTCTAAGTGGGAGAACTTGCACAATTGGTGGCTGACTAAATACTTTTTTGCCCCACTGTATCTAATCATCTCTGGGCTTCTCTCTGGCCTTATTACATGTCAAATATATGAAATAATTCAATAAGATTATTATAAAATAAAAATTGAATGACAAAGCTGTAAAACGTTATCCTAAATATAAACCATCAACTTAGTGAATACAATGGTGTTTAATATGAGAGTTTCAGCATGAAATATTATTTATATATTTTTTGCACATTTTTATTTATTTTACGATGTCAATATGTATTTGTTGTCAATGTTTTGGTGTCAAACTAGTGGCAGTTGTGAAAAAAGTCAATAGTTGGAAGAGTTGCAGAGGTAATTGAAAAGAATGCCGTTATTGATTAGCTTTTTTCATTAATTAGGCTATTTTCTCTTAAACCATATGGCCAATCTACTAGAAACTAATGGACAAAATAGACACAGATGTAAGAAATCTGTACTATTTCTGAATATTTCTTTAGTTTTGTTATTCAAGTATAAATTACCAAAGTTACGATAGATTGCCATAGATTTTCTGTTAATTATCAAAACTACTGAAGATTTCGGTAACTTTGGTAAACTAATAAATGATAACTTGTGTGACATGCACATTAAGATGTATTATTCATGATGAATACGTACTTTGGGCGTTAAAGTGAGCCACTGTGGTTGTTGGAGGCTGGTCCTTTGCGTTGCAGTGACCTCTACTGACATAGCTCACCTGGTGTGGTTGTTAACTGTCAATGCAATTTAGGTATGGACATGAGTAAAGATTTTCTATCACTTGAACGATAACTCTATAACACTTATCAACATATGAAAAGCTCATCTCCATCGAGCATTAGTAAATAATCACATTTTCACTCTGATAGAAAAAAAAAAAGTTTGTCAAAATAGACATTTTTATGTTATCCTCCAAAGTAGAAATGTATCCACCACCACTCAAACACTGAGTTCTAGCATTCCATCTGGCTGGTAAATTACACTTTGCCAACTAAAGCTTGTTCTATCCGCTGTAAACGAGACCCAAACCCCTCAATTACCATATACACACATATCTGCCAAAACAGGGAAGTCGTCAGGTTGGGGTAATGAGTGATTGATGAGCACTGTGTACTGCCAGGACCTACATGAATGTGGTCTCCTGTTGGAATGGCCTGGATCTGGGTGGGTTTTTTTACGATAAGAAAACACACACACACACACACACACACACACACACACACACACACACACACACACACACACACACACACACACACACACACACACACACACACACACACACACACACACACACACACACACACACACACACACACACACAGCTACCTTAACAGCAGACTAGACTTGGCAGACTTTCTCTCTCTCTCTCTCTTTCTCTCTCTCTCTCTCTCTCTCTCTCTCACTCTCTCTCTCTCTCTCTCTCTCTCTCTCTCTCACAGACACACACACAGCTACTTTTAGAGCAGACTATACTTGGCAGACTCTCTCTCTCTCTCTCTCTCTCTCTCTCTCTCTCACACACACACACACACACACACACACAGCTACTTTTAGAGCAGACTATACTTGGCAGACTCTCTCTCTCTCTCTCTCTCTCTCTCTCTCTCTCTCTCTCTCTCTCTCTCACACACACACACACACTGAGCTACCTTTACAGCAGACTATACTTGGCAGACTCTCTCTTTCACGCACACAGCTACCTTTACAGCACCCAGTTAAAAACAAACAGACACCCAGGGTTTGGCCACGGAATGACATGGAAGAAACACTTTTCACTGGTAACTATGGATTGATGGTCTGGAAGCAGAAAGGTGTGTGTGCGTGTTCTTGAGGACAAGAGTGGAAATAGTGGAGGTATGTATGTATGTATGTATGTGTGTATGTATGTGTGTGTGTATGTGTGTGTGTGTGTGTGTGTGTGTGTGTGTGTGTGTGTGTGTGTGTGTGTGTGTGTGTGTGTGTGTGTGTGTGTGTGTGTGTGTGTGTGTGTGTGTGTGTGTGTGTGTGTGTGTGTGTGTGTGTGTGTGTGTGTGTGTGTGTTGATCCAAGCCAGATTAAACTGAGCATGTGTTGTGTCTGTGTTGTTTTGTTGCTGGGAACGACACCTTCATCAGTCTCAAAAAAATATTTTTTTTTATTTGTCACATACACATGGTTAGCAGATGTTAATGCGAGTGTAGCGAAATGTTTGTGCTTCTAGTTTCGACAGTGCAGTAATATCTAAAGAGTAATCTTACAATTCCCCAACAACTATCAAATACACACAAATCTAAAGGGGGGAATGAGAATATGTACATGTAAGTATATGGATGAGCGATGGCCGAGCGGCATAGGCAAGGTGCAGTAGATGGTATAAAATACAGTATATATATGTATGATATGAGTAATGTAAGATATGTAAACATTATTAAAGTGGCATTATTTAGAGTGGCATTGTATAAAGTGACTAGTGATCCATTTATTAAAGTGGCCAGTCTGATGGCCTTGAGATAGAAGCTGTTTATCAGTCTCTCGGTACCAGCTTTGATGCACCTGTACTGACCTCGCCTTCTGGATGATAGAGGTGTGAAGAGACAGTGGCTCGGATGGTTGTTGTCCTTGATGATCTTTTTGGCCATCCTGTGACATTGGGTGTTGTAGGTGTCATGGAGGGCAGGTAGTTTGCCCCCGGTGATGCATTGTGCAGACCTCACCACCCTCTGGAGAGCCTTGCGGTTGAGGGCGGTGCAGTTGCCGTACCAGGTTGTCATACAGCCTGACAGTATGCTCTCGATTGTGCTTCTGTAAAAGTTTGTCATGGTTTGGGGTGACAAGCCACATTTCTTCAGCCTCCTGAGGTTAAAGAGGCGCCGTTGCGCCTTCTTCACCACGCTGTCTGTCTGAGTGGACCATTTCACTTTGTCTGTGACGTGTAAGCTGAGGAACTTAAAACTTTCCACCTTCTCCACTGCTGTCCCTTCAATGTGGATAGGGGGGTGCTCCCTCTGCTGTTTCCTGAAGTCCACGTTCATCTCCTTTGTTTTGTTGATGTTGAGTGAGAGGTTGTTTTCCTGACACCACACTCCGAGTGCCCTCACCTCCTCCCTGTAGGCCGTCTCGTCATTGATGATAATCAAGTCCACTACTGTTGTGTCGTCTGCAAACTTGATGACTGAGTTGATGATTGAGGCATGCATGGCCACGCAGTCGTGGGTGAACAGGGTGTACAGGAGGGGGATGAGCATGCACCCTTGTGGGGCCCCAGTGTTGAGGGTCAGCGAAGTGGAGATGTTGTTTCCTATCTTCACCACTAGGGGGTGGCCCATCAGACAGTCCAGGACCCAATTGCACAGGGCGGGGTTGAGACCCAGGGAGACCCAGGCCTCCAGCTTGATGATGAGCTTGGGGAGTATTATGGTGTTGAATGCTGAGCTGTAGTCAATGAATAGCAATCTTACATAGGTATTCCTTTTGTCCTGATGGGATAGGGCAGCGTGCAGTGTGATGGCGATTGCGTCGTCTGTGGACCTGTTGGGGCAGTATGCAAACTGAAGTGGGTCTAGGGTGGCAGGTAAGGTGGAGGTTATATGATCCTCTCAAAGCACTTCATGATGACAGAAGTGAGTGCTACGGGGCGGTAGTCATTTAGTTCAGTTATCTTTGCCTTCTTGGGTACAGAAACAATGGTAGCCATCTTGAAGCATGTGGGGACAACAGACTGGAATAGGGAGTGATTGAATATGTCCGTAAACACCCCAGCCAGCTGTGCATGTGCTGAGGACGTGGCTAGGGATGCCGTCTGGGCCAGCAGCCTTGCGAGAGTTAACACGTTTAAATGTTTTACTCACGTCAGCTCCGGAGAAGGAGAAAGGGGAGGGGTGCAGTCCTTGTTAGCGGGCCTCATCGGTGGCACTGTATTATCCTCAAAGCAGGTAAAGAAGGTGTTTAGTTTGTCTGGAAGTGTGACGTCGGTGTCCGTTACGTGGATGGATTTCTTTTTGTAATCCGTGATTTCCTGTAGACCCTGCCACAAACATCTCGTGTCTGAGGCGTTGAATTGCAAATCCACCTTGTCCCTGTACTGGCATTTTGCTTGTTTGATTGCCTTGCGGAGGGAATAACTACACTGTTTATATTCAGACATATTCCCAGACCTCTTTCCATGGTCAAATGCGGCGGGTCGCGCTTTCAGTTTTGCGCGAATGCGGCCATCCATCCACGGTTTCTGGTTACGGTAGGTTTTAATTGTCACGGTGGGTACAACATCTCCAATGCACTTCTTTATAAACTCACTCACCGAGTCAGCGTATTGGTCGATGTTGTTTTCAGAGGCTGACCGGAACATATTCCTGTCCACGTGATCAAAACAATCTTGAAGCGTGGCTCCCGATTGGTCGGGTAGAATTTAGGTAGCCTCGTTCTCAAATTTGCTTTGTTAAAATCACCAGCTACAATAAATGCAGCCTCGGGATGTATGATTTCCAGTTTGCATATAGTCCAGTGAAGTTCCTTGATGGCCGTCTTGGTGTCTGCTTGAGGGGGAATGTACACAGCTGTGACTATAACTGATGAGACTTCTCTTGGTAGGTAAAATGGCCGGCATTTGATTGTAAGGAATTCTAAATTGGGTGAGCAGAAGGACTTGAGTTCCTGTATGTTGTTATGATTACACCATGAGTTGTTAAACATAAAGCATACCCTCGCCCTTCTTCTTCCCAGAGAGGTGTTTATCTCTGGCGGCATGATGCATGGAGAAGCCCGGTGGCTGGACCGATTCCGAAAACATATCCCAAGAGAGCCATGCTTCTGTGAAACAGAGAATGTTACAATCTCTGATGTCTCTCTGGAAGGCAACCCTTGCTCGAATTTTGTATACCTTGTTGTCAAGAGACTGGACATTGGCTAGTAGTATATTCGGGAGCGGTGGGCGATGTGCACCTCTACGGAGCCTGGCCTAGTGGCCGCTTCGTCTGCCCCTTCTGAGGCGTCGTTATTTTGGGTCGACTACTGGAATTAGATCCATTGTCCTGGGTGGTGGTCCGAACAGAGTATCCGCTTCGGGAAATTCGTATTCCTGATCATAATGTTGGTAAGTTGACATTTCTCTTATATCCAATAGTTCTTCCCGGCTGTATGTAATAAGACTTGAGATTTCCTGGGATAACAATGTAAGAAATAATACATAAAAAACGAAATACTGCATAGTTTCCTAAGAACTCGAAGCGAGGAGACCATCTCTGTCGGCGCCATCTAGCTGGATATTATTCCCTAAAGCTTTCCACCTATTCTTCCTTTCCCCTCGAATCCACTGCCAGTCTTTTGTCAACAATATCTTGCTGGATAATCTGTAACCCTCACTACATTTGTTGTCACTGTCACACATACTGCTACAGTATCATACATTGTAGACAAGTCCAAACACATCCACCACTGTACTGCACTGGATGACTTCATCTTAATGCCATGTGAGGTGTTGGTTGAAACTCTCAACACCTTTCTGACTCCTCCTCTGCCCTCTAAAGAAAGGCAAAGCGTGAATTTGACATTTACAGTGTGTTGTACAAGCCCGGACAAATTCACATGCCCTCCCATTCCTCTCCTTCTTCTCCTCTCTCCCTCTCCTCCTCTTCTCCTCCCCTCTCCTTCTGCTCCTCCCTCTCTTCCTCTACTCAGGCCTCGTTTCCTCATCTCTTTCTCTACTCCTCCTCTTCCCCTCTCTTCCTCAGGCCTGGTGTCTTCCGCCTCCTCTCTCCTCCTCCTCCTTTCTCCGCTCCTCCTCTCTCAGTCTCCTCCTCCTCTCAGTCTCCTCCTTCTCTCTCCCTCTCATCTTCTCTCTACTTCTCTTTCTCATCCTCCTCTTCTCTCCCTCTCTCTCCCTCTCCTGCTTGCTCCCTCTCCTCCTCCTTCTCCTCTCTCTCCTCGTTCTCCTCTCTCTTTCCTCCTTCTCCTCTCTCTCTCTCTCTTGCTTCTCCTCCTCCTCCTCCTCCTCCACGTGTCCTCCAGCCCCTGAGAGAAGAATGAAGAGGTTCCATTGTGTTCCTGTTCTTATCTAGGGGCCGTACAGAAGGTTATACAGACAGTTCCATCCCATTCTGCGTGATTGCAATACACTCAAGTCGTCCTTATAGTTCAGTGCCCTTTGTCCTGCTCCCTCCTCGGTAGCCTGCACCTGGGAACCAGCTTTTCTCCTGGGATGTGGCTTGTATTGTTTCCAGGAAGACGGGTGGGGTTGAGGGGTGAGAGAGGGGGGAGCAGGGGGGCAATTATCTATGTTCTCTCCCTGGATGAAGAGAGAAATAAAAAGATTCTCCTGGCTTGCTCTCTTCCCTCCCTCTCTCTTTATTCACTATCTCGTTCTCTGTCTCTTGTTCCCTCTGATTAAACCACTTTATCTTGGTCAGCTCTGTGTTCCGTTGTCCTGAAGGAGCAGATCTGGTTACCTCTTCTCTCCTCCTTCTTTCGCTCTCTCTTTCACTCTCTTTCTTCCGGTTCATTCCATGCTTTGCCTCCAGTTCCAAAGCCATACCAGCACCCATTTGTTATTGCGTTTAGGACTAATAGAAGTATGCTATGCAGTAAAGAGACTGCACGCTTCAGTAACTTCATGTCTGGTTTGGGTAATCAAAACCGCATAACATACAGCTGCAACATACACTGTTAATAACATCATTCGTTTAACCAAGAGTTCCTGGACACGGAATCTCAGCAAGTTTTTAATTTGCTGGAGACAATTTCAAATCGTAGGAAGCATATTCTATGTCTTGTAATCACAAAAACATTTGGTAAAATATTTCATTAAGGGATATCCCTCTCATCCTTTACATTGGCTGGCTACGTGTCTTGCATAAATTCATCCTAGCACAGCAGACTTATGTGACACAAAAGGTGAGAACTACGTCCCCTTGTGGTAAGATTTCCGTATGGCCAAAATTCCCGAAACAGACAACTTCACCTGTGTTAACTAGATTACTAATTAGTCTTCTAGGGGAACAAGTTATGACGGAAGAAAAGCTGCATGTATTATAGTTGACAAACAATGGCCTAACAAAATGTCAGAAATCATAATATGGCCTTCCAAATGTCATAAATGAAAAGCAGAAATTCATTTAAATGAAGGGTGAAAGTATCCTAAACCAGCAGACTATAAATTCCACTGCGAAGTATCATCCAAAACAAATTATTATGGGATTATTACAGTGGATCGAATTGAGCATATAGCCTACTTTTTGAAGTGATTTGTTTGACAATCAGATGAAAAAATCATCACACAATACCCGTGATATATGAAACTGAGGCTGCACTGACCACAGTAACGGGATAAGATGTTTACATACCACAGTATCCCGGCTAAAATTAGCATACAAGCTTTTTTGCATTATTGTAAATAGAATACTTGAGTATCCCGACTAATAACAGGATATTGGTGTTTATGTGAATGTAGTCAATGAGATTGCCACGGAGAACCAAGAACATTGCAAAACATTGCTCTTACAAACCAGCACCCTCGTCCATCCATGTTTTCAGGTTACCCTGAAAGATTGGAGCCATTATCACATCTTTTTACATGTTCACGCAGACACACACACACACACACACGTGTCTACAACAATTTAACGTACAGTATCTCCTTTCAGAAGTTTTCTGGCCTCAACTGTCAAGGCAGGCTGTAATCTTTCTGCTATGGCGAGAGTCAAATTAATTTAGTCTTGTCTGCATATTTACATTCTAATTTGCATGGAGTATAAATCACTCAAACCAGACCCTAATCCTACTGGAATGACATCATTCCTTTCAGGAACTTTATCTGGAACTCACTGGCTGAACACCCTGACTGTTTCTCCAGTTAATGTATGATGTGTCTGGGTAAAACTCTGCCACTGTGAGCTACTGATTCACCAGGAAATGCATCACTTATTTGGCTTTTGTCGCACATGAGCCTTGAATCCTATGTGGGACGTATTTATTTTATTTAACCAGGTTTGTTGACTGACAACACATTCTCATGTACAACAGTCGGAACAACCGGGGGAATAGTTACAGGGGAGAGGAGGGGAGGTGAATGAGCTGGGGATGATTAGGTGGCCATGATGGTATGACGGCCAGATTGGGAATTTAGCCAGGACCCCGGGGTTAACACCCCTACTCTTACGATAAGTGCCATGGGATCCTTCGTGATCACAGAGAGTCAGGACACTAGTTTAACGTCCCATCCGAAAGATGGCACCCTACACAGGGCAATGTCCCCAATCACTGCCCTGGGGTATTGGGATACAGATAATTTTTTAGACCAAAGGAAAGGGCTCTCGAGTGGCGCAGTGGTCTAAAGCACTGCATCTCAGTGCTAGAGGTGTAACTACAGACCTGGTTAGATTCCAGGCTGTTTCACAACCGGCTGTGATTGAGAGTCCCATAGGGCAGTGCACAATTGGCCCAGCTTCGTCTGGGTTAGGGCTTGACCGGGATAGGCTGTCAATGTAAATAAGAATTTTTTCTTAACTGATTTGTCTGGTTAAATAAAAAAGCATGCCTCCTACTGACCTTCCAGCAGCATCTGGTTTCCCATCAAGGTACTGACCAGGACCAACCCTGCTCCCATCCAGGTACTGACCAGGACCAACCCTGCTTAGCTTCAGAACCAAGCCAGCAGTGTGATGCAGGATGGTATGCTGCTGGCAGGTTATGGTGGGATACAAGAGGGGGCAATAAAATGTGTGTTCATTATGCATCAATAAGAAGAACATGGACTGAAACAAGAGGGAGGAACAATCTGAATTCATCCAATTCTCATTTTCTGTTGCAAAACGTTTGAAAACATTTTCTGTTGCATGTTCATTATGGCACACAGTAGCAAAATGTTTTACAAAATTATTTAAATCTGTGTTCTTATTGGGAAAGATCCGGTGGTAATGCCCTGATTCAAAACATTTTCCACCTGCTGAACAAGATCTTGAGGGCTGACATAAATCCCTTTAGTATCTCCATGAACCAACATAATTTCCTCACTATGGTTTTACATGATAAGGAAGTGCTATTATGTCACCTTGAATTCAGATATTGTATCTTGACGGTGAGATATCCACCGTATCCACAATTTTTTACAGATATCCATGTAGGGATCCACAGTGATGAAATTGTCTGAAAAGTATAGTCAATTCCATCTTCTTACTCATCCTTGTCATTACAGATTTTCATGTGTACAAAGCTCACTCTCATTCTCCAATGTTTGAGTCTGACAGATCTCTCACTTTGTATCCAGAGGACATTTTAGTATTGATTTAGAACACCAATGGGAGTCAATGTTCTTCATCCGTAGACTACATAATTACATATGAAAATGTCACGGCATTGTGCCCCTGAACAATGTTGAAGTAGGTAAGCGGGATGACTAGGGTTTAAGCTGCTAATCACGCTCTTCCTTCCTGACTGCCTGGACAGAAAACTATCTCAAGGACAAGATTGCATAACCAAGCAGTTTAAAACACCAATCCCCAAAACAACATAATGACGTTTTAATTTCTCATCGGGTACTTGCACAGGAGGCACAATCAGGAATGTGCAGGAGGAGACTGTGGCCCGATTCCAATCCCTTTATTAAATCCAATATTAGTTCCTTCTTTCCTTGAGGAAATTGGGGGGAAAGCAATGGGGTGATAACCCGCGTAGCTGAAAGAGGGATTCAAACAGGGCTTTTCACTTGCTCTAGCATACACACGCCCGACTCATTTAGCTGTAACGTTCCCCTATTCTACATCAATTCCCCAGCAGAATGTCAACAAGCTGCCGTTTACAGTGGCGCTTTTCTGATGGAGAGCCTATCTCTGTATGATGCCTACAGTCTAACCCCACATCAGAGCTCATATCTCTGTATGCTGCCTACAGTCTAACCACACCTCAGAGCTCATATCTCTGTATGATGCCTACAGTCTAACCCCACATCAGAGCTCATATCTCTGTATGATGCCTACAGTCTAACCCCACATCAGAGCTCATATCTCTGTATGATGCCTACAGTCTAACCCCACATCAGAGCTCATATCTCTGTATGATGCCTACAGTCTAACCCCACATCAGAGCTCATAAATAAAAGTTAATTTTACTACAATGAACCCGGAACAAAGTCAGAGTTGTCTTTTATTGTGTCCTTGTTTGAGATGGTGTCAGTTTAGTCTGTCTCTGCTCCTCCTTTACCACACGGTACCTGGTCTCATGATTTCACATGGTGTGTCAATTATGAAGAAAAGCTGGTTCCACATCAGTGGAGCTAGTAGCTACACAAGGAAATATTTTTCTTCTGCATTGCTCTATAACTCTGCGGATGACAAAAACAGATGTGCTGTACTGTATCTGTCCTTCTGAATGAGTAAGATGCAACCACATGTAGTGGGGTCCAGGGAGGGAGCAAGCAGCCTTAGTTGAATGGGGCACTTAGTGTATTCTGACGCAGTCCAAGTCCATGCATTTCCACCATCCTAGGATGTGCTTCAGCCATGCCCATGTATTTCCACCATCCTAGGATATGCTTCAGCCATGCCCATGTATTTCCCACGTGTCTAGTTCAGGGTTTCTGAAACTCGGTCCTCGGGACCCCAAGGTTAGTTTTTTCCCCGCTAGCACTGCACAGCGGATTCAAATAATCAACTAATCCTCAGCTGTGTAGTGTTGGGGCAAAAACCACAACATGCACCCCTTGGGGTCCCGAGGACCGAGTTTGGGAAACGCTGGTCTAGGTACTGAAGCCATGTCGACTGAGTGTACACAACATTAGGAACACCTTCCTTATATTCAGTTTTACCCCCTTTTGCCCTCAGAACAGCCTCAATTCGTCAGAGCATAGACTCTACAAGGTGTGGAAAGCGTTCCACAGGTATGCTGGCCCATTTTGACTCCAATGCTTCCCATAGTTGTGTCAAGTTGGCTGGATGTCCTTTGGATGGTGGACCATTCTTGATACACACGGGAAACTGTTGAGCGTGAAAAACCCAGCAGCATTGCAGTTCTTGACACACTCAAACCGGTGCTCCTGGCACCTACTACCATACTCCATTCACACATACACGATCCATTCCTTCTTCTTCTTCTGGGTTTAATTGTTATGCTGGTGAAGGAAGACCCAAAAGCGACTTAACATAAACAGAGTCTTTATTCCAGTCTTAAACAAAACGGTACTCCTGGATATATCTTAGGTGACTCCTGCTCACACGCAGCATCTGATGAAAGCAAAAACACGACAGGGCGGAACAAGGACACAGAACAGCAAACATCAAACAAGGATCCGACAAGGACAGAAGCGGAAAACAGAGGGAGAAATAGGGACTCTAATCAGAGGGCAAAATAGGGGACAGGTGTGAAAGAGTAAATGAGGTAGTTAGGAGAATGAGGAACAGCTGGGAGCAGGAACGGAACGATAGAGAGAGAGAGCGAGAGAGGGAGAGAGGGAGGGGGAGAGAGAGGGATAGAAAGAGGGAAAGAACCAAATAAGACCAGCAGAGGGAAACGAATAGAAGGGAAGCACAGGGACAAGACATGATAATCAATGACAAAACATGACATTAATGGCCATTGGCATCCATTACGTTGCATTACCGCCTGCAACTGGACTATAATATAAATCCATTTTACTTTGTGATACAAAACGGGAATTGGGAAAAGGAATTTAAAAAATATATATTCACTACCGGTCAAACGTTTTAGAACACCTACTCATTCAAGGGTTTTTCTTAATTTTGACTATTTTCTACATTGTAGAATAATAGTGAAGACATCAAAACTATGATATAACACATATGGAATCATGTAGTAAACAAAGTGTTAAATATATTTTATATTTGAGATTCTTCAAATAGCCACCCTTTGCCTTGAAGACAGCTTTGCACACTCTTGGCATATTCTTCACGCATGGGCTAGGCTACATGAATTTATATAAACTATATAAACATTCAACTCGGACGTTTGATATTTGCAAATCATGCTATCTATATTGTAAATCATTGAAATTATAATTGTTTGTTGTCGCCATTAAAGTTCCAATACAGTCGTTTTTATCTCATTATCAAATTATTTATATGATTGTTTTCAAAAAGCTCTTACACTAAAAGGGCATCATCATAATTTTCACAATTGCACAGTATTTATCCCAACTCATACTGTGGGAAATATTTGTAAAACATGGGTTAACCACGTTTTTGAACGCACTGGGCCTTTTGCACTAGGCCTTTAAATGGCCTTCAAATGGGCGGCAGGTAGACTTGCTGTTAGAGCATTGTGCAAGTAACTGAAAGGTCTCTGGTTTAAATATGCTCTTGTGAAAGGGGGACATTTAAAGATTAGTTTTGTTTTTTTAGCCGCTCCAGATTTTTAAAACCGTCTATCACTCGAATATCGTCGTTTTACATCAGTTAATGTGCGAGCACTCACTCGCAGTCTTTCTCTTTTGTATCCTTAATAGATAATCCTGTTCTAGATTGATATATAGCCCTATATATAGATGTCCTAGTCTACCTTGTTCAGGTAATCATTTCAATGCAGTATTAGCCTGATATTTAGCTAATTATTGATGGGTTATGTTATGCATAATAGGCTTCTAACTTATAGCCTCTATCTCTTGCGCAATACGCAAGCACCTGTGCTCCGCTGGCCTCTCCTCTCCCATTTCTTATACCAGTAGACTATTCGAAGAGGGACGCAAGCAATTTTTTGTTGAACGTTAAATACAGCAGCCAATAGAACTCACGCGTAGTTTGAAAGAAGAGCAAACGCGCGATGGCTGTAGGCTATAGCAGTTATTTATTCAGACCCATAACCATTCAATCTTCGTGAAGAGAAGTGAAAGCCTTCCGTATCTAATTCTAGTCCTATATTATTCAAGGATGTCATTAGAATGATGAAGATAAGGACAACGAAACTTATTTCATTTAACTGTTGAAAGCGGGGAAGGAATGAAGCAACAAAAGAGAGAGAAAGAGGAGGTAGGCTAATAACATGAGGGGAAATATTATTAAAGGTAGGCTATATATGCGTCCGCCTACTAATTATAAATAGGCCCTATTATATTTCAAAGTTAAAATCAAATTCGCCAGCCTATACACTTGTAACTTCGTAGGCCGCATGTGCTGCACCAGAATGGCATATTCTCTTCTGCTTTATCATGGTTTGAACAATGTGCTTAACTCCAGTCCATACAGTAAGCTACAGTATAATACAATACAGTACAGTAATACAGTTCACACTCAAAAACATTAGCCTACTGGAGCTAGTTTAATTGATTTAGCCAAGAGAGCATATAGCTAGCTATATCTATCAGCTTTTATGTTTTTCTGTCGTGCGTCATATGCAGTAGCCTATCATATATGTACTTGTAACAGTATAACTTTAAACCGTCCCCTCGCCCCGACACGGGCGCGAACCAGGGACCCTCTGCACACATCAACAACGGTCGCCCACGAAGCACGGTCGTTACCCATCGCTCCACAAAGGCCGCGGCCCTTGCAAAGCAAGGGGCAACCCTACTTAAAGTCTCAGAGCAAGTGACGTACCTGATTGAAATGCTACTAGCGCGTACCCGCTAACTAGCTAGCCATTTCACATCCGTTACATACTATGTGTTGGATAATGGCACAATCGTTTGGGCTTTTTTGGGCTCATTAAATGTCGTTAATGTAGGTTCTAATATAATGTATTTAATATATGGCTCATCAGGCTCAGATAGCATCAGGTTTGAATTGTCATGATGATCAAAGCTCTAATAAAATCCAGACATGTTTATAAGCAGCCCTCATCCTCCACATACAACACCCGTTCTGCCAGTCACATTCTGGTCCCCAAAGCACACAAATCCCTGGGTCGCTCTTCTCTTCAGTTTGCTGCAGCTAGCGACTGGAACGAGCTGCAACAAACACTCAAACTGGACAGTTTTATCCCAATCTCTTAATTCAAAGACACAATCATGGACACTCCTACTGACAGTTGTGGCTGCTTTGCGTGATGTATTGTTGTCTCTACCTTCTTGCCCTTTGTGCTGTTGTCTGTGGCCAATAATGTTTGTACCCTGTTTTGTGCTTCTACCATGTTGTGCTGCTGCCATGTTGTGTTGCTACCATGTTGTTGTCATGTTGTGCTGCTACCATGTTGTGTTGCTACCATGTTGTTGTCATGTTGTGATGCTGCCATGTTGTGTTGCTACCATGTTGTTGTCATGTTGTGTTGCTACCATGCTGTGTTGTCATGTGTTGCTGCCATGCTATGTTGTTGTCTTAGGTCTCTCTTTGTGGTGTTGTTTTGTGTTGTCTCTCTTGTTTGATGTGTGTTTTGTCCTATATTTTATTACATTTATTTTTATTTTTAACCCCAGCCCTGGTCCCGACAGGAGGCCTTTTGCTTTTCTATGTGCCGTAATTGTAAATAAGAATTTGTTCTTAACAGACTTGCCTAGTTAAATAAATAAAAATATATAATGCTTTTGAATGACACTTCCGGTCTTGGCGGGAAATACCGGTTTACCTGGGAGAATTGATTTATTCTCAGACTGGAACATTTGTAAAATACCTGGAAAATATTCAACCCTACCTGTAATCATAACACCATAACAAGGTGGTCAGAGATATTTTAGCTTAGTATATTTATTTGCATTGAGACGAAAAGCTCAAATTGCAGTTATGTTATGCTATGTATAAGTCCCCCACCCCCCTACAAAAAATGTGCAATGCTATTAATGACATAAGAAACTCAATTAACTGTGAAGCAATATGATGATGCAAGGACGCTCAAATTCGGCCCCTAATTAGGAATCTTCATAGTTGACTTTAAATGATGCCCCTCCCCGTCTTTATCAACCACAGCTGTATCAAACCGAGTCTGAAACAACAATCTGAAACTTTGACTCCACAGTTTAAAACATAGATATAGGCTAGAATAGAATAAACACACGTATTTGCATGTGAATTGTCTATCGTCCCGTATTTACAGCAAGAATCCTAGCAAATGTTGGATGAAAGTATGAAAGAAAACCAAAGTCACTCCATCTGAATACCGACACCTCTATTGGAGCGCGCAGTGTCTTGAGCTTTTCTCTGTTCGCTGTGACGTTAGTTACCTCCTGGCAGCCAGCAAGTCACTACCGGAGCGGAGCCGCTTGAAAGATGCACAAGTAACCAAGTAGGGAAAGACAGACAGGGGAACACTCCCATTACCGGGCACGTTAGCTGTAAAAACGGAATATTTTCCTCTGTCAGAGCGGAAGAGTAGAATAGATTTTTACCCCGGAGCCGGGGGTTACGTTCGCGATACTCTCCCGCAATGGAAAGACTTTTAACTTGTCTCATTGCTGCGGGAAGCTTATTCCTTACAGTTCGAGGAGTAGTATTCAAAGGTAAGGCTCCTCATTTATTTTGTAGTGTATTTTGTTTGTTGTGAAAAGACCTATTAATTTGAAGTAGCCTGATCTAGTAGGCTATAACGGGTGCGTCGCGCTCTCTAGAAGAACGCATTCCGAAGTTGTCTGGAGGGCAGTCCAGTGTCTGTATCAACCTACTACTACAAGTTTTCTGCCGAAGAGCCTGTGTATGTTACTTAGGCTACAATTTCATTGTTTGCCAGGGAAATTAGCTTATGGCGAGTTTGTATATGGTTGTTTTAATGTCCCCTTGTCCATCAGTAAATAGATCTATTCGGGTAGTTCAAACAGACCGATGTGCCCCAGCCCAGCTCATTTGAAACTTTTAGAATGTAGTCAGCACTGTGGTACGCTATTTTACCAAATACAGTGTAGCAGAATGTCGAGATTCTCTTCCATTTTGGATTGTGGCTGTAGAATACTTTGGCAATTATTTATATCATCCATAACCACTATAGTTGTTGAAGAGTTTAATAGCTGTTAGGTGTCCCTTGACAGCTTATTTGGAGAGGGAAATGTTCTGTGCGCTACTTTGTATTATTATATATATATATTTTTCTGATGCGGTCAATTTCACGTCGGTTTCAAGTTGGGTGACTGTCAGACTGACACCGACTTGTCTGAAAAGTTAGGACATCTTTGAAGACCTTATCAAAGCAAACCGTTACTTTTTATATATATTTTAATTTGTTTATTAAACTAGACAAGTCAGTTAAAAACAAATTGTTATTTACAATAGTGGTCTACCCCGGCCAAACTCGGGCGATGCTGGGCCAATTGTGCACCGCCCTATGGGACTCCCAATCGTGGCCAGATGTGATACAGCCTGGATTCGAACCGGGGACTTTAGTGACACCTACAAAAAATGCCTTCGACCGCTGCGCCACTCGGGATCATAAATTATACATTACGCCAACAAATACATCTGTTTTTCTATGGTCATGCCACAACTGGGCATACTTTTCTCACAGTAGATGTAATAATGGCACACAGGGCCGGACTACTGCTTTGGGGACATATATATACACACATATATATATATATTTTTAGGACAACAGCATTTCAACTTATTTTGTGATAATGTTGTGCTTTTAAAGTACATTTCTTGCAATTCTACACTTTTTGCCATGGGTGAGAGAATTTTTTTTTTTTTTATAGCTAATTTCCTGCAATTCTAGATAGTTTATCATATGCTATCTGGGGGGGGCCTCCCAACGCCGCCCCATAAAACAAACAAACTATTATTTGGTTAGAAGCCCCCTGGAGGTTATGGGCTCTGGAGCATGTGCCCTGCATGCATGTTGGGTAATCCGGCCCTGATCCCACATGTTAAGCACTGGTCTATTGTTTTACATGGGAGAATGATGATGGTTGTTTAGTTCAATGTAATGAAAGGTGTTTTCCGTATTTGTCTGAAGAATGACTTTTTAGCAAATGCATTGGTTGGTGCATTTTGCTTTCTTAGTCAAACATCTCTGAATGTGTTTGGCTTATTTTCCCCTAATGTGTTAGGCAAACTTTCCCCTGATGTGTTAGGCCAACTATCAGGCCTATTTACTCAAGTCTTTATGAAGTCTAATTTAAACAACTTTACATGGGGCTATATAAAGTTGTGTTGACATTTTAAAGTAGACTAAATCAAATCTTGAATAGGAGCAATTGAAGTACGTTCTCACTCACATGTGTATTCTAATTGAATGAGCCAGACACATCTATTATTGTAATTGTTTCCATCTACTTGTGCAAAAATGACAATTTCATGTAATAAAAATGCACTTTTAGACAGTATACCCATGCTATTTATCTACAGCAGTGTTTTTTTCTCAGTTCTGCATGTAAGTAGCCTTCCTACTAGATTCTTGAATAGATGTGGGACTGCGAAACTGTCCCTCTCTCTGCCTCTCAATGCCTTTACGTGTAATGCCTGATGGTGGCAGCATCGTACATACAGACCCCTCCACACAAGGGATCTCTTGAGGCTCAGGATTTGGTCCACAACCTCATCCGATAACTTTTTCCTCCGCCACCAATATTAAAAAGCAAAAACAGGCAAATATTTGCTAAACAAATTATTTATAATGGAATGTAAATAACTATTTTGTTTACTTGCCAATCAGGGAGTAACAAAGCAGTGATGGAATTACACATGCAAATTAAGAGCCATTTTATTTAATGTAAAAATGATTGCTAACAAACTAATTAAAAAGTGGCTGCAGTTGTTGTTCTCCCAAAACGTTCAGTAGTTACAATCACATCGTCTGCATGCATTCCTGATCCTTGGTGGCAACCATGCAAGGAGAGATTAATTTAAGGCGCTTGCATTGCATTTCCCTGCTTGCATCACTCAAGTTAGTTGTCTATGAGAAGTTAGACATAGGCGACCACACTTCACTTTTGTAGAAGCCCGTAGACATGCACTGAATGATACACGGTAGATCAGGCTACACTACATGTCATTCAAGGCAAACATATCATCAAAATGAGTATCTTGAACAAGTGAAGTTGAATGGTTATTCTCTTGCTTTGCTGTAAGTAGGGCTAAATTGTTAAAGATGAACATGATCATTTGTAGCCTTTGCTCAGCTGAGCCTTGTGTTTGGACACCGAACAGGGCCTGGCTGGAGTGACCTTAATGTATTCTGGATTGCATTATTGTATCTTGTGTGACCATGAAACCCAGGATATCCTCTGGCTGTCCCAGATGGATGGATATCTCCCTGCACTGTTTCTTCCGTCCATTCACTGCTATAAATATATTTGTTTTGTTTATGTGCCGAGCTGCATACCTTTTGCATACGCTGCTTAATGCTCATGGTTCTTCTTCCTTGGACCTGGCCACACAGCCTTTCTGTGGACCGTTGCTGTCTCTCACCTCTTTTCAACTATCCACTTTAAAATGATTTGTCTTAAGACAGACTCCCAGCACACGAAGTATAACCAGTCAAATAGCTCTCTATAGAAACTGTAGTAGAGTTAGTGGTTGTTCACATACAGCCCAGACAGATGGAGCTCTGCTGGGCTATCTGCACCAGTGGAGAATGAAATTAAAATCTCCACACCATCCCAAGATGGAATAGTTGCCCTCATAATGATAATAACACACCGTAAGTAATTAACTGGTATTATTAATGTCCACTATTGTGTTTCTGTCATACATACCCAGCTCTTTTGACACAAAGAAAGTCTTCCATGAAATTGCAAAATGCCCAGACACCCCCCCCCCCCCCCTCACTGCAGGAAACCGAACAAGTTCAGGCAGTGCTTTCTCGTTTAACTCGGTTCTTCCGCTTTGTGCCTAATGAACACTACCCTAGTAGAAGTGAGGTGTCTTTATGCTCAGGCCAGGGAGGGCAAGGGGCCGGCCAGTGTTTTGGTGTAAAGTAATTGGGTACAGACAGTATAATTACCCATTAGATGTGACTCTGAAAGAGATGCTGAGCAAACAGGACCCTCCTTTAATTAAAATCGGCCCTTCTGGAGTGGGGGGGGGGGGGGGGGGGGGTACAGCCGGACACACAGGGAAATGGGCAGGAAAACTGATGAATCAGCCAGCATGCCTATACAGTGAGGGCAATAGAGGCCAGGTGGTCCAGGCAGCGATTTGCACTGCATCCCCGTCAGGTTTAATGAACTGCTGAGATTAAAAGAAGCTCTCGCATGATTTACGTATTCATAATTCCTGATGGATAATGGGGTTTACTGAATTTCGCTAGAGGCCTTTGTAGGTGACTGAGTCAGTCTAGGCGCTCATGAAAACGGCTAATTAATTCACCAAGGACCAACCCTGCCCCACTTCCAAGCCATCAGCAATCAGCATAGGGCCGCTACTGTTACTAGGATGTTGTTACTTGGGGATAGGCTGTTTTTTTGTTCCTGCTTCCTTGCATGTTGTTTTTCTGGAAGAGGAACCAGGTTACAGGAAGGGGGGCAGGTGAGTAGCCCACACTGCTGCAGCTCCTCCCTCCTCCTCTCCCAGTCTCTCTGCCTTGGATATATGAGTATGACCGCAGGCAAATCTCTCCATTACTGTCATCCTGCATCTGTGGCACTGTGGAGTCGTCATTACGGGTCATTAACAGTTTGGGGCCACGGTGCTCTTCTCAGGCATGAGAGGAGTTAATTTTCCTCTGCTCTAATAACGACCATGACTTTTAGTCACAAAAGGAAGTTTGAGAAATGCGCCCCCCCTGACCCTACCCGCCCAGGGGTTTTCTAAAGGAAATGGGGCCCACCTCTGCTTTAGCATGGCCTAAACATCAGGTAATGAATCAGTATAGGGTATCAGCATAGTTTGTCTACTGCTGCGAAATCCTTGGATCCCCCTGAACCCTCCCATGAAGCCATTTTATTTCTCAGGTGTGTTTGTTTCCAAACCATGATGCCCAGTGCTAATCCCTGTCATTTATTTCTGTCTGCTAAATGTGGAAGGTGTATATATTTTTATGGACCATGTTGTGCCAAATATATATTTTGAATGACTTTATAATTATTTCCCTCACTTCGCTCACGCCGCTGTTATTTATTGTAAAGCAAGCAGAAGGGCCGTTTTTGAAGGGATCTTTATTCGTTATTTTAATTGGGGATATTGAAAGGGGCAACATTGCGTACGGGCTGGTCTTTAGCTCTCCGGCGTGATTAACTGTTTGGCTGTTGATTTAAATTTGCGGCTTTCTGAAGTCTGAAGTCCGCCCTATTAGTGATAGTTTGTTACATTCATCATCCCCTTTGTCCAGGGTTCTCTCCATGTCAGAAAGACTTAATCAGGCATCTTGACAACAGTAAAGAGACAGCGATTTAGTGAGACTGATGGAAAATTACAAAATGGAACAAAATAGCCAAGCTCTGTGTGGCCTTCATGGTTTACCCTAGATATTAATCTTGCAGTATTTGTTTTTTTAATTTTTTTTTCTCTTAAAATATCACAATAATTCTGCCCCATGTTGCCTTTATTTGAGAATCTTAGTGCCTTCTGCCACAGCGCAGCCTCCTTGAAGTGTTCCACCTCTGTCCTGGTGTCAAACACAAATCATATGACTTTAATATTTCACAGTCTGGTCTCTAGGCCTTCTTTAGCCATTTTAGGTTTACCCAGTTTTGGGATGCGTGCCATGACCCTGACCAGGGCAAGACTGGCTCAAGGAGGAACATTTTAATGGTCCCGTCACTGTGTGGTCTCATTGAAACAGTCATCTCTCTGGGGCCCACTGCAAACACCGACACGGGTGGGAAGTAGTGAAACCAAAAACAGGCAACAGCTTTTGTTGAAGCTCTGTCGACGTGGTGTTAAAATCTGTTGGATCTTTACATGAGGTTTTAGGTCATAGTGTGTGAAACTGTCATGAAGGCAAAAGGTGGCTTGGTTTCTAGATGATTCCATGTGTGTTATTTCCTAGTTTTGATATCTTCACTATTATTCTACAATGTAGAAATTAGTAAAAATAAAGAAAAAACCTTGAATGAGTAGGTGTGTCCAAACTTTTGACTGTGTGTCTTAGAAGAAACAGCTCCTATGAGAAGCAGTCAACGCTCTGCTACTGCTTCGATTTGTTTTTAGGCTGATCTGAAAGACACGCTAAGCCACTGTCAGGGCCTGCATGTCTTCAAGTGGTCAGAACTTCTACAAATAACATTTAGAAGGAGCTTAAAAAATGTAGCACGATAGAGAAGAGGCGCTTTGAGAACAAACGCCACAAGCGAAACATTAAGGTGAGAGTGTGCAAGTACATTCAGCAAAATCTTAGAGGGATTAATCGATAATGAGGGTCATCGGCCCACTGTATTAAATAACATTGTCGTACACAAACAGTCCTAATCCCATGGCCAGCCGGGCATGTCTCAACACGATGGACTATAATTAAGAGGCCCATATTAAATCCAGGCCAGCACAATACAATAAGCCACTGGATACGGTTGTTTAAGAATACACCCGGCAACCAGACGATATCTCTCCACAGGTCAGAGGAATTAATGTGTCTCCTAAATGATAATCTCAGTGGTGGGCACCAAAAAAAAACTCGGTCGTAGCCTCCTCACCGAAGGATTCTAATGAATTAGCATTGTGTTTTAAGATGCAGATTTAACATTTACTGGAATACACTGAAATATGCACAATGCATACTCTCCTGACTCCTAGTTGAATGGATTCCACACAGTGCAGGAAGCAGTAGGAATGCTTCTGGAAATTCTCACAACTCCTCAAATATGTGTTCAAAGGGGAGGCGTGTAAATATTTTGATGTATTGTAATTCCATCTTTATCATAATTATCTTTTAATAGCTGTCCTCTGAGCTTGTTCACAAGTGCTGCCTTGCTTTACTATAATGTCTGTGTGAGTTAAACTGAGGGAGATGAAACAGAAAGCCATTAAAACAGGCATTAATGGGGAGAAGTGCTGAGGGATTTGGATATGTGAACAGCATATGCTGCCCGAAGGGGACAGACACTCTCTTTACCCCCGGGGAAAGGTACTTAGCCTATATTGCAACTGTAAATATTCATAAGTGGGTAATACGTTAAATGTGGAGTTAGACTCAATACAGACCTAATGCCAACTCTAAGGAAATGGAGTATGAAATGAAGTGGCTGTAAAGTGACATCGATCTTGTGACTGCGGATTTAGGTCCCATCTCCCTGCATTTATTTACGTGTGAGTGTGTGGTCGAGACTTGGGGTTGGCTTCGGTGTTGTCATTTCAGGGGGTGTTTATGAGCGTGGCAAATTTTGGGGGTCAGTGTCTGTCCTGCTCCTGTCCTCCCCGGCCAGCTGTAAGTATTTCTGATTGTTAAGAAGTGGTTACCCTGGGGGGGGGGTTCAAGAAACTTCAGAGTTCGACGAGCCCCAAGTGGGTTGTGCAATGTGAAGTGGGGTTAACAGAATGCTTAAAGATAGAGCAGTGTGACCCTTATAAGGGCTAGACTAGTTATGAAGTTGGGCAAAACCTAAGCTGGCCAGGCCTTTCTTTTTAAAGAGATTACTTTCCCATTTGCAACAGAAAATACATGTAGACTATAACCTCATGTTGATGGATACTTAATCTTCCTGAAAAGTGTTTTCCCAGTGTTTTTTAGACTTATCTTACTAAATCAAGATCGTAGCAGGGATATCGACGCAGCAGCTTCATAGTATGTTTAGAACAGACTTCAGCACGGAAATGCTTTTCCAAATCTCCAGCAAACCATTCATCAACTTAATCTCCATATGGATTCCAGACGTACACCCTAGAGGAAACCATATCATGATGAATAGGGGAACTTAGAGTGGGAAACAGTACTGTAGTGGCAGCACTGCTAGATTCTGGACAGCTTGGCTCCTGTGGGGAAGTGGAAGGGTTTTGTTTGGCTACTGCAACTTTCTGGATTTTCCCTCCTTATACTCAACAAATGGATGACAAACTAGTCGTAATGGAGGATAAGTCTTCCATCTGATTTCCCACAGTAGAAGTCCATGATAACTAACCCAGCTCCGCCACTGGTTCATTACCTCGCTGGTGGCTCCATGAGGTTCACTGAGAAAGCATGAAATTAGCCCCCCGAAAAAGGACAAACAAGGCAAATCTCAAATGGCCAAAATCCAATTGAATCCAAATCGGCAATAGTTACTGCTTAGTTTTCAGATCAGTCTAAAAACACACTGTGTGGCAAACAACTTGTTTTGTTTTCTTCATCCTCAAGTGTTGCTTTTCTAATGCCCTAATCCTCCTACTAAACAGCAAAAGAAAGCGACTATTTCCATCCAGAATCTTTTTCTCAGTATTGCACAAAATATCTATCAGAACGGATTGATGCTCTCTGGTGATTCACTAAGATGGATGACTGTTCATATGGTAGGTTGACCCGTCTTGCTGCCAAGCTGGGATATTGGAGCCCGACTGGCTTGCTGGCACGGGAGCACAGTCTTCTAGACATACCGGGGGGCGGCTGGGTCTTAAAGAGACTGCTTCAAGCCAGGCAGAGAAAGAGCTTTGCATTACAGTGGGCTGGAAGATTGGCAGATGGGAAGGCAGGCAGGGCTCATACAGTCAGCGAGGGGAATAGGGTAGGAGGCAGGGAAGCAGAGAGACGATCACTCAGGCAGGCAGGGCTGGTGGCAGGAAGCGGAGCCACTGAGCCCCAGGCCTGTCCAGGGGCACTGCATTAACAGGCCTGTCCAGGTGTACTACAGTAACGAGGGCGCCTCCAGCTCAGCACTGCCAGACCTGCTACTACAGTCATCACATCAGTGCACCCCTCACTGCTCCTTCAGGACTAATACTCACACCCAGCCCTGTCAAGCCTGCCACACATCACCTCATCTGGGGTGAGCTCTACGGCCAGGAGCCCCTTTCATAGATGTCTTGAAAGAGATATGTGCCATATGCTTTCACAGGTGTCGTGTCACCGTTCAGTGTATTTCTCATGGCGGGGGGGGGGGGGATAATGAAGGCATGTGTTTACCTCCCCTCACCCAGGGAGATAATGAAGGCATGTGTTTACCTCCCCTCACCCAGGGGGATAATGAAGGCATGTGTTTGCCTCCCCTCACCCAGGGAGATAATGAAGGCATGTGTTTACCTCCCCTCACCCAGGGAGATAATGAAGGCATGTGTTTACCTCCCCTCACCCAGGGAGATAATGAAGGCATGTGTTTACCTCCCCTCACCCAGGGGGATAATGAAGGCATGTGTTTACCTCCCCTCACCCAGGGGGATAATGAAGGCATGTGTTTACCTCCCCTCACCCAGGGAGATAATGAAGGCCTGTGTTTGCCTCCCCTCACCCAGGGTGATAATGAAGGCATGTTTACCTCCCCTCACCCAGGGGGATAATGAAGGCATGTGTTTGCCTCCCCTCACTCAGGGAGATAATGAAGGCATGTGTTTACCTCCCCTCACCCAGGGGGATAATGAAGGCATGTGTTTGCCTCCCCTCACCCAGGGAGATAATGAAGGCATGTGTTTACCTCCCCTCACCCAGGGAGATAATGAAGGCATGTGTTTACCTCCCCTCAACCAGGGAGATAATGAAGGCATGTGTTTACCTCCCCTCACCCAGGGAGATAATGAAGGCATGTGTTTACCTCCCCTCACCCAGGGGGATAATGAAGGCATGTGTTTACCTCCCCTCACCCAGGGGGATAATGAAGGCATGTGTTTACCTCCCCTCACCCAGGGAGATAATGAAGGCCTGTGTTTGCCTCCCCTCACCCAGGGTGATAATGAAGGCATGTGTTTACCTCCCCTCACCCAGGGGGATAATGAAGGCATGTGTTTGCCTCCCCTCACTCAGGGAGATAATGAAGGCATGTGTTTGCCTCCCCTCACCCAGGGGGATAATGAAGGCATGTGTTTGCCTCCCCTCACCCAGGGGGATAATGAAGGCATGTGTTTACCTCCCTCACCCAGGGAGATAATGAAGGCATGTGTTTACCTCCCCTCACCCAGGGTGATAATGAAGGCATGTGTTTACCTCCCCTCACCCAGGGTGATAATGAAGGCATGTGTTTACCTCCCCTCACCCAGGGTGAAAATGAAGGCATGTGTTTACCTCCCCTCACCCAGGGTGATAATGAAGGCATGTGTTTACCTCCCCTCACCCAGGGTGATAATGAAGATATTGTATTTAGCTATAATTCCCCTCACCCAGGGAGATAATGAAGGCATGTGTTTACCTCCCCTCACCCAGGGAGATAATGAAGATATTGTATTTAGCTATAATTCCCCTCATCCAGGGAGATGGATTTGTGCAACTAGAGCGTTTTGTTGTCAGATTTATTAAGTTGCTTTCAAGCACGAACGGATGAAAGCAAGAAAGGTCTTTCACGCCTAATAGGGCAGAGACACGGGAGTCACCCCTCCCTAAACCCGGCAGCCTTCATAGCCCTCTTTAGTCACCAGAGGAGAGGACATTTTAGACGGCCTGTACTGTAGGAAGTCCTGGGCTTTAGTCACCAGAGAGGCAACATTAGATGGTCCGTACTGTAGGAAGTCCCGGGCTTTAGTCACCAGAGAGGCAACATTAGATGGTCCGTACTGTAGGAAGTCCTGGGCTTTAGTCACCAGAGAGGCAACATTAGATGGTCCGTACTGTAGGAAGTCCTGGGCTTTAGTCACCAGAGAGGCAACATTAGATGGTCCGTACTATAGGAAGACCTGGGCTCTGCCGAGCATTGCACATGTAGGTACACAGGCATGAATTAACAGACACGCAGACAAATATAGATGCACTGCACACATACCTCAACGTGCACACGCCTGAAAATGTATGCCTTACCACACACTTACGCTGCGACATGGTCTGCTCTGCTCAATACATTATTCAGGGCCTCTAAAGACCTGGCTGACGGAATGTGACAAACATTTCAAGCACCCTCTGTTCTAACCCACCGCCCCCTTTCACCAGGAAACAGCAGTAGAACATTCCAGCCCGGTCTTCTCTTCCCCACCGGGACCATTTACTCCCTCATAACTCTGTGCACCCCTCCTTCCCCCCTCTCTCCTCCAGGCCCTCTACCACCTTCCCCCCTCTCTCCTCCAGGCCCTCTACCACCTTCCCCCCTCTCTCCTCCAGGCCCTCTACCTCCTTCCCCCCTCTCTCCTCCAGGCCCTCTACCTCCTTCCTTCCCTGACTCCTCCAGGCCCTCTACCTCCTTCCCCCCTGACTCCTCCAGGCCCTCTACCTCCTTCCCCCCTCTCTCCTCCAGGCCCTCTACCTCCTTCCTTCCCTGACTCCTCCAGGCCCTCTACCTCCTTCCCCCCTGACTCCTCCAGGCCCTCTACCTCCTTCCCCCCTGACTCCTCCAGGCCCTCTACCTCCTTCCCCCCTCTCTCCTCCAGGCCCTCTACCACCTTCCCCCCTGACTCCTCCAGGCCCTCTACCTCCTTCCCCCCTGACTCCTCCAGGCCCTCTACCTCCTCCCCTTCCCACCTGACTCCTCCAGGCCCTCCTTGCCGCAGCTCCTGTTAAAGCTCTTAGCGAGGTGCAAAGGCCTAGACGCTGATGGGCTCAGGCATCAGGCTCTCTCTCTCTGTCTCGCTCGCTCTTGTTCTCTCTCTTCTCTATCCTGGATTTCCAGGCCATGTGTCTCTCCTCTACCCATCTGGCTATTTCTCTGTTCTCTAGTAAAGGAAGGAAGGGAGAAATGAAAATCCTTTTTCTTCTCCTGTTCACATTAATTTCGCTCATCTTAATCCTGCTCTTAAGCTCCTGGGTAGTGGAGAAAAGCCCTCTCCCTTTCACCTGATCATCATAAGACCTGAGAACACATCCCCCCTCCCTTACAGGGAGACTGGGCTGTTTTCCTACAGACTTCAGGCTTGGTGTGAGATCATAGTGGCATTAGATATTTTGGGGGTTTGTTTGGATTTAACCTTTATTTAACTAGGCAAGTCAGTTAAGAACAAATTCTTATTTACAATGACGGCCTACCCTGGACGACGCTGGACCAATTGTGCGCTACCCTATGGGACTCCTAATCACGCCCGGTTGTGATACAGCCTGGATTCGAACCAGGGTGTCTGTAGTGATGCCTCAAGCACTGAGATGCAGTGCCTTAGACCGCTGCACCACTCAGGAGCCCACTTAGAGCTCTGGATGTTTGTTGATGTCTCACTTTTTCAGTGTAAACATAAATATCTTCCCTGTGTTCTGACACTTTGTGGAAGAATGTTGAGTATGAAGCAACGGAATCCTAGAAAAACCACCTTAGATCATTTGAATGGTAATGGCGTTACACAGACATTCTATATGCTTTTAGAAGCATGTTTTGTATATAGTTAGACAGTTGGCAATAAGAAGCCACATTATAGGTCTCCTGAAATAACTCTCAGTGCAATCACTTTGAATAGTTTCCTCCATGTAGTGTATTAGCCAGGCAGTTCAACAGTCCTCCCACTCCGCTCTCCTCTGCTGTGATTTAGATCATGCTGTCCCAGCCACGGATAGCTGTACTATTATATACCTCACTGACTGTAGCTTTAAAACAGATGTGTGAGTCGTCGGGGAGGTTACGCTCACATCATTAATGAATCTGTGTGACGGCTAATTGCTGCCAGGGGGCCGGCGGGTTCCTTTGGAGAGACTGGCACCATGCCACCCAGAATGGCAGCAGACAATGGCACTTCCACTCCCCTGAGTCCCTGTCACCCTGGCAGCTCTAATTGTTCCTCTTTATGGATCTCTGTGTGGCATGGCAGGGACATGTCAATGTGAGGCTGCCTGCCTTCACCCGCTTTTTCACGGGTGCCGTGCCGCTATCGCCCACGCCGCCAACCTAAACCCCCGCCCTCTCCATCCCGGAGTCACAGTGGAATGCATTTTTGCAGGCCACCATGTTATCCTGACATGTAAATTGCCAAGGGTACGCGTGGCGTCAGGCATTGAGAGCATGACAGTACAGCACTTATGCTGCCTGCTGCACAGAGGAAAGAAAGAGCTCCGAAAGAGAAGGGCAGCGTTCGAGAGTTCATTTTTTCCCCTTATGTTTGTGGGAACATAATAACAGACCGGTCTGTAATTACTGCCGCAGTATGACCTGAACGCTGCCATACTAGATGATTGTGAGGTCTAGGGACCGGTTGTGACTATAGAGGCTGAGGAACTGGTTCTGATCTCTTCAGCTGCTTGAATGAGTTGAGGTCACACAGACGCTCCTTCCCCTGAGTCCATACTCTCTCTACATACCTATTGATTAGCATGTCTTGTTGTAATGATTTATCCCAGCAGGCTCCCAACATATCGGCCTGTGTTTGGAGCACTATGCTACAGGGAGAATGCACTCACTGAGAAGCCTAATGTCTGGGTGGTTCCTGAGGTCTGGATGGGTCTACCACACAGGACTAGTAGCACAGACACATTGCTGTGTGTGATCTGACTCACAGAAATTAAACAGTCCATTAGCGAGTGGTAATCTCAAAATGCAAATTTCTTCTCCTGGCTTCTCGACTACTTCTATCTAAACTTCCCAATCAGAGGCCTCCCTTATGTCTACTGAACTACCCAATCAGAGGCCTCCCTTATGTCTACTGAACTACCCAATCAGAGGCCTCCCTTATGTCTACTGAACTACCCAATCAGAGGCCTCCATTCTCTTTCTCAACTCAGAGCCTTCATGTCAGTCAGCGACTTCACAGGCGCTCCTCTTGCTCTCTCTCGCTCTCTTTGTCTGTCTCTGTCTCTGCTTTCTTTCTTGTTAACCTTCTGGCGCGCTCCTTTCTTCCTTGGCACAAAGACCACAGACCCCCCCCCCCCCCCCCCTCCGCCCCTCTCTCTCTCTCGTAAGGCCCAGAGGTTGTCACAACGCAGGCCTCCATAGCTTGACAGCATTATTTACCTCCAGCCCCTCCAACAAAACTCATACCAGGCAGGTCCTCAATGGATCCATGGGGGATAGTGGGGGACCTTCCAGCTGTGGTACTGCCTGGGTAGAGAGACCGAGACCGAGGTCTTTGGTGCGTCTGACCCTTCCCCTCTGCCTTCTGTGATGACCTTCTCCTAACTACTACACCAGGGGAATATCACTCCTCTCTCCCCTCCAAACAAAGCGGGAGATAGAGGAATCCACACCCAGGTTTTCATCATAGACGCCAGCGCTGTCTTGCATGACCTTTTCCGGACGGGGGCCGGGGGACGGGTGGTGTGTGAGAGCTCATTCACATAATGTTTTCCCACCTGGTGTGTGCCTGGCAGGATCAGATGCCCTGTAGAGAGATGCCATCTATCACCCCCCCCCCCCCCCACACACACACACCTTTGAGCGGGAGGCTTTCAGATCCATCTTCTGGCATCACAGTGGATATGTATTCACGCGTCACACTGAGTGACGCATTTAGTCAGCCAGTATGGAGCAGCGTTAATACACAACTCAGACATTATTAAAGCACAGCTGGTTAGGCCCACTTTACAGCCGTTGCTACTCATTGCTGCTTCGTAGCTCTCCTAAAATACTCTTCCCCCAGTGGGGATGGGTGTGTGTCAGCACCTGCGACATCTCTGGCTCCTCTTGTCATAGTTTCCAGCCACACGGGAAGTGGCAGGGAGAAAGGGCAGGGTGCTGATTGGTCCATCCTGCGTTTCCTGGTGAGCTCAGTGTTATCTGGTTGGGTGGCAGAGCCAGGGCAGGGGGAGTCACAGGAAGCCGAGCCAAAGGAAACAGATCGTCAGGGCAAACAGAAACAGAGATCATATCAGACCATTAGACATGAGCTCATCGGGTGGGAGAGTAGAGTGGTTAACAATCACATTTGGTGTCCTGATTTCACTCCCGGGCGTCAACATTTCCCCAATATTTCATATCTGCTTTTCCTTTTGATGGAATGAATGGCAGTAGTGCCCTAAACTAGCTAGATGGATGCACAGTACACTTTTATTAAACTGTCTAAGACTAGTTAAACTTGTAGGCTTTTATGGCGTCCCATGCTACTGTCGGTCGCCACCATGCATTGCCTGCTGAGAGTTTAGATTTTATATGTGGAATCTGGCAATACCTCCAATTAGGCTTACATCAGAAATATTGTAAAATATATTTTATGGGATTGTACATTTTGTGACCTTAATTCGGGGAAGTACAATCCAGGATTGATGATTCAGCCCTATGCTGCTGGAGTCAAAGATTCTAGAGGAGTAAGGAGAGGAAGTCCTTTCTCGTTTCACATTTTCTCTCAAGTTCTCTTCTTCGCTCTCTTTCTCGCTCTGTTCCTCGCTCTCTTTCTCGCTCTCTCAATTTCAATTTAAGGGCTTTATTGGCATGGGAAACATATTTACATTGCTATAGCAAGTGAAATAGATAATGAACAAAAGTGAAATAAAATAATAGACATTTCAAATGTTATGTCTATATACAGTGTTATGATGTGGAAATAGTTAAAGTACAAAAGGGAAAATAAATAAACATAAATATGGGTTGTATTTACAATGGTGTTTGTTCTTCACTGGTTGACCCTGTGGCAATAGGTCACAAATCTTGCTGCTGTGATTGCCGACTGTGGTACAGTATTTCACCCAATAGATATGGGAGTTCATCCAAATTTGTTTGTTTTCAAATTCTTAACGGATCTGTGTAATCTGAGGGAAATATGTGTCTCTAGTATGGTCATACATTTGGCAGGAGGTTAGGAAGTGCAGCTCAGTTTCCACCTCATTTTGTGTGCATTGTGCACATAGCCTGTCTTCTCTTGAGAGCCATGTCTGCCTACGATGGCCTTTCTCAATAGCAAGGCTATGCTCACTGAGTCTGTACATAGTCAAAGCTTTCCTTCATTTTGGGTCTGTCACAGTGGTCAGGTATTCTGACACTGTGTACACTCTGTTTTAGGGTCAAATAGCATTCTAGATTGCTCTGTTATTTTTAATTCTTTCCAATGTGTCAAGTAATTATTTTTGTTTTCTCATGATTTGATTGTGTCTAATTGTGTTGCTGTCTTAGGGCTCTGTGGGGTCTGTTTGTGAACAGAGTCCCAGGACCAGTTGTTTATGAGGCTCTTATCCAGGTTAATTTCTCTGTAGGTGATGGCTTTGTAATGAAAGGTTTTGGAATTGCTTCCATTTAGGGGGTTGTAGAATTTAACGGCTCTTTTTTCAGGATTTTGATAATTAGCGCGTATCCGCCTAATTCTGCACTGCATTATTTGGTGTTTTACGTTGTACACAGAGGATCTTTTTTTTTTTTCAGAATTCTCCATGCAGTCTCTCAATTTGGTGTTTATTTCATTTTGTGAAGACCTTGGTTGGTGAGCGGATCCCAGACCTCACAACCATAAAGGGCAATGGGTTCTAGAACGGATTCAAGTATTTTTTTAGCCAGATCCTAATTGGAATTTCTAATTCTCTCTCTCGTTATCTATTCTAGCCCCTCTATTGGGCACTGCGAATACTCTATTCTTAATCCCCACTGATGCGTATCAAAGTAGGGAAGGTCTACACTGTATTAATGATGTAGTACGATAGAGTTATGATAGAAAAAGCATGTGAATATATTCACCTGCATGCTGCACTCAGCCTAGTTTCAGGGGAATATCATCTTTGGGCAGCAAGAGCGCACCACAGTTCACAGAAGAACAAGATTGGTAGGAAAGGAGCTTCCATTTATATCTACCAGTAAATACAAGCTAAGCTAACGATGGTATGAAAACCAAGTATTCAAAAATGTGGGTCGGAAGTCTTAGTTGAGTCTTTGATGCGCAGTTCAGTCATAATGTGGTGTTTGAATGAACATTGCTAAAGTCTTTCCCCAAAAATCCTTCCCAATTTTTTAATGTTGACTCCAAAGTAGGTACACTTATATAATGATGATCTGTATCAATTGGGAGGGCATTGGTTTCGCAAACTCTTCCATCACATGTATGACATTGAACAGTACCCGAAACACTGCTAGCCAAAAGGTCTCATGCTTGGTGTGCAATTTGAATTGCAGGGCAGCTATTTTTTACCCCACAATTACAAAATGGTCTCTTGATGTGGTTTAAGTGTTGTTGTGGACTTGGATTTTTTATTTTATATATATATGGATTTTTTATTTTATATAGATATATAGATATATATACAGTTGAAGTTTACATACACCTTAGCCAAATGCATGTAAACTCAGTTTTCACAATTCCTGACATTTAGTCCTAGTAAAAATTCCCTGTCTTAGGTCAGTTAGAATCACCACTTTATTTTAAGAATGTGAAACGTCAGAATAATTGTAGAGTGATTTATTTCAGCTTTTATTTCTTTCATCACATTCCCAGTGGGTCAGAAGTTTACATACACTCAATTAGTATTTGGTAGCATTGCCTTTAAATTGTTTAACTTGGGTCAAACGTTTCAGGTAGCCTTCCACACGCTTCCCACACCCCAAGTTGGGTGAATTTTGGCCCATTCCTCCTGACAGAGCTGGTGTAATGGAGTCAGGTTTATAGGCCTCCTTGCTCACACACACTTTTTCAGTCCTGCCCACACATTTTCTATAGGATTGATAGCCACTCAAATACCTTGACTTTGTCCTTAAGCCATTTTGCCACAACTTTGGAAGTATGCTTGGGGTCATTGTTCATTTGGAAGACCCATTTGCGACCAAGCTTTAACTTCCTGACAGGTCTTGAGATGTTGCTTCAATATATCCACATAATTTCCCCTCATGTTGCCGTCTATTTTGTGAAGTGCAGCAGTCCCTCCTGCAGCAAAGCACCCCCACAACATGATGCTGCCACCCCCATGCTTCACGGTTGGGATGGTGTTCTTCGGCTTGCAAGACTCACCCTTTTTCCACCAAACTTAACGATGGTCATTATGGCCAAACAGTTCTATTTTAGTTTCATCAGACCAGAGGACATTTCTCCAAAAAGTATGATCTTTGTCCCCATGTGCAGTTGCAAACCGTATTCTGGCTTTTTTATGGCCATTTTGGAGCAGTGGCTTGTTCCTTGCTGAGCGGCCTTTCAGGTTATGTCGATATAGGTCTCGTTTTATGTGGCTATAGATATTTTTGTACCTGTTTCTTCCAGCATCTTCACAAGGTCCTTTGCTGCTGTTCTGGGATTGATTTGCACTTTTCGCATCAAAGTACGTTCATCTCTAGGAGACAGAACGCGTCTCCTTCCTGAGCGGTATGACGGCTGTGTGGTCCCATGGTGTTTATACTTGCATACTATTGTTTGTACAGATGAACGTGGTACCTTCAGGCGTCTGGAAATTGCTCCCAAGGATGAACCAGACTTGTGGAGGTCTACAATTTTTTTTCTGAGGTCTTGTCTGATTTATTTTGATTTTCCCATGATGTCAAGCAAAGAGGCACTGAGTTTGAAAGTAGGCCCTGAAATATATCCACAGGTACACCACCAATTGACTCATATAATGTCAATTAGCCTATCAGAAGCTTTTAAAGCCATGACATAATTTTCTGGAATTTTCCAAGCTGTTTAAAGGCACAGTCAACTTCGTGTATGTAAACTTCTGACCCACTGGAATTGTGATCCAGTGAATTTTAAGTGAAATAATCTGTCAGTAAACAATTGTTGGAAAAATTCCTTGTGTCATGCACAAAGTAGATGTCCTAATCGACTTGCCAAAACTATAGTTTGTTAACAAGACATTTGTGGAGTGGTTGAAACACTTGGGTTGGAGTCATTAAAACGTGTTTATGTAAACTTCTGACTTCAAGTGTTTGTGAGAGAGTGATTTGGAGAGTACAAACCTGATACATCTAAGAGAACTCAAACTAAAGGAAAACTGAATTTTTCCCATAGTGCACTACTGTCCTATCAATCCTGTTTACTAGCCACTTTACCCCTAGATATGTACAGTAAATAGCTACCTCAGTTATGTTCATTCCTTGTCACTATTTCCATTTTTTATATTAACTTTTTAACTCTGCATTATTGGAAATTGACCCATAATTAAGCATTTCACTTTTAGTCTACACCTGTCTACGAAGCGACATACGATTTGTTTTGTTTCGCCGGGAGGGTCATGTTAAAAAAAAAAATCTAAATTAGAGTATATCCACTTTGCCAGGCACCACTACACTACTGCTTAACTGTGCCTAGATGTGGTCAGAAGTTGTGTGGTTGTTTTAAATAATTTTCCTCCACAAATGGATTTTAATAATGAATGAACACAATGAAGTAAATTATGGATCTTCAGCTTCATTTGTTGCCGTATTGATTAGACCTTGTGTATTTGAGGCTGCAGGGCCCTATGCTCGTAGTGTGCACTCCTGAAGGACCTAGCGCGTTGTTCGTGGTAGGGAGGGGTGTGAACAATTGCTGTGGAAGGAGTTTGACAAAGCAGGCCAATGAGTCGTGTCAGTTAGTCCAAGCGGACTGTAGAACGCATTTCTCTTTTTAATCGACCCACCGTACTCCACCGAGAGATGTGAGGTACTGAAAACCCAGAATCAGATAAATATTCTCATTATCCATCACTAGGTTGAATTTCCAGCTATAATATCTAAAAATTGTTTAACTTTGTCATAACATTTGCATGGCATTGTGTCTTCCCACATCTCAGGAAGCGTCAAGGCTAAGAATCCCTCCCAAAAGGGATATGGGTGGTGGGAAAGGCTGGATATCATGAAACCGTTTGTATTAAAATCACTCCATTTTTAATGTTTGCTATTCATGAAGCTATTTTCCCTTGATCCTTCTGGGTGTGTAGCGCAAAGGCCATACTCAAAACAGGTCAGGATTAAACCCTTTAGATTCAGCCTGCCCCCGCTCAAGAATTATCTATCAAGGGGAGGGGGGCAATTTTCAGAAACTCTTGCTTAATCTTGATTAATTCTTAAGAAACCCGAGCCAGATTTAAAGTTTATCATGGTCCTCTTTCATTGGGGAGATGAGGGGCCTCCCACGTGTTCTCTTCATCTCTCTTTAAGACACGCTCAGAGGAGCCCAGCCACGATGGCCCGCCACACAGCCTGATCCTCTTACAGGAAACAGCTGACTTTACACTAATTCAAATTCTACCTCTACAGTGATTTATGATATGTCTAAACCCATCTCTTCTACTACTCACAACAGATGTACCCAAACCCAGCATGAGGCTTGGGTGAGAGGTATGTTTCTCTGTGATGGTTCTTTGTCTCCAGGCAACATGCAGGTCAGGCAGAAGGCCACCAGTCCTCCATCCTCCTCTTCTCTCAGTGTGCTGATGCTGTGTGATAAGAGCAGCATAGGAGTGTATGTGCTTGTGGAGGACCAGGGAGCTGACAGACCTAGCGTGGCCCAGGGCCCTGTTGCCCAACATGAGGAAGGGGTGAGGTGAAGAGGACCAGCAACCACGCTGCTGGTGTCCTCCCGATGGTGGCACGTCTTGGCTTACACTGACTGATCAGGCGAGACAAGCGCCGCACGGATGGCAGACACACCTCGACCGGGGTGGCCGCCTGCTGCTATTTATACGGCCTGCTCCCTCTCCTGACATTTCTATCTCTCCCCTGTCCCTCCCCTTCTCCTTCTCCCTCTCCCTTGCTCATCCCTCTTCTGCCATCCCTTGTCCGCCCATACCACTTTGGATGACGGGAGGAGAGGAATGTTCTTCCTGACAAGGTGCGTGATGGGTGGTAGGACCGGTCCACGGAAGGTTTTCGGTGTATCGACTCCAAACCACAGCGAGCGCCACTTATCCGCCCAAACTCCAAACTGCCCATTTTCTGCTCTAATAACCTGCTAAGAACAAACACGTCATACATAAACATAGGAACGCACGGCACAGCCAGAAGGAATAAGATATTAAGCTGGTAGTGTAAAGTTCAGTTTTTGTAGATTTGTCTTCATGTAATATTCAACATGTCAAACTGGAATGGTGTTTTCCGTGGTTATGTTCACAAGCCTGCTTCTGATGGGGACACGCATTCTTCTTCATGCCTGTAAAACGCTAGAAGAAATTACACATCAGACTTATGTCATAATTTTTTTTAAAGCACCGTATGTGGTGCTCCACTCTTACGAAGTTCTGAAAGGTGAATGAGTTTTTGGGTGCTGTAGCTAAGGTCTACACTGAGGTGGCCCATGGCATGGTTTATCTCAGATTGTCCTCTTCACTGAGGGTCTCCTCTCTGACACACACACACACACATTAAAGCCCCCAGTGGAGGGAGATGGCAGTCTGTCTGAGCCAGCTCCACTCTCTCCACTCCCTAATCTCCTCCACACAAGTATCAGTGAAATGTCAACTGGCCTTCTGAGACCTCTCCTTCTTTACTCCTTTCAACCCTCTGTTCCTCCCTCCTTTGGCTCCTGGGCAATTCCACAGTAACAGAGTGATGCTGAGACACATTTTTCACTTCATAACATCACAAACAAAAACCAATGATTGCAAAGTTAAACAAACCATACAACTCTATGTACATAAATACATTTACATGAAGAACAGTGCAGATTTAAAGTTTGGGAACCAAATAACGGTTTGTGCTGTCATTCTGTTACCAAACTTAGCACCTACACTGTTCTTCAGGTAAATGTTTGTTTATAGAGTTGTATGGTTTGTTTAACTTTGTTTTGTCCCACATCACGCTGTTACTGTGGAATTGCCCTCCTCCCTGTTTCCATGCTGGAGCTCTTCCACCCTTTCCCTCTGTCCTGTATCGTCCTTGCCAGCTAGCGCAGGGCAGCGCCTGCCAAACCCAATGAGAGGAGGGTTGGACGTTGGAGGGGGTTTGGGCAGAATAGGTCATTTGCATATTATTCAAATAGCAGTCATGAGTGCCCAGGAATTAGTGGACCGGCATGAGAGCAGAATGAATCCAGTGCCTGGTAGCTAGCTTGCTCTCGCTCCACCCAGTCTCTGTAATAAATGATTCATATTTGCCCGGAGGCAGTGAATCAGCCATGCAAGAACGAACAAAATGAGCCACCAATTAGTGTTTATTTATGGTGATCATGTTGTTCCCCCTTCAGCTCATACCAAAGGACGGGGAAAAAAGAAACTGCCAAGTGAACTTTGTCCTGTCTCTTCGCTCTTGCCCTTGAAAGGGATCAGAGACATGAAAAAGGGGTTTGGTTGGAGTCTGAGAGATTGTGTGTGATCAGAGCATATATTTTTCCTCTGTGTATTGGCCGGAAGGATTCAGTGAAGTCTTCAAGGCAAAGGGTGGCTACTTTGAAGAATCTAAAATATATTTAGATTTAACACTTTTTTTTACATGATTCCATATGTGTTATTTCATAATTTTGATGTTTTCACTATTCTACAATGTAGAAAAGAGTAAAAATGTGTGACGTACCGATATGACATTTTTGGCCGATATCTGATATTTTAAATGTTAGCTGCCTTTCTAGTACAGTTAAATAGTTAAAACACAGACATGGACGCAGCGGTCTAAGGCAATGCATCTCCGTGCAAGAGGCGTCACTACAGTCCCTGGTTCGAATCCAGGCTGTATCACAACCGGCTGTGATTGGGAGTCCCATAGGGCGGCGCACAATTGGCCCAGCGTCGTCCGAGCCGTCATTGTAAATAAGAATTTGTTCTTAACTGACTTGCCTAGTTAAATAAAGATTACACACACGCACACACCACACTGACCAAAAAGTTATTTTGTTGGCATTTACATATGTCCCCATTACTAGTAAAACCTAATCAAAACTTATTTATTTCAATTACTTGCTGTGCTGGTTCGTTGTTCATTTGTTCAGTCGTTTCATTCTCAACCAGGATTTCTATGGAACACCATTTGGGTCTTTAACGTGTCAAATAAGCTTGTTGACCAATCAGGAGTTGACTATGACTGCACGTCACATCATCATTTAACGCCTACAACCATTTTTACGTAGTTATTACACATTGATTACACTATCACTCGTATTTATGTCACAACGATTCATCGATACGTGTGCTATGATGCTGGTAAAGTTGTTTCATGCACCCACAGTGTTGGTCATAAAAAGAGCTAGCTAGCTCATGGATGCAAACAATGTTCTTCCCCAAAACATAGCAAAACGACATCTGTTTCAGTAGCTATAGGTAACTAGCTAACTATATAGCTGGGTGTCATCATCTAAAATAACCCTAATTTATAAGGCAGTTCTTATTTGATTAATGATGGTCGGACTCATCTATGTGAAGCTAGCCACAATAAGGATTAGCCACAATAGTATACTTTGCGGTTCGCCTTCAAAATAAAAGAATGGCATAATTCTACTATTTGTATTGATTTGCATCACTGTCAATGACACTTATTTTGAAGGCAAACCACAAATCCACTATTGTGCCTAGCTTCACAACCCGGTCCGGTTGAGCCTCATGAAGCTAGCTGGTTGCTTATAACGTTAGCTTTGGGCAACAGGGTTTAGTAGCTGGCTAGCTACAGTGAGGAGAACAAGTATTTGATACACTGCCGATTTTGCATGTTTTCCGACTTACAAAGCATGTAGAGGTCTGTAATTTTTTATCATAGGTACACTTCAACTGTGAGAGACGGAATCTAAAACAAAAATCCAGAAAATCACATTGTATGACTTTTAAGTAATTTAATTTGCATTTTATTGCATGACATAAGTATTTGATAAAGCATAACTTAATATTTGGTACAGAAACCTTTGTTTGGAATTACAGAGATCATACGTTTCCTGTAGTTCTTGACCAGGTTTGCACGCACTGCAGCAGGGATTTTGGCCCACTCCACCTGATAGGTGTGGCATATCAAGAAGCTGATTAAACAGCAGGATCATTACACAGGTGCTCTTTGTGCTGTGGACAATAAAAAGCCACTCTAAAATGTGTGGTTTTGTCACACAATACAATGCCACATATGTGAAGTTGAGGGAGCGTGCAGTTGGCATGCTGACTGCAGGAATGTCCAATGAAGCTGTTGCCAGAGAATTGAATGTTCATTTATCTACCATAAGCCGCCTCCAACATCGTTTTAGAGAATTTGTCAGTACGTCCAACCGGCACCACAACCGCAGACCACGTGTAACCACGTCAGCCCAGGACCTCCACATCCGGCTTCTTCACCTGCGGAATCGGCCTGAGAAAAGCCACCTGGACATCTGATGAAACTGAGGAGTATTTCTGTCTGTAATAAAGCTGTTTTTGTGAGAAAATCATTCTGATTGGCTGGGCCTTGCTCCAGTGGTGCGCCACTGCCCAGTCATGTGAAATCTGTAGATTAGGGCCTAATGTATTTATTTCAATTGACTGACTTCCTTCTATGAACTAACTAATTAAATTTGTTAATTGTTGAATGTTTCATTATATGTACATACACTACAGTTCAACCGTTTGGGGTCACTTAGAAATGTCCTTGTTTTTGAAAGAAAAACACTTTTTCATCCATTAAAATAACATCAAATTGATCAGAAATAGTGTAGACATTGTTAATGTTGTAAATGACTATTGGAAACGGCTGCTTTTTCTTATGGAATATCTACATAGGCGTACAGAGGCCCATTTATCAGCAACCATCACTCCTGTGTTCCAATGGCACATTGTTAGCTAATCCAAGTTTATAATTTTAAAAGGCTAATTGATCATTAGAAAACCCTTTTGCAATTATTTTAGCACAGCTGAAAACTGTTCTGATTAAAGAACCAATAAAACTGGCCTTTTTTACACTAGTTGAGTATTTGGAGCATCAGCATTTGTGGGTTAGATAACCGGTTCAAAATGGCCAGAAACAAATAACTTTCTTCTAAAACTCGTCAGTCTATTCTTGTTCTGAGAAATTAAGGCTGTTCCATGTGAGAAATTGCCAAGAAACTGAAGATCTCGTACAACGCTGTCTACTACTCCCTTTACAGAACAGCGCAAACTGTCTCTAACCAGAATAGAAAGAGTGGGAGTCCCCGGTGCACATCTGAGCAAGAGGACTAGTACATTAGAGTGTCTAGTTTGAAAAACAGATGCCTCACAAGTCAACAACTGGCAGCTTCATTAAATAGTACCGGTCTCAATGTCAACAGTGAAGAGGCGACTGGGTTGTTGGCCTTCTAGGCAGAGTTGGAAAGAAAAAGCCATATCTCAGACTGGCCAATAAAAAGAAAAGATTAAGATGGGCAAAATAAAACAATTGCTTTTCTTTCAAAAGCAAGGACATTTCTAAGTGACACCCAACTTTTGAACGGTAGTGTGAGTACGTACGTACGTACGTACGTACGTACGTACAAGTCAGTTAGGATCACCACTTTATTTGAAGAATGTGAAATGTCAGAATAATAGAGTGATTTATTTCAGCTTTTTTTTTCTTTCATCACATTCCCAGTGGGTGAGAAGTTTACATGCACTCAATTAGTATTTGGTAGCATTGCTTTAAACAATTTAAACTTGGGTTAAACGTTTCAGGTAGCCTTCCACACGCTTCCCACAGTAAGTTGGGTGAATGTTGGCCCATTCCTCCTGACAGAGCTGGTGTAACTGAGTCAGGTTTGTAGGCCTCCTTGCTCGCACACGCTTTTTCAGTTCTGCCCTTTACATTTTCTATAGGATTGAGGTCAGGGCTTTGTGATTGATACTCCAATACCTTGACTTTGTTGTCCTTAAGCCATTTTGCCACAACTTTAGAAGTATGCTTGGGGTCATTGTACATTTAGAAGACCCATTTACGACCAAGATTTAACTTCCTGACTGATGTCTTGAGATGTTGCTTCAATATATCCACATCATTTTCCTACCTCATGATGCCAATTTCGTGAAGTGCACCAGTCCCTCCTGCAGCAAAGCACCCCAACAACATGATGCTGCCACCCTCGAGCTTCACGGTTGGGATGGTGTTCTTCAGCTTGCAAGCCTCCCCCTTTTTCTTCCACATAACAATGGTCATTATGGCCAAACAGTTCTATTTTAGTTTCATCAGACCAGAGGACATCTCTCCAAAAAGTACGATCTTTGTCCTCATGTGCAGTTGCAAACCGTAGTCTATCTTTTTTATGGCGGTTTTAGAGCAGTGGCTTCTTCCTTGCTGAGTGGCCTTTCAGGTTAGGTCGATATAGGACTCGTTTTACTGTGGATATAGATACTTTTGTACCCGTTTCCTCCAGCATCTTCACAAGGTCCTTTGCTGTTGTTCTGGGATTGATTTGCATTTTTCGCATCAAAGTACGTTCATCTCTAGGAGACAGAACACGTCTCCTTCCTGAGCGGTATGACGGCTGCATGGTCACATGGTGTTTATTAGAGGTCGACCGATTATGATTTTTCAACACCGATACCGATTTAGTGGAGGACCAAAAAAAGTCGGTACCGATTTAATCTGCAGATTTTTTTAATGTATTTGTGATAATGACAATTACAACAATACTGAATGAACACTTATTTTAACTTAATATAATACATCAATAAAATCATTTTAGCCTCAAATAAATAATGAAAAATGTTCAATTTGGTTTAAATAATGCAAAAACAAAGTGTTGGAGAATAAAGTAAAAGTGCAATATGTGCCATGTAAGAAAGCTAACGTTTAAGTTCCTTGCTCAGAACATGAGAACATATGAAAGCTGGTGGTTCCTTTTAACATGAGTCTTCAATATTCCCAGGTAATACGTTTTAGGTTGTTGTTATTATAGGAATTATAGGACTATTTCTCTCTCTACCATTTGTATTTCATATACCTTTGACTATTAGATGTTCTTATAGGCACTTTAGTATTGCCAGTGTAACAGTATAGCTTCCATCCCTCTCCTCGCCGCTACCTGGGCTTGAACCAGGAACACATCGACAACAGCCACCCCCGAAGCAGCTTTACCCATCTAGAGCAAGGGGAACAACCACTCCAAGTCTCAGAGCGAGTGACGTTTGAAATGCTATTAGCGCGCACCCCACTAACTAGCTAGCCATTTCACATCGGTTACACCAGCCTAATCTCGGGAGTTGATAGGCTTGAAGTATAACAAGACGTTTATTCTTTCAGTGAAATACGGAACTGTTCCGTATTTTATCTAATGGGCGGCATCCATAAGTCTACATATTCCTGTTACATTGCACAACCTTCAATGTTATTTCATAATTACGTAAAATTCTGGCAAATTAGGCGGCCCAAACTGTTGCATATACGCCGACTCTGCGTGCAATGAACGCAAGAGAAGTGACACTTTCACCTGGTTAATATTGCCTGCTAACCTGGATTTCTTTTAGCTAAATATGCAGGTTTAAAAATATATACTTCCCTGTATTGATTTTAAGAAAGGCATTGATGTTTATGGTTAGGTACACATTGAAGCAACGATACGCATCGCATAGATTATATGCAACGCAGGACACGCTAGATAAACTAATATCATCAACCATGTGTAGTTAACTAGTGATTATGATTGATTGATTGTTTTTTATAAGATAGATTTAACGCTAGCTAGCAACTTACCTTGGCTTCTTACTACATTCATGTAATAGGCAGGCTCCTCGTGGAGTGCAATGTAAAGCAGGTGGTTAGAGCATTGGACTAGTTGCAAGATTGAATACTCGAGCTGACAAGGTTAAAATCTGTCATTCTGCCCCTGAACAAGGCAGTTAACCCACCGTTTCTAGGCCGTCATTGAAAATAAGAATGTTTTCTTATCTAACTTGCCTAGTTAAATAAAGATTAAATAAAGGTGTAAAATGTCCAAAAATACCGATTTCCGATTTGTTATGAATACTTGAAATCGGCCATTCCGAATAATCGGTCGACCTCTAGTGTTTATACTTGCATACTATTGTTTGTACAGATGAACGTGGTACCTTCAGTCATTTGGAAATTGCTCCCAAGGATGAACCAGACTTGTGGCGGTCCACAATTTTTTTTCTTTCTTGGCTGATTTCTTTTGATTTTCCAATGAGGTCAAGCAAAGAGGCACTGAGTTTGAAGGTGGGCCTTGAAAATCAACCACAGGTACACCTCCAATTGACTCAAATTATGTCAATTAGTATATCAGAAGCTTCTAAAGCCATGGCATTTTCCAAGCTGTTTAAAGGCACAGTCAACTTGGTGTATGTAAACTTCTGACCCACTGGAATTGTGATAATGAGTTATAACAATTGTTGGAATAATGACTTGTCATAACCGACTTGCCAAAACTATAGTCTGTTAACAATTTTTTTGTTGTTGGAGTGATTGAAAAACAAGTTTTAATGATTACAACCTAAGTGTATGTAAACTTCCTACTTCAACGGTTCATACATGTATATATATGCAAGCTGTGTTGAGACTGGGATCAGGGAGTATCTGTTCCTGTGTGTTTGTGAGTAGAAAGTGGATCAGGGAGAGAGTATCTGTTCCTGTGTGTTTGGATCAGGGAGAGAGAGTATCTGTTCCTGTGTGTTTGGATCAGGGAGAGAGAGTATATGTTCCTGTGTGTTTGGATCAGGGAGAGAGAGTATATGTTCCTGTGTGTTTGGATCAGGGAGAGAGAGTATATGTTCCTGTGTGTTTGGATCAGGGAGAGAGAGTATATGTTCCTGTGTGTTTGGATCAGGGAGAGAGAGTATATGTTCCTGTGTGTTTGGATCAGGGAGAGAGAGTATATGTTCCTGTGTGTTTGGATCAGGGAGAGAGAGTATATGTTCCTGTGTGTTTGTGAGTAGAAAGTGGATCAGGGAGAGAGAGTAAATGTTCCTGTGTGTTTGTGAGTAGAAAGTGGGTTGGGTGGAGTTCTGGCTCTATTTCCTGAACTTTGTCCACAATCAACGTTCCATTTATAGAAATCAATGTGCAGGGTGGCTGGAGGGCCGGGGGGTGTTGGGAGAGAAAAGAGGGAGAGCTGTTCAAACTTCCAATAGAGCTAGTGGAAGTAGGCCAGACCCTAGTGTTCAGTCCACCTTTAGTAAACTGTGAAACATTAACCACCTTCATGCACACTATACCTGCCAGCTGTGTTGGGTAGAAAGAGTTGGGTGAAAGCTGTGGAGGGAGATAAGATTGAGTTGAGTGTGGGACAGGGTNGAGAGAGACGCAGGCCTGAGACATACTATACTGATGTGTGTCTGCTGCTTTTAATGCAGAGCCTCCTTTCTCGTAGCATGGGGCTGTAAGGTCAGTGTTGTCAGGGACAGAGGCATTTCACTTTAAATGAAATCTCTTCTTCCACTTGTCACTGAGCCTTTCCGATGGACAGCACCTAAATGCCAGGGAAAAGTCTAAAGGCTTGGTAAACATCTCTGTCCATCTCCTTCTGGACGTGACTGTAAGAGTATGATTGTCTGTCCTGACCCCTCGTTCCGCTCGCCCTCTCTCCCCCCGCTCGCCCTCTCTCCCCCTCTCTCTCCCCACACCGCTCGCCCTCTCTCCCCACACCGCTCGCCCTCTCTCCCCACACCGCTCGCCCTCTCTCCCCACACCTCTCGCACTCTCTCCCCACACCGCTCGCACTCTCAACCCCCCACCGCTCGCACTCTCAACCCCCCACCGCTCGCACTCTCAACCCCCCACCGCTCGCACTCTCTCCCCCCCACCGCTCGCACTCTCTCTCTCTCCCCTCTCTCTCTCTCTCCTCTCTCTCTCTCTCTCTCTCTCTCTCGCCCCCTCTCTCTCTCTCTCTCTCGCCCCCCTCTCTCTCTCCTCTCTCTCGCCCCCCTCCTCTCTCTCTCTCTCTCTCTCGCCCCCTCTCTCTCTCTCTCTCTCGCCCCCTCTCTCTCTCTCTCTCTCTCTCTCTCTCCTCGCCCCCTCTCTCTCTCTCTCTCGCCCCCCTCTCTCTCTCCTCTCTCGCCCCCCCCTCTCTCTCTCTCTCTCTCGCCCCCTCTCTCTCTCTCTCTCGCCCCCTCTCTCTCTCTCTCTCGCCCCCTCTCTCTCTCTCTCTCCTCGCCCCTCTCTCTCTCTCTCTCGCCCCCTCTCCTCTCGCCCCCCTCTCTCGCCCCCTCTCTCGCCCCCTCTCTCGCCCCCCTCTCTCGCCCCCTCTCTCCGCCCCTCTCTCGCCCCCTCTCTTCGCCCCCCTCTCTCGCCCCCTCTCCTCTCTCTCTCTCTCTCTCTCTAGTCTCTCTCTCTCTCCACTCCTCTCCCTCTCTCTCCTCTTCTCTCTCCTCTCTCTCTCTCCTCTCCTCCTCTCTCTCTCTCCTCTCTCTCTCTCTCTCGCCCTCCTCCTCTCTCTCTCTCTCCTCTCTCTCTCCTCTCTCCTCTCTCCTCCCTCTCTCTCGTCCCCCTCTCTCGCCCCTCTCCTCTCTCTCTCTCTCGCCCCCTCTCTCTCTCTCTCTCTCGCCCCCTCTCTCTCTCTCTCTCTCGCCCCTCTCCTCTCTCGCCCCTCTCTCTCTCTCTCTCTCTCTCTCTCTCTCGCCGCCCCTCTCGCTCTCTCTCTCTCGCCGCCCCTCTCGCTCTCTCTCTCGCCGCCCCTCTCGCTCTCTCTCTCGCCGCCCCTCTCGCTCTCTCTCTCGCCGCCCCTCTCGCTCTCTCTCTCGCCGCCCCTCTCGCTCTCCTCTCCTCGCCGCCCCCTCTCGCTCTCTCTCGCCGCCCCCTCTCGCTCCTCTCTCTCGCCGCCCCTCTCGCTCTCTCTCTCGCCCGCCCCCTCTCGCTCTCCTCTCTCGCCGCCCCTCTCGCTCTCTCCGCCGCCCCTCTCGCTTTCTCCGCCGCCCCTCTCGCTTTCTCCGCCGCCCCTCTCGCTCTCTCCGCCGCCCCTCTCGCTTTCTCCGCCGCCCCTCTCGCTTTCTCCGCCGCCCCTCTCGCTCTCTCTCTCTCGCCGCCCCTCTCGCTCTCTCGCCGCCCCTCTCGCTCTCTCGCCGCCCCCTCTCGCTCTCTCGCCGCCCCCCTCTCGCTCTCTCGCCGCCCCTCTCGCTCTCTCTCTCGCCGCCCCCTCTCGCTCTCTCTCTCGCCGCCCTCTCGCTCTCTCTCTCGCCGCCCCTCTCGCTCTCTCTCTCGCCGCCCCTCTCGCTCTCTCCGCCGCCCCTCTCGCTTTCTCCGCCGCCCCTCTCGCTCTCTCCGCCGCCCCTCTCGCTTTCTCCGCCGCCCCTCTCGCTTTCTCCGCCGCCCCTCTCGCTCTCTCCGCCGCCCCTCTCGCTTTCTCCGCCGCCCCTCTCGCTTTCTCCGCCGCCCCTCTCGCTCTCTCTCTCTCGCCGCCCCTCTCGCTCTCTCGCCGCCCCTCTCGCTTTCTCCGCCGCCCCTCTCGCTCTCTCTCTCTCGCCGCCCCTCTCGCTCTCTCGCCGCCCCTCTCGCTCTCTCGCCGCCCCTCTCGCTCTCTCGCCGCCCCTCTCGCTCTCTCGCCGCCCCTCTCGCTCTCTCGCCGCCCCTCTCGCTCTCTCGCCGCCCCTCTCGCTCTCTCGCCGCCCCTCTCGCTCTCTCGCCGCCCCTCTCGCTCTCTCGCCGCCCCTCTCGCTCTCTCGCCGCCCCTCTCGCTCTCCTCGCCGCCCCTCTCGCTCTCTCGCCGCCCCCTCTCGCTCTCCTCCCGCCGCCCCTCTCGCTCTCTCGCCGCCCCTCTCGCTCTCTCGCCGCCCCTCTGCTCTCTCGCCGCCCCTCTCGCTCTCTCGCCGCCCCTCTCGCTCTCTCGCCGCCCCTCTCGCTCTCTCCGCCACCGCCCCTCTCGCTCTCTCGCCGCCCCTCTCGCTCTCTCTCGCCCCGCCCCTCTCGCTCTCTCGCCGCCCCTCTCGCTCTCTCTCTCTCGCCCCTCTCGCTCTCGCTCTCTCTCTCGCCCCTCTCGCTCTCGCTCTCTCTCTCGCCCCTCTCGCTCTCTCTCTCTCTCGCCGCCCCTCTAGCTCTCTCTCTCGCCGCCCCTCTCGCTCTCTCTCTCTCGCCCCTCTCGCTCTCGCTCTCTCTCTCGCCGCCCCTCTCGCTCTCGCTCTCTCTCTCGCCGCCCCTCTCGCTCTCTCTCTCGCCGCCTCTCTCTCTCTCTCGCCCCCTCTCTCTCTCTCTCGCCCCCTCTCTCTCTCTCTCGCCCCCTCTCTCTCTCTCTCGCCCCCCCTCTCTCTCTCTCGCCCCCTCTCTCTCGCTCCCCCCCTCTCTCTCGCTCCCCCCCTCTCTCTCGCTCCCCCCCTCTCTCTCGCTCCCCCCCTCTCTCTCGCTCCCCCCTCTCTCTCGCTCCCCCCCCTCTCTCTCGCTCCCCCCTCTCTCTCGCTCCCCCTCCCTCTCCTCTCGCCCCCCCCTCTCTCTCGCCCCCCCCTCTCTCTCGCCCCCCCTCTCTCTCGCCCCCCCCTCTCTCTCGCCCCCCCCCTCTCTCGCCCCCCCCCTCTCTCGCCCCCCCCTCTCTCTCGCCCCCCCCTCCTCTCTCGCCCCCCCTCTCTCTCGCCCCCCCCTCTCTCTCGCCCCCCCCTCTCTCTCGCCCCCCCCCTCTCTCTCTCGCCCCCCCCCCTCTCTCTCTCTCTCGCCCCCCCTCTCTCTCTCTCTCGCCCCCCCCCTCTCTCTCTCCTCTCCTCGCCCCCTCTCTCTCGCCCCCCTCTCTCTCCGCCCCCTCTCTCTCCTCTCTCGCCGCCCCCCCCTCTCTCTCTCTCTCTCTCGCCCCCTCTCTCTCTCTCTCTCTCTCGCCCCTCTCGCTCTCTCTCGCCGCCCCTCTCGCTCTCTCTCTCTCTCGCCGCCCCTCTCGCTCTCTCTCTCGCCGCCCCCTCTCGCTCTCTCTCTCTCGCCGCCCCTCTCGCTCTCTCTCTCGCCGCCC